>NW_004524730.1:1658760-1720624 GCF_000260255.1 Octodon degus | reverse complement strand
TCTTCACTCCCGCCATCCGCCGCCACCACCATCTCCACCACCACCATCTTCACTCCCGCCATCCGCCACCACCATCACCATCAGTGACCTCTGTCTGGCATAACACCCAAGAGCCATTTGAAGCTCTGAGGAGCTGGGCAGGCTGTGGGTGGCCGGCACAGAGCCCAGGACACCATCCAAGGAGGCGTCCCCTCCCCGTCCCACACCCTTCGGTGTCCAGCCTGGGTCTTCAGTGCCCCACTTGCATGCACATGACGGGGGCTGCAGCCTGTGCCTCCACTCAGGTGGGGACCCTGGAAGTCTGTTCCCTTGGGTGTGGCAGGGCTTTGCGCTGACTGTCATTACCTCTCCACCCGGGCTTGGTGCTCTGCAGGGCCCTAAGCAAGTGGACAAGTCTGTCCAAGCCCTGCCCCGAGGTACAGTGGTGACTTTAGCAGTGCTGTGGGGCTCAGAGGCTGCAGCCACACTCTTCCTCCCCGGCCTGGGGCAGGGTATGCCCAACCCTCAGGTAACATTTGCATGCCAAAGAGCAGGATGGGGTGACACACTCCCTGCCCCGCCCCTGTCCAGCAGTGTGCAGGGGAGATGCCTGTCTGTCCTGCACTCCCGCCCACCCCTTGTACCAGCTGCCCGGTCTGTGGACCTGCATAGACCTTCAGAGCCATCCACCCTGCCGTCTGTCCCCCAGCACCCGCATGTCCAGGATCGGGCTCCAGGGAGGGGGTATGTTCGTGCCCAGCAGCATGCCAGATGGGGTTGTTGGCTCCGAGAATAGTGCTAACACTCAGTCGTGGAGGAGCCTATTGCAGCCTCTGGTAGAGCCCACACACCAGCCTCTCTCTTCTGCTTGACTCTGCTCTGTCACTCCTCATCCCCATGTGTGAGTGGACAGCCTCAGTCTCATACATTCTACCGTGTCAGGGACCACAAATTGCAAATTGACACAGTATCTGTCAGGCTCTCTTTATCCTGCCTGCCTTGGGGCCTGGTTTTGCAATACGGAATTCCAGCTTCCTATGGATCCCTGAGATTGGCATCTGGCTGTGGGTGTGGAGCTTAGCTTGCTTCCACTCTGATGTTGAACTACAACAGCCTCTACGCTGTCATAGGAGAGGGGTGCCCTCTCCCTCCTCCATTGGCTGATACAGAGGCAGCTGGCTGGGGCTTCGGGGCCTTGGGTGCCTAGAGAGCACCTTCCGATGGTCCCAGATCCTGGCTGCGCTCCCCACTGCTCTGTCCCCTGCTCCTTTTTCCTTTGCCTCTGTGCACTGTAACCCAGATAGGATATTGTAACCCACTGCAGGGGTCTCTAACATTTGTCACCAGGGAAAGGACCTCTAATGCTGGTGAAACAGGGACCATGTGTGTCCCATTTCTGCACAAGTGCACCTAGGAAGGAGTTTGCATGGCTGAGCTCAAATGCCAGCACTGAGGCTGGCTGGCAGGTCACTTCACTGCTCTGAGCTCTGATATTTGCCTCTCCAATGCAGAGGATGGCAGCCCCTGGTGACACTGTTACAGAAATTTAATAATTTTCCATCCACACTGGAGGCCCCCAGGCAGGGCCCTTGGTGACGCCTGCCCCTGCTCGCCAACTCTACCCCTTTCTGTCAGCAAATCTTCAAAGAGCAAAGAGATTAAAAATAAGCCATTTCTCAAGTACACGTGTTTCTCAAATACATGTTTTTAAATTTCCAGCGCCACAGGGTGTGGTATCAGCCGTCACTGCCCCTTCCCACCGGGGTCCCCCTCTCCCCGCTAGACAGCCCGTTTTCGACACTGTGCACATCTGGCGAGGGAGTTTTCTCAAAGTGCTCTAGATGACGCTGACTTCCTTTCCTTCCATATGGATGTGGAGAATCAGTTTTTCCATTCATATCCCCATCCCCGGGGCCCTGAGCAGGCTTGTGCCCCATCTGTGTCCAGTGTTATGCAAGGACTAGAAAGAGAAGCTCTGGCTTCTGTGGAAAGCCCAGGTCTTCTCCACTTGGCTACCATGTTCCAAGACGTGGTAGACTGGACGGGGGCTCTAAGGATGCTAGGACTCAAATGCCCCACCTTTGTCCCTGGGGCTGGGAGGCCTGTGACAAGAGTGTGTAGGTGGCCTGTGTGTGCTGACAGAGCAGAGTAATTGCTCTCCCAGCGCCTCCCATCCAGTCACTATGTGGGTCCCCGTGGACTCTCAGCTCCTCTCTACACTGTGGGTCTCCCCTGGCAGAGCCTCAGCTTTGTCCCCTAGCTGTCCTCAGCCCTGTCTGCTCTGGGGAGGTGATAGGGCTCTGGCACACCTACACCATTGCAAATTTCTCCTCCCCTGATGCTGGCTCCTGCTCCAGCAACCCTAAGGGGCTCACCTCTTCCTCATGCATGCCTAGCCCTCACATACACTGTGGCCTGCGGGCCTGTCCCTGAGGAAAAGCACAGCTGTCTCAGAGTGTGGGACACAAGTAGCTCCAGGATGGGCCTCCCTGGTAACCCTTTGAAAAGCGGGAAGGATTGCCATCAAAGACCCCAGGAGAGCCTGCTGCTCACACCCTACCAGGCTTTGGCAGGGCCCTTCTGGCTCCTGGCCACATTTCCTCCCTCTGTGAAGGAGCCGAAGTCCCTTCCGTAGGGTGCTTGAATACTGGCTCTCAGCAGGCCCCACAAAAGGGCAGGAGGAGCGGAGTGCAGCTGGACACTCTCCGTGCAGTGGGCCACAACAGCACTCAGATGCTTGTCTTCCAACCACCACCCACCGTAGGGCAACTCTCAGCCTCAGCTGCATGGTAGCTAGACCCAGAATCCCTGAGCCTGAGCCTGCAGGGGCAAGGAGCTCAGCGAGCCTCAGCTTCCCATCCCTGAGCTGGCACACTGATCCCCGAGGAAGCTGCTGGCGCTAAGCAGAAGCAGCAGCTCTCTTGTCATCACCCTCCGGCCCTGATGGCAGACTCTGTGCCCGGACTGGGCAAGGGTCTTGCATTCGCAGCTACCCAGCTGCCCACTGCTGCCTGCCCTGCAGGCTCACCTCTGCCCTGTGCCCACACCACTTGCAGGTTGGGTTTATGCTGCCACGTGTCCTGCTCCCTGGCTCCCCCCCGCTCCGGGCAGTGCAGACCTCTGTCCCTCCCCTGCCCACGTCCTTGGACACAGGTGGGAGGGCCCCTTGTGCCATCCTCCGGGAAGCTCTGCCTGAGCACACGGGAGCCTCCTGGCATCAGAGCGGGCCCTCAGTGCTCTTCCACCATGGACTGCAGCCCTGGGCAGCAGGGGTGAGAGTGTTCACTCACAGGAGCAGTTTTGGTGAAAGCTGACACTCTCTTTACCAACTTCCCCTGGCATTTCCTGTAGTATCTCCAGGGCAACAAGTCTCAGCGTTTCCAACGTGGAGTTTCTAGGAGCCCCTACCAATGGCCACTCTTGGTGCTGTTCTGGCAGGGCCCATGACCAAGCCAAGATCACTCAGCGGTGTGGCCACACCGCTGCCCCCAGCCAGCCAGCAGCCCTTCTGTTTGATTTCAGTGGAACCCAGAGAAATGCAGGACCTGTTGGGCTTGTCCCAGACCCCTCCTCCTCCCAGCCAGGCTGGCTGACCCTGGAGCCCTGCTCCAGCAGCAGCCTGCAATCAGACATCCTTCCCACCCTTCTCCTGCCTGCTGTCCCTGGCCCCGAGGCAGGCAGAGGGAAGGGAGCATGGGGCTCTGGGCCCCTCCAGCTGGGACTCACCGTGGCCAGCACGCTGCCCGCGGAGGCTGCTGTCACTGCTGCCAGCGCCCAGGAGAGGAACCACCGCATGCCTGGGAGTCGGTGGCACAGGCATCCACTGGGGAGAGCGGAGGAGCTGGCTGCCTCTCGGGGGAGCTGGGCCCACACTAGCCTGGCCCATCGGGAGCCACAGATATTCCTCCTCCGCAGCCCTGAGGGGTTTTGTTAAAGGAGATCTGACGTCAGAGAGAAGGACAAACCCTGCATTTTCCTCTGAAAAAGTTTTCCTGCCTCCTCTCTTTTTTTTCCCTTTCTTCCCTGGTCCCCACCTCCAGCTTGGCCACAGCCCCGTGCTGACAGCTCTTAAAGGGAAAGCTACAAGGCTAGGGTTTCACACGGGCTGAGATTAGGCAAAGCAGGCTCCGGACAGTGTGGAAGGGACAGGCAAGCAGTTCAGGTGTGCTGGCAAAGCGCTGAGGCTGTCACAGAGCTCCCCCGGACACGCCCACCCCCTGTGTGTCCGAGCTCTCCTACTTCCATCCTGGCTCCCCTCTCTCAGCTGCAGGGAGAAGAAGGGCCTTGGGCCCCTGAGAAATGAAAGGAATTCACAAAAGAACAGCCGCCCCAGGAGCAAATGTCACCACCACCATACCAGCACTGGCAGCTCCCAGAATGGTCCCCCGCCCTGCTACCCCATGCAGAGCCTCAGTACTGTGGCTCTGGGAACTTGTGGTCCCTGAGGGCCTCCTGCTTGAGGGGCTGGGGTGGGTGGGTGAGGAGCCTTCTCCTCCAGCCTCCTGGCCCAGCTGCCTCCCTCTACCCTCTCCTGCTCAAATCTCAGAGCCACCAGCACAACCAGAGCCTGCATCAGGGCAGGCACACACACTGCTGGGCACAACATTCCAAGCCCTCCAGCTGCTCTGCATGTGGAATCCAACCGTGGTCTGTCCCTGTGGCCAGGCCCCTCCACCATACTCACTCACTTGCCCCTCAGGACAGTGTGCTGCTGGGACACCTCGAGCCAGCCCTCTCACACCCGAGCCCTGGCAGGGCTCCCTTTTCTGGTAACTTATTAACAGGGGGATGTGTACTGTGGGTCTGTGAGCTCTACACCCAGATGCTGCCCACAAGAGCTGGTTCTCATGGTTTTCCCATTTGTTGACCAGTGGTGGGTCTCTAACCCGACCCTAGCCAATGATACACATAAAGGGAAACTTATAAGGAGTGTTAAAGATTTTCTTCCTCAAGAAAGGTAAAAACAACTCTACCAACTTATTCTTTCCTATGATGTGACAGGGATGGCTGGAGCTGCAGCAGCCATTCTGGTGGAAGGGGCACAAGCGTGAGACCAAAACACCAACATCCTAAGGGTGTCGGGGCAGAAGAAGTAGAAAGACCCAGGTTCTTGGCACTCTGTGTCCTTTATGTCGTTAGTGAGCCAAGCCCAGAAACAACACTCCCACCCAGGCTTCTCATCATAGAAAAGAATCTAATTACTTATTTCCTAAGCCATACTTAGAAAGTTAGTTTTTCTGTTCTTTGAAGTCAAATTCATACTTATCTATAGATAAGGATTTACTGAGCTGGTGCAGGCGAAGTGGCAGGCAGAGGCGTGGGAGCCATAGAGAGGGTGGGTGAAAGCAGTCCTCAGTTTCTTCTCATGAGCCGATTTGAGGCTTATATGGATAGTGCCTCAAAGGCCAGTGCAGAACAGGGTGAAAAGGCCCGCCCAGGTGCTGCAGTGACCAGGCCCAGAAGGCTCTGACAGGCACCCAGGGCAGCCGCGCTCTAAGCAGGGAGGGACCTCAGCACACGGGCTGACTGTTGCATCCCAGCTGTGGCAGCGCTTAGGGTGCTGCTGACCTCAGGGCGCAGGTCCTGGCTGAAACCAAGGTCCCCGAACTGCACAAGGCAGCCAGGACCAGTGCTTTCTGGGCCAATCCAAGCTTCTACTGCCTCCGAGTATCTAGACACACAGGCCTGTTAGGATGGAACCAAAGAACATTGCTGTCCAGTTCAGAAAATCTAGTTGTTAGGAGTCCCTGGAACAGGTACCCCAAAGCACCAATGTTCTGGGGGCGTCCACCTGCTGGGGCATACACGGCTGCCCCCGTGTCCCCTGGACAGCTGCCTGCTCTACAGTGAGGCTGCAGGCTTGGCGAGCAGGCCAGTGCTGCCCCCTGTGGACGCTTGTGGAGGACAGCCCCCTGCCCTACCTCTGATCTTCCATCCATTATGGGGCACTGGTAACCACGCTGCATGTGTGTTGACCTTCTGATCACAAGAGTCAGAGTGAGCCACGTTTGAGCCGGGAACACACACACACACACACACACACACACACACACACACACCTGCCGGGGTCGGGATCGGTCCCATTCCAGGAGACACTCTGCCTCAGTTCACTCTGCAGCCAGACTCCCATTCCACACTGTCATCCTTTTCCACAGATGAGGAAACAGGCACGGAGAGGCCTGTGCCTGACGAAGCTGACATCAGGCCTCAGACCTGCAAGTCATCTTCCCAAGTAGACTTTGTCCCGTGTGATGCACAGTAAATTAATGCCCGGAAGAATGACCTGTTGAAGATGTCAGAATGCACTCAGCATTATGACCAGGAGATGCCAAGCGTGGGCTGGCTTTATAAAGAGGGGCCATGTGTCTGATGCACCAGGGCACGGCACCTGCATGGGCCGGCTCTGGTGAGAGAGCCAAAAGCTGTGTCCTATCATGGTGGGGCATGTGGGATTAAAAAGCAGCCTGTTACCTCTCTGGAGAAGGGAGCCTAGGGTCCTTCTGTCTCTTCAGAGGACACAGTTCCAACTGACTGAAGACCTTCCAGTGGGCCCCACCTCCTGGCAGTCCCACTACTTCTCATAGCCCCACTGGGAGAGAGGTAACAGAATGAAAAATGGCAGAGTGAGCCAACAAAGAGGTGGGTGGGTGAGGAGGTGAGGGGGTGTGCAGGGCTGAGGAAGGGATGGAGGAAAGAAGGAAGGAAGGGAGGCAAGGAGGGGGAAGAAGAAACACAAGGAAGGAAGGAAGAGAGAGAGAGAGGAAGGGAGGAAGAGAGAGAGAGAGGGAGGAAGAAAGAGAGGGAAGGAGGGAGGGAGGGAGGCTGACTTGAAGGAGGAGACACACATGAGCACATTAGCCAGCCAGGTGGGCTCCTGGCTGTCCCCACAGAGGTCCTCAGTGCCACCGCCTGAGAGGGATCGAAGGCAGACGGGCTGGGTGTCCAGTGAGCCTGCTTGAGGGAGGGAGCATGGGGCCCCTCACACCGGTGCCCCAGAGCGTGGCAGGTGACTTATTCTGCTTGTTGTGATAGGTGGCCTGTGAGCCTTAGAGGCTGCCTGGTGTGCTGCCAAGGCCAACCCCACTCTTCTGCATACCCCAGGTCCTGATTGTTCACGCCTCTCCTGGCTTTCCCACTGCAGCTGGGTCTGCACTCCTTGTGGAGGATGACCTGCCCACATCAGGCCTGGTAAGCCAGTGCCACGGCAAACAGAACACCAAGCGCCAAAAGGACAGCCCGGGTCTGGAGTCAAATTCATTTACACCCACGAGACGGATACTGATGGGGATAATCCTCAAACCGTCAGGCCCAGTTCCCTGGCTGCCTCCCTCTCCCCTGTGTGTGCCCTGCAGGCAGTCCTTGCATCTCCTCAGGGAAGGGTCCCACATTTTCTCCACCTCCACTCCAGCAATCCTAGCCAGCCCCAAGTGGGCCCAGCCAGGAGCCGTTCTGGGATTTATGGCCCAGCTCCTAGTTGTCATGTTAACTGATGTCACTTCCACGTGGCAGGTGGTCCAGTGCAGCCCTCTGAGGCCTGCCCTCACAGCTGTTTGACCTAGGCACTCATACAACCTCTCTGTTCTGGTTTTTCTGTAGAATGTAGGGGCAATGGAGGTATTTTCTGAGCACCTTCTCCCTCCCCATGGAGTTGTCCTTTCTGCTGTGCCCTGGGCTGGAAGCACCAAAGAGGAGGCCCCAGCTGCCTAAGTCAAGTCTGCACCCCACACTGGGCCCACCTCACATCAGCACCCACCTCAGGTGGGTGGAAGGGTAGCACCCTGGCTGGGGCTCCCCCTCTTCCATCTAGCACACTTCTGGGGTGGGGCGGGTCTCCCAGACCTCCCCAGCCACAGCAATAAATTCCCAGTTGGGACTGGTGGGGCAGACTGCTTCAGTGGAACAGGAAGCCCTTGAGCATGGCCAGCTACAGGGAAGAGTCCAGCGTCTGTCTGGGGATCAGCGGTCGAGGCTGAGACTGCCATCCCGTCGGATCTGCTCACAGCATATGTGTCATCTATTTGTCTGAAGCACATGCTCAGAGCCCACGCTGCTCAGGCAGGCAGTGCCAGCAGGGTCCTGGGGAGACCCAGAGGCACACAGCACACATCTGGCTCCTGGTGCTGGCCACCACCTCATCTGGGCTTGCAGGGAGAGCAGCCGAGCCAACAAAGAAGAGTTCTGGCTCTGAGCCTGCCTAGAGGTCAGAGGGGCTCAGGTGGCTGTCCCTCATGTCAACCTCAAGGTCAGAGGTGGGAGCTGGGGTCATGGGAAGCCCTTGATGGTACCTCTTGGGCCATGGCTGATGTGGACAGGAGCTCTCCTCCAGCCAAGGGCGGCAGCCCAGTGTTCCCCACTTCTTACCCGGAGGTGAACCAGAAAAGTCAGGTGCGGAATGACGTGTTCCCCAAAGTGTCGCTGAGCGGTGGTGCTTGGTTGTTGACAGGCTTTGGGGAAGTGCCGGGATCATGAGAGCTTGACTTTCCTAGGTGCACTGAGCTACTGGCGAGACTGAAATTTGACAGCAGGGCTGGGGTAATGGAAACGGGAGCTGAGGGTGGGGCCGGGGAGATGGCTCAGTAGAATAAGCGCTTCCCTGGCAAGTGCAAGGGCCTGAGTTCAATTCCCGGTTCCGCAAATAAATAAACATAAATAAATAAATAAAGAGGCGGGCTGTGGGGGGTGATCTGGGGTCCAACGCTGATCCCTGCCCCTTCCTTTGGTGCTTCTTGCCACAGGGCTCTTACCTATGTCCCCAGCCTGGTCAGCGCTCACTAAAGAAACAGATCCAATGCAAGATTTATGAGGATCTGCAAGATCGGCCGCCCACAGAGTCAGGTGTGCAAGAGCGCAGAACAGCTGCCTGCAAGCTGGAGATCTGAGGGGTCCTACTGAAGGCCACAAGCTTGCTGCAGTGTCCTGTGTGAGTCCACAGTAGGAGGCTGAAGGGCCTGCTGTGGAGGGCTGAAGGGTCTGAGTTGGAAGCCAGAAGACGGGTGTCTGAGGTGAAGCCAAAGTTGGAGCCCCGTCAAAAGAACAAAGTGTCCAGTACCACCGGAGCTCCCCCAAGCTCTGGAGGGGCATTGGTGGTTTCTCTAATACACGTTGTGCTTGTCAGCTTTTTGTCCCTGTGATACCTTAAGGAAACACCTGAAGGGAAGAGAGTTTGATTTGGCTCACAGTTTCAGAGGTCTCAGCCCATGGTTGCTTGGCTCCAAGGTGGAAAACTCATGGTAGAGGCATCTAGCTAGAGGACAGCTTCCCCACCCATCGCGGTCCAGCCAGGAGGCAGACCATGGGCATGAGAGGATGTGAGCAAGAACTATATTGGCCCTTCATGGCCTACTCCTCCCAGGGAGGTCCTGCCCTCATTCCATGCAGGACTTGTCAATGGGTACCTGCACCCAAGAGAGGGACATGTGGGAAGATCCTGTGTTATTTGTGGTAGGAGAGGTGAGCAGGGAGCCTGGGCAGCCCATGTGAAGGATGAGAAATGTAAGGTTTGGAGGATGCCTACCATTGAGTCCTGCTGGAGATAAATCCACACAGGCACCCAGAAGGGTGCTTAACCGAGAGCTGGGCAAGAGGAATGGCATGGGGCAGGGCTTCCTGCTGCCACTCCTGTGCGTTAGAGCAGATTCGCAGCTGCTCTCCCTGGCACACATCAGCCTTGTGCACATACTGGAGATGCTGCCTACAGCTGTGGGGGAGAAGCCTGAGTAACAGTGAAATAGATCAAGGAAGGAGCTGCACATTGGTGACAATGAGCTAGCGAGAGGGGTACCCAGCTAATTCAGTTTTCTGCACCCCAGGGCCACTTGGTATGTTTTAGAGAAATTGGTAAAGGGGAGCAGTAGGGGAGAATGAGAAATGGAGAAGAAGAAAAGAAGAAGGAAGAGCAGGAAGAGAAAGAAGTTGAGAGGAAAGGATAGGAAGGAAGAAGAGATGAAGGGGAAGAGGAGAGTGTCGGAAACATACTTCACAAAATCCTGCCTGTTAGGTACAAACCCATGCAATTGCCCAGACCAGGCATTCTGACCCAAGTATAAGATTTATTGGGGGCATCAAGCAGGCCAGCAGTCTAGCGGACTAAGACAACAGCGAATAAAGTGGGGACAGGAGACTTTATAGGATCTTTTAGGGAGGGTGATCACTTGCTGAAACAGCTGAGGGAGAGCTGATCTTGACAGGGCTACCTGGTCTGTGGGGGACCTTTAATGTTAGCAAAGGAGAGTCTCATGGTTGCTTGCCCAGGACAGAGTCAGGTGGACCTGTTCTGCAGTTTCACTGATCCTGACCTATCACTGTCCAGGGCTGCTCATACAGTTTTCTGTCTAAAACCCCCAGCTAGGACTGGGGAGATAGCTCAGTAGAATAAGCACTTGCCTGGCAAGCGCAAGGTCCTGAGCTTAATCCCCAGTACTGCAATAAATAAATACATAAATAAATATATAAATAACCCCCCTAGCTGGATGCAACCTGCCCTTCAACTGCCAAAGATATGAGCCAGGTAGCTCAGCATGCTTTGGAATGGAATACTCTGCAGAAACAAAGTTGAACAAATTACAGCCAGCCAGATAGCTCAGTGGATTAAAGCACCTGCTTAGGCAGAGCGCAGCGGCCAGGGTTCGAGCCCCAGCATGTTGTGCCCGCCCTGGCCTGGGGCCCACTGAGATATAATGGAGACTGGGCGTGGTGGTGCGCACCTGTAATCCCCGCACTTGGGAGGCTGAAAACAGGAGGATCACTATGAGTCTGATCTACGTAGCAAGACCCCGTACACCCTGCACTGAATACATTAAAAAAAAAAAAAAAAAAGATGAACGAATTAGAGCTGGTCACTGGAAGGAGAGGGAAAGAAACAAGTTTGAGGGGTTTTTTCCCCCTTTCCTCATATTTTACATTCATTACTCATTCCATTTTCATAACCATCAGGAAATGCAACCAGAGAGAGGCCGAAGCGTGGTGAGCTTCCACAGCGCGTTCATTTCCTGGGGCTGCTAGAGCAGAAGGCCTTACAGACCTCCTCGTACTACGGTTCATCTCTCACAGCCCGGCGTCTGTAAGCCCATGACTGACCGGCTGCAGGCAGTGTCTGTTGATAGAGTCTCTCTGCCTTGCGGTGGCCCCTTTTCCGTGTGTCTTTACTCACCTTTTTTCCATGTGTTCTTACCCTCTCTCTTCATAGCAACACTGGTCACCCAGTCTTAACTGGTCCCCCACCCTGGGACCTCGTTTCAGCCCAATGGCCTCTTTAAAGTCCCTATCTTTAAGTCAGCTGTACTCAGAGGTCCTTGGGATTCAGAACTCCGTACGTAGATCTTGGAAGGATACAATTCAGACCATGAGAAACGCTTGGTGACCAGCAGCGGCGGGAGTTGGATCCAGGCCTTTCACCATTCTTTATCCTTTCCAGCCTTTTGTTCTCTTAATAACCAATGCTGAGTGGCACTGCCAGGAATTTTTCTTGGCACAGAGTTGTTATTCTGGGCACTTTCTAGGCAATGAAGCTGGGAGCCATGAGCCCTCTGTGGGCTGGCCTACGCAGGAAGCCTCACAACTGGGTACCCACAACCATAACTGACCCAAGCGAAGGTCCTCAAGAACCTGCATGATCTGAGCTTGTCTGGGAGGCTGGGCTGAGCCTGGCTCCTGGGAGTGCTGCAGGCAGGCTGCCTTAAATAATCCTCTGGACAAGTTCTCCTGGGATGGACAAGAGGGCAGGGGGAGAAGCCAGCCTAGGCCACTCAGCTTGGCTCAGTCCCAGGGGAGTGTGCGGCAGGTTTTAGAGAAATTGGAGCAGCCACTCTGGTGTGGCCCCTCCACAGAGGGTGGGAGGTGTGTCAGGACACACAGTGGGCAGGTGTGTCTGCAGGAGGGCAGGTGTGGAAGGTCAGGAGGGCCAAGGGCCCCTGCACTTTGCACCCTAGGGAGGTTCTAACAGTCAGACACATCCCTGGCTCAGAGCCTTCTGATGAGATCAGCTGGGGCTTTTGGACAAAATGGTCATTTCCTCCTGGTGTCTCTGTAAAGCCTGACTCCTCTCTGGGGACAGAGCTTTGCAGTACCAGGTGGTGTCACAGCTCTTCCCAGCCGTGTCCATCTTCCTTGTCATAGAGGAAGACACTGATGCCATAGTGGTGAAGTAGCATGCCAGCTTCCACAGTGCCCACAATAACCCAGACCCTTGCTCACAACTGTCTGCTCTCTCATGTGTAGGGCAAGTCAGTGTCACTCAGTGTCTGCAGACTGAGCTGTGAGCCCAGTCCCTGCTGGCACAGGGGTTGCAAAGCACGACAAGGGGAAGTCCAGCGCCAAGGCTGTTGCAGTGGCTCCCCACACAATCCCTCACTAGGACTGTCATGTTTTCTGTTGTCAAGAACAGAAAGCCTAGGCAGGCCATGAAGGGCAGAGGAACCAACTGAAGGTGTATAAGCGTCCAGTCCCTGGGTAAGGGTCAGAGGAAAGCAGCGCTTCAGGCAAAGGAAAGGGTGTAATCACGCGTTTTCAGCGCAGCCTAGCGCTCACTGAGCTCTCCGTGTGCAACGCGGGTCATTGCAAACACCCTCCACACATTCAGTTACTACTCTTCATCAAGAAACAGAACACTAGTTTCCTTGTTTTTGCTTCATTTTGTATGTAAGGAAACAGAGGTGCAGAGAAATGAAATTCCGTGCTCTGAGTTCCCTGGCTAGTAAGAGGTGGCTCCCGCACTCACTCCTGAATTCCACCCGAGTCAGCGTTTCTCAAACTTGTACAAGAGGACTTCTGGCTGCCGTCGCCCCAGAGCCTGCCGTGCGCTAGGACCTAGAAGGAGCTGGGGGCTGGGGAGGGTGCTCCACTGTCACCATCAGAGCTCCTAAACATGTTGCTGCATAACAAATGCTCCAGGTCAGTCCTATCCAATCTGTCTGCAGTTGAGACAAGCCCAAGATTTATGGGAATGCCAGGAAGGAGCCTGGAGTTAGGGCCAGAGGTGACTGTGAGTGACTTAGTTATTGTCGCTGGGACACAAATGAACAACACCCTCAAGTTCAAAAAGGAGGGGTTTATTTTGGTGATCAGTTTGTGGAGATTCAGTCCATGATGAGCTGGTTTCAAGGAAGCATGTCAGAACAGAAATGGTTCACAGCACACCAGGCAGAAGCAGTGAGGGATTAAGAGGAGAGATAGAGACCCTCTCAGGCCCCGCCCACAGTGACTCCCCGCTTTCTACCAGGCTACCCCTCCCGATAGCACATCCACCTATAACCCATCAGTGACTAAGCCAGTGATGGGTAGACACCACTCCCTCCTGATCCAGCCACCTCCCCAGGCTCCACCTATGACCCAAGACGCAGTGGAGGGTCAGCTGGCTATAAATCATACTGGGGAGCTTACAGGCAGGGGAAGCTGAGATGCACAGCGTGGAATCTAGTCAGGTGGAGACAGGGTAAGTAGCCTTCGAGGAGGGACAAAGAACTGCAGAACTTTGCATGTTTGTGGGGCTGTAAGCCTGGCAGGGGCAGGACAGTCTGAGGGGCCTTGTCCCCTAAACACTGGTCACCCTGGGAAGAACAGTACCATACTTTTGAGAGTGGTGGGAGCCACTGAAAAGGCATCAACTGTAGAAATCTCAAAGGCATCACATAGGTCCCAAGGGGAAGGACCATGGCTGGGGGAGGATGGGCAGCCGGGAGTCCAGTGAGGAGCCTGCTCCTGGGAAGGACTGGCCATGCTGGGGCTCAGGATACAGGAGGGAAGCAGCGTGGCAGGAGGCTCCATCCTGCTGGGGACAAGGATATGGGTGGCTGAGGATGGGGACACTGGAGAGATGGAGGCAGGATACATGGATGAAGGAAAGGGTGGGTGGCTGGTGGGCAGGGCTGGGAGAATGGACGGAAGTTGCAGGGGCAGCCTGAGGCCTCTGGCCTGTCTGTGCCTCTGAGTGACAGCAGAAAGGACAGCAGATGAGGAACTGCAGCTGGAGCGAGCCCACCGGCCGTGGAATCCGAGCAGTTAGAATTTGCAGGCTTATCTCCTTGTGCTATTCCAAGAAAAGTGGGAGAAGAGGAGGGAGAGCAGAAAGCAGTGGCTCGCTCATCCCACTGTCCATCGGTGTGCTAGGAATTGGGGACAACGCCAGCGGCCGTCTGTGTCCTCTCCCAGTGCAGGGATGGAGGAGCGATGGGCAGAGAGCCATCATCGGTGTTGGGCGGAGCTGCAGAGCAGGTGCAGTTTCTGTTCCCTGTGCCTGCTGCCCTCAATTCCCTGTGACTTCCCACACCCAGGGGAAGTGAGGTCACTCTGTAGGCAGGCACAGCCAGGCCCCAACCAGAGTTTCCTCCTAACTCCCACAGGCCAAATGCTAGTTGTAGATTTTACAGATAGAATATGTGTGTCCTATGTGCGGATGTCCTGCCAACTCTCTTGAAAGATCCTGCCCCGCTTGGGGGCAGAGGTGAGGCTCTGCTCATCTGTGTGTGAGATCTTGGGGTCTGGCCCCCCTGCACACTTAGGGTTTACAGAAAAGCCAGGAGGACTGGAAAGGGCAAAAAAAAAAGGGAGCAGATGGGAAAGAGAAGAGGGGGAATATGCAAAGATGATAGAAGAATCACAAAGGTGCATGAATCTGGACAGTAAGCACATGGAAGAATGGGTGGATAGGTGGGTGTTTGTTTGGGTGGATAGATACACGGCTGGGTGCGTAGTGTGTGCATGGATGAGCCTCTGAATGGAAAAACAGGAATCTGGGAAACTGAGGATCTATCTAGAGAGTCTATAAACTGTGAGGATAGCAGGGCCAGCCCTGTGGTTTATGCTCCTAAGAGAGGACAAGAAGGTCACCCAGCTGGTTGTTGGAAGAACTGGTCCTAAATCTCTAAAGGCCCACCTCTTGGCTCTGAATTTAGGCATTTATCATATGGCCAAGTGGAAGCCCATGTAACTTGTCCCCTGAGGAGTTCCTTTGTGGCGCCAAGCCAGAGCTGGCGGTCTTCGCTGGGTCTAGCTTCTGTAGCATGCTCGGGCACTATCCTGCCATGTCCCAGCCAGGCCTTCCTGGGCTCCAGTGTCCTGTTCTGAAAAATGCAAGATCGGACTTGCTCAGGGTACCTCAGCTTCTGGCTCCCCGTGACTGTCTGGCAGGCCCAGCCCCTTCTTTGGCAGAGGGCATTTTGGGCCAGCCCTGCCGGCAGCCCTGGCTTGGGGTGGGGCAGCACCAGGCCCTTTGTCTTTGCAGACTCTAGGGCATCTTTGGCTCTGCGTGGGCAGCCTCCAGTCTGGCCTGCGGCCTATGGTGTCCTCAGCCTGCACTCTCCAGGCACAATGCTGCCTGTCTTCTCTCTCAGATCTGGGTTAGATAAGCCTCCTGCTTTCATGTTGATCTCTTCTTTCCTAGGAGTTTCAGCAAACTCTGCCCAAGAGAGAGCTGCTGGCAGGGGAGGCCTGGCGTGTGTCCTCACACAGCTCTGCATGAGCTTCTGCGGGGACAGCAGCCCGCAGCCACCAGCTGTTCTGTGCACAGCAGGGTCTCGGGGTCAGGGGGCTCACAAGGGCCCCGCCAGTGAAGCTCGGCTTGGACCACTGCTGCTGGAGGTTTTGTTTTGTTTTGTTGTGGATGTTTTCTTTTGTTTTCGGTACTGGAGATTGAGCCCAAGGCCATTACTCTGAGCTACATTGCCCACATTTTTCACTTTTTGTTTTGAGACAGAGCCCTGCAGTGGTATCAGGTTTCTCAGCCTGGGTTTCAACCTGTGATCTTCCTGCATCAGCTTCTCAGAGCGCTGGGTCAGAGCTGCGCATAGCCAGGGCTGGCTCTGGCGGTATCACAAAATCATTGTTAACCTTCCTTGACTTTTCACCTGAAAATGAAAATAATTCAAAATGGTTAGAAAGGGCCTTCATGAAAATTAAAACAATATTTATGATGAGTCTGAATATATGTCCAGTACTGGAGACAGGCTATTTCGAAAACCAATTTGTGTATGTGCGGATGTGTATGTTGATATTTAAAATACATCTGTTTACCAAACATACTTTTTAAATACGGAAATCAAAAGATGACTCCGTCTCCAGGACAAGTGATTTTTAGTAATTTTCTATACATGTGACTATTTTACATGCATATTTAGAAATGGAAGCCCTGCTGGTTTGTTTACTTTTAATTACTGTTACAAGCTCTCCTGACAGCCTGTACCTGTGACACCCGTGCACCAATGACCTGGACTTGTGAGAGTCATGCCCCACCACTGTCCCCGAGCTTCCTCCAGCATTGCCCTGCTTGGGCAGCACAGGCCCAGGGTGTGAGGCCAGGCCGTGGGTCCACAGCCCAGAATGAGTCCATTACCCACAAGGCCCAAGATGTCCACTGCCCACCAACCCCCCTGAAGTTCCTCAAGCCCCACATTTGTTCTCCTTTTCCTTGTCACAGCTTCTCCCGGGGCCTCCCTCCCCAAACCTAGTAGCCAGCTGCCACCCGCAGCCCACTAAAGAGATACAGATGTGTGCTTTTCAGGTCCTACCCCACCCCCTCTCTGCATCACCTGTCTGGGTAGGAAGGGAAAAGAAAGGAGCTCGGGGGTGTGGGGTGCAGAGAGAAGCCATGTAAAGATGGGAGAGAAGACAATTGTTTATTGAGAATCCATTCCGCACCATCCCTCGGGGCTTGGCCCTGCAATTCCAAACACCACGATGAAAATTCCTCTTCCAACGCTGCTGCTGCTGTTTTCCTAAATGAAAGAAACCAGCACCATGTGTTTCTGGTTCTGTTTACCCCACAGTTAAGAAAACATGCCTGGGAATTAGGAAGGGCTCATGCCGGTGCCTCGCAGTCCTGCCCCCTGCTGTGCATGGACTTGGCCTGCGGTGGTGTCCGGAGGCTGCACAGGGCTGGCTTTGGAAGTCGTGGCCTTCGGCTTTGCATGTGCATCAAATTCCTCTGCTCGTCCTACAGGTCCTCCCTCAGATCCCCTCTCCCAGTTGCCACAGGGCCTCATCTGCAATAGAAATAGCACTACTTCATTCTTGTTCTTAAAATCTGTAAAAGTAGCTTTGCTCCAGGGGTTGAAAGAAAGCCCATAGGCAGGGTGCCCTTCTGGTGTGTGTCCTCCGCTGGCCTCTCTCCTCTCACCCTTGCACACTCTGTGCCCCACCTCATCACCATTGTCCCTCATGTTCCATTCTCTCCTGTCCCCTGGACCTTGCTCATCCTGTCCTCTTGGCCTGGATGTTGCATCCCTGAGCTTATCTTCTATGGTAGATTAATGTTTCCACAAATTCATGCTCCCCCAACTTCCCAGTGCACCCTTGCATGGCAATAGAATGTAATTCATTAAGAATTTCTAGGCAGAACCATCTAGGATCAGGGCTGGACCCTAAATCAATGCTAACGTCTGGATGGGAAGACACAATGGGAAGGGAGGAGGCCATGGGAAGATGGGGGTGGGGAGGAAGGCCATGGGAAGATAGGGGTGGGGAGGAAGGCTATGGGAAGATGGGTGGCTGGGGTGCAGCACAGAAAGAAAGGAGGAAGGCCATGGGAAGATGGAGGAGGTTGGGGTGCAACTGAAGCCCAAGAATGCCAAGGGCTATGGGCACCTATGCCAGAGAAAGACCAGGAATGGATCCTCCCTCAGAGCCCCCTCCAGGAACCACGAGATGACAGTAGCTCCATGGAGCTTGCCTAGTGCTCCCCTGAGGAGACAGCATGTGTAAAGAAGGCCTGAGAACCCTGGGGGTTCAGTCCTGGATGTCCCTCAGCCTCATAGAGCACCCAAAGTTCAGCAACTTGTCCTACCACACTTGATCATCTCCAGCTGCCTCCTCCCCTGGACACCACTGCTTTTAAATGCTGTATCATGCTTGTTGTCTAGATCTAGACAGCTTTTCACACACACACACACACACACACACACACACACACACACACACACACACACCACAGCCTTTGGGACAAGGCAGAATGCAGCATAAAGGCTTAAGAATATAAAAAAGAAACACAGTTACAGCAGACAAACAATGAAGCAGAGTGGTAGGCACTCTAAGCTCAACAAGCCCCCTGCTCTTCTTCTGCCAGTCCTCCACCCCTCACTGTCTTTTCTCCACACCTCGCCATCGTGAACCTATTATTATCTTCCAGGCCGCCTGCTTCCTTGTCTCACACTCCATTTTGCCCTCCAGCTTCCGGTATCAACGAAATGTGGTCCCTGTAACCAACAGAGTATTACTCAGCCATAAAGAAGATGAAATTGGAGTCATTTGTGGGGAGACGGGCTCATCCTGAGACAATAGTGCCGAGTGAAATGAATCAGACCCACCGACGTGGACACTGGATGGAGTCTCTTACCCGAGAAATCCAAAGGACGAGCAGCAGAGAATACAGAGCGGGAAGCTAAGTCCTCTGCAGAGGGCAAGGGGATGTGGAGACGGACGCAGGGCAGGAAAGGAGGGCAAGGAGAAAGCAAGCAGCACAGTGAGGATGCGCTCTCGTGTTCTGTCCATGCGCCAGCTCCCCACAATGAATGTAGTCATTATGGACAGCGACCGTGTTCTAAAAAATAGACTAAATGATTGACCTCAAGTTGCTGATCAAAGTTATTTCCTAAACAAACATCGCTGCCAAAATGTTACCCACTTTGTCAGAGTCAGACCATTGCCAGCTAATCTCTTCTCTTTCTCTTTGCTCTTCATTTTATTCACATTCTTGACCATCACCCAACACCAAAGCATCTGATGTGGTGGTCACTACCCCTCTCCCCACCCAGATGTATGATGGAGAGGGCAGCGACTTCACTGTCTTCCCTGGTAAGTCAGGGCCTCCACAGACGCTGGCCACAAGGCAGAAGGAATGGACGAGTGACTGGATGCAGGAAATGTGGTGCCCAGCAGCCACACCTCCGTGAAGTCCGTTCTGCAATGCGATAAATTCTCAGGTGCCTGGTCCCTGCCAGATGCTCAGCAGCCACTGCCTGTGTGCAGATGGTCGGCTGAGCTCAAGAGCTCGGGTGGGCCTGGCAGGTGGGGTCCCCCTACTCCACGGTGTGCCCCCCCACTCCGTCTGCTGCCCATATTCAGCCCAAATATGGCCAGGGCTGTGGTCGCACTGATACTGCTTTCCAGCGAACATTCCCAGGGTGTCTGCATCTCTCCAGTGAGATCTGCCTCTGTGGTCTGGAAGGGGTGGCTCTCTCGTGGCTGACCACGTGCTTGAGTACCCCGAGGGCAGCTCTGTGTCCCCCTGCTTCCCACCGCAAGCTCACTCACGGCCATGTGCGCGTGGGGTGCTGGGCACCAGCCTGTCTTGGGCCTGGGAAGGCTTGTGGCTGGGGGAAGTGCACTGGCCAGCCCCGGGCTGAGGCTGAGATCCCAGAACCTCATGCTCTTCAGCTGTTGGTTTTGATGTGCAGCCAGCAGTAATTCTGGCAGGATGGCCGGGTATTCCAGGAATGTCGCACACCCCAGCCGCTGCCTCCTTTATCCATGTGGCCAGGGGGAGGAGCTGGGAGCTCCCCGGCACTGTTGGGTCCATTTGCTCATTCCAGAGTGAGAAACAGAGGCCAAGACCAAGCTAAGGAGGCAAGGGGTGATGAGGTTGTGTCCAGGCCCAGCGTGAATGCGAGGTGCGGGTGTGGCAGCCACACCAGGCAGACACCGCTGGGATCCCGCATGGCCACTTCCAAAGTGCGGGACTCTCTGGGTGCAGTCAGAGCCTGTGAGCATCAGTCCTTGCTTCTGTACAACGGGATGGAAGCATCCTCTACATGGCAGCTGCTGGCAAGATTCAAGGGGAGAACCGACGGCTTGCGGACCCAGCTGCGCTCCGAGTCTAGGGGCTTCACATTCTTACTCCCTGCATGAAAGGCTGCTGCTCTGCCCATTTGGTTCAGAGAGGTTAAGAAGGCGGGGCAAGCCACACAGCTGACGCACAGTTCGGATTCATAGCAAAGCCATTTTCCCTGGATCTGGTGACTTTTTGTTAAACACTAGGCACTGTTAGCTGTCCACAGTGAATTGCAAGGGCCTGCTAAGGGCAGGATTTAACAATGCTAAAGACAGGCTGAATCTGTTCTCAGGGAGCAAAGTCAGAAAATAAGTATCTGTCTGAACAAAGGCAGGTCCCTGGTGTGCCCAGGTGGGGAGGACACCAGCTGATGTGGCCCACCAACTTGGAGGCAGCAGGTTTCCCACCCAGCTGAGTTCAATGACAATCACACAGAGCAGAGGGTGCTTGAGCTGTTTCCTGAATTGTGACACAGAATGTGACATCCAGGGACAGAGAGCTCCATGTAGAAAAACAGAGAAGTCCTGGGGGTGATGGTTGTGATGCACAAGAAGTGGGGAGGGGAGGAACAGCATGGGTGGGGTGTGCAGGGTGACGTGAGGCAGGATTGGGGGCCTCACTGGCCATACAGGGACCTTGGGCTTGAAGCCAGGTACAGGTGTTCCTCTGTGAGCTGTAAGGACAGGAGGGACACAGCCAACTGATGCTTCAGCAGAAGCCCTGGCTGCTGTGGGATGGATGGGGCTGCATTGAGACACCAAGGAGCAGCCAGCGGTTTTGTGGCAGGGCTGTGGCGCTGTGTGCTGTGGGTGTGAGGCAGTGCACTTGACGTGCATTGTGGATGCAGAGATGGCTTGCACGGGGGCAGTGAAGGATGACAAAGGTCACTGGTGACCTTTGAGTCACTGGTGGGCCTTATTGACCCTTGGAGGAGAAAGCCATGGGTCAGGGAGCCATGGGAAACACTACCTGGTTTGAGATGAGAACAGAATACTAAGGGAAAGATGTTGAGTCCATGCAGAGAAGTCTGGCCTGGAAACATTTGAAAATCCAGCCATGAGACTGGATGATGTGATCAGCTGGGAAGAAAATGATGATGCAGGACGGCAGAGAGCCATGTGACGAGCACCCTGTAGGTGACCCTGGGAGCCCTCCACCTGCTTTCAGCCCTCGGTAGGCCCTCTTTTACACCAGCTCTGTAGTTAACTTTGGCCAGGGGACTTTGGCAAGCAGGACCTAGGTGGAGGCTTCCGTAGCAGGAGCTCTGAGAACCTCCCTCTTGCAGCTTGGCTGCCATGCTGGGAGGAAGACCAAGCAGCCCTCTGGGAGAGCCTGGAGGCCCCATGAGTGCCACTGGCTGCTGGCTTGTGCCCGAGTCCACTCTGAAGTCCTCCTGCATTCTGAGGTTCTTACGGGAGCCCAGGGCAAGTTTCTGCTATGACTTATGCTGCTTAGCTCTGTGCAGTCCACAGCATACAATGCACTTTGGGTCTGGGAGCAGGATCGAGAGCCCTGTGCCCACAAGGACAGGTGGATGTCCAGTGGAAAGCAGTATATGTGGTCATTTTGGCCCACGAATGGTCAGTTGAGCTCTCGACATCTCTTTTGGGAAAAGTGAGTAGACAAAAGAATTCCTGGTCTTAGAAACCACAGGGAGCCAGCCATGAGCTCACACCCATGATCCCAGCACTCAGGAGGTAGAGGCAAGAGGATTTCTGAGTGTTCAAGGCCAGCCTGGGCTGCACAGTGAGATGCTGCTTAGGAAAAATAAAGACACACCAGGGACTTGGATTAGTAACACCCTTGGTGGCATGCCTGATGGTTAGGTCAGGGGACTGAGAAATGAGTGGGTGAGACGTGGTGATGTGGGTGCCCACAGTCTGATGGGCAGACAGGGAAGTGAGCCAACGAGAATGATCTGGCTTTCCCCAGCTGGCTCTGTGCTTCTGCCCATGGCCCCTCACAGCTACACAGTGGCCCAGGAGCACCGACACCGCTCCTTGGAGTCCTTGGTTCCTCCCCTCCTCCATCCTTTCTTCACAACTCCTTCAGTGTCTTCCATGGCTACTCCTGCGAGCTCCTTCTGCAGGTGACACTGCGGTGTTCTGATGTTTCTTCCTTCACCTCTCTCTCCCTGATGGTCTCACCCAGTCTCACGGCTGCTACTGCCTTCCACAGACTGAGCCACCCATCTCCACGGTTCACTTTTTTAGTAGCTTTTCTTCCTCTCTCTTCAGTGCTTGGCAGCAGAGCAGGAGGTGGAGACTTGCAGCCCAGGCAGGTGTGACTCCTTCCTGCAGCCATCAGACAGACTGGCTGGGCAGGAGCGCCTGAGGTCCAAGAGCTGGGCACGCAGGGCACCTGTAGGACTCATCCTGGTGGATGGCAGAGGAGGTGTCCCAGTTACAGGAGGGCCAGCGAGTAGGGAGGCAGAAGGAATCGGGGACAGACGAGCTGAACCTGGGTGATTCGGGCTCATGACAAAGGCACAGCTAGTGCCATGGAGCGCCAAGACAGATTGCCCTTCACTGAGCTTCAGGGGCCTGGTAGGGAGGCCAGGGGAATGGGGTCAAGGAGGCAGGCAGGAGCCATGCCAGGGAAGGCCCTGGGTGGCTAAGGAACATGAATTTTATCCTAAGGGAATTGGAAAGCCCTGCCCGCATTTTCTGGTGGAGACTAAGACTGACAGTTGTGGTCTAGGAGGACAAGGCAGCCGTGAAGTTGCAGGGGTGCCCAGGAGGGTTATTAAGGCAATGAGGCCCTAGGCGGAAGGGGTCATGTGCAGGCATTGGTTACCCGGATGAGCTAAGGCAGGGCCAGAGGACAGGGAGAGGAGGGGCAGCCATGACTCTTGCTCCTGGGGCGGGATCGGGAGAACTGGAAAGCGACAGGGCTTGGCCATGGGGGGTGAGGAGCGACTGTGGCTGTCTGTCCAGTTCTCACTTTGGCTTGGAGCAGTTTGTGGGATGGTAATGTCGAGAACAGAAATGAGGAAGATCGCACGAGGGTCAGCTTGAGAGGAAAGACAACACCAAGAATTTTCTGGGCTCAGTGAGTGGGAAGAAGCCCATGAGATGACCAGAGGAGAAGAGGAAGCAGACGGTCCAGGACATGCTCTGCGGGGCCTGCATGAGGGACAGGCAAGGCGGAGGGCCAGGGCTCCCTGCAGCCGGGAGCTCCACAGAAAGACACACACACCGTTTCTCTATCTGTCCCCACACTGGAGCTCCCTGAGAGGCCACATCCATCTTACCTGCCCTTCTGGCACCCACACACCCTGGGCCTGGGGCTCCCCGGATAAAATGACTCAGGCCCTGTTCCTGGTACAGTGCAGACAGCTGTGCCTAACATCAGTCAGAGCCATAGCATGCAAGAAAGAGCCTTGAAAATGCCCAAGGACCTCACCAGAACTCCAGGACAGAGTGCCATGGTGTCCCAGGAGGGTGGAGAGAGAGTAGGGAGGGAGGAGGCAGCACCACGGGTCCTGGCACGGGCGCCATTTCCCAGCCAGCTTAGCAGAATCCCGCAAGCCAGGGCACGGATTTGGGCCAGCGACACTGCTCCTGTGGCCAAAGGTAACTCAAGAAGCCCAGCACCATGCGGGAAATTCTTCCAAGCTGTTTATTTTAAAAATCCTCAGGATCTGCGTGTTTTGCTTGGGAGGAACAAAGGTAGCTGCTTGGACTTTCTACGGGGCTCTTCACTGCTGCGGTGACCTCATCGGTTCCAGCAGCCTCAGCGCGACTGTGTGTCAGCAACCCAGCATGCGCACCTCCCACCCGGCCTTTCTGGAGTCCGGGATCCAGCGTCCAGTGCCATGTCACAGACATTTGAGGGACAGTATGTCCTAAACTGAGCCCTTTCCGTGTCGGCTGCTAATACCAGGGCAAGTTTCTTCCTCTTCAGATTTAGTCTCTCAGTCCATCATCTTGGCTGTATCTCCTCAGGGCGCCTTGGGTTTTCCTCCTCCTCTTCTTCCCATTGCCACTTCTCTGGTCCTAGACCCCTCAGTCCTCACTGGAAGAGAGCAGGAACCACTACCCGAGGGGCATGCTCCGTGCTTCTCTGCCTCCAGCCCGCACTGGCCCTGGAACTGTAGCTGTCTTTCCCTCCACGTGCCACCTTGTAACTCTTACAACTCCTATGTTCAAAGCACACCAATGGCTTTACCTTGCCCAGACAATGAGGACTTGCCGTTAACAATGGCCTGGCTCCTGCCTGCCTTTCCTCTGCTGTGAGGCCTGCCTCCCCCTCCTCCCCTGGTCCAGCCACACGGGTCACACAAGTCCTCCAACAGGCCCAGGCCCCACAGTGCAGACGCTTGACCTGCGACCGCAGCACCCTTCCCACTGCTGCCTTATCAGGCGGCTCTTGCAGCACGCAGATCTCTGTGGGGCCTCCTGACCTCCTCTCGCCTGACATCCTGGCCCTTTGTGCTGCGGGGAGGTCTCTTCTGAGTGTAGTGATGGTCATTCACTTTCTTCCTTAGTGAGCCGAGAGTGCCACAGGACAGGGCCATGCCCCACGCTCCTCTTGCCCGTCGCTGTTGGCCAAGCACAGTGCCTGCCAGCCACAGATGCCCATCACTTTGTTTGCTCTTGGCTGTGCTTGTTAGTGACCCAGGGCTCTTGCACTGAGCTATATCCTCAGCCATTTATTTTACTTTATATTGTATTTTTAATAGTCAGACAGGGTCTTCTTCCTAAGATCCTAAGTTGCCCTGGCTGTGCTTGAGCTTTCAATCATCCTGCCTCAGCCTCCCAGAGTTAGGACCAGGCCCAGCCAATAGGTCCCTCTCAGCGTGCAAATAATAATCTCATATACTTATATAATCATTGTTATGTAAATTTACTATTTTATAATTATGTATAACATTATTATGTCTATATTTGGATAATTAGTATAATGTATAATTATTATATAATGGATGTATAATACATTGGTAGTGCCATGTATTTAATCATATCACTTGTACATGAACACAGTGATGAAATGCACATGTTACATATTTCAGTGTTCAGCCTGAAGACTGGGCTTAAAGACTGCCTCAATCTATAACAAATCTTTCAAGCTCCAGTATATGAAATATGTGCTGAGAAAGGAGCACACAAATACTTAGTGGCCAACCTTCTGATGAGGCCAAGAGCCTTATTTTCTCAGCACCTGCACAGTCTGAGATGCCAAAACCCAGAAGCCAGCTGCGGTGGAGATCCATGATGCCCCACAGTGCTGGAGAGCAAGCAGCGGCTGCGTAGGGACAGTGTAGTGCTGGTATTGATGTTATTTTAAAAGCTACATTTATTAATTATTCTCTGGGATTATATAGGCAGTCAGAAATACTACTTGATGCATGCAATGTGTACTAGACTCTGTGTGAGGCGCTGGAAACCCAGAGAGAAATGGGGTGGGGTCTTGCTCCCATGAGATCCCTGGTAGGCTTAGCCTCCCAAATGGCTGGGGGTGTCTCTTAGCTACCTCATCTCTCCAGGGTCTACACACACACACCCACACACACACACCCCTCCATCACCCCATCAGCACACCCAGGTCAGAGGGGGGCCCCCACGCCCCCTTTAAGCTCTGTCATTTATCTCAATGGCTTGGTGGGAACCGTGGACTCGTGTGAATCTCCTGGCACAGCACACTGCAGCATCTTCGTGGCCTCCTCAGGTCCCCACTCTTACTCTGCCGAATCAGCACTGCAGGCTCCCTCCAGCACCCCCTGTCCTGGTTCAACTTTTCCCCTTGTTTGGAACTTACCTAGGGCTGTGCAGGCTGGCAAGGACCAGAGGCAAAGCATCCTAGGAGCCCAGCCAGCCCCGTCAAGGTGTCACACTGTGCAGAAAGTGCAGCCGTTGTCCTGACGGTACCGTCGCTTGTGCAAGCAAAAGCCCTCATGCTCAGAGAGTATCCCGATGCTAGACCCAACCTACTGCACCATTGGTTTGCGTGTTTTAGAGCTCTGCCACTTTCATAGGGAAATTCATTGAAAAGGAAGAGAGCAGAGAGAGAGAATGGGGATGAAAGTGCACTTAGACTAGGGGAGCTGTGGAGAGAAGGGCCCGGGCCTCCTCCCACGCAGGGCAAGCAGGCGGCCATGTGCACAGCATATTTACCCACTAGTACCCCATGAGGCTGTGGGGACAGAGTGGAGGGATGCAGTCTGCAGTTCCAGAATATCTGGGAGATGGAACGTCACACATATTTAAAGACGCTACCATCTCAGGGACTGCCAGACAGCTCAGAGGATTAAAGCACCTGCTTAGGCAGATGCAGGAGCCGGGCTTCGATCCCTGGTGTGCCGTGCTGGCCCCACCCCAGGACTCGCTGAGACAGTGATTGAGACTAGGCATGGTGGTTAGAGCCTGTAATCCCAGCACTTAGGAGCCTGAACACAGGAGCATCACTACGAGTCCAAGCTACGTAGCGAGACCCTGTAGTCCCTGTACTAGATACACACAAAAAAGCTGTCATCTCTTAGAAAATTCTCTAGGGAAAACTCTGGAGATAGAAAAATTTATATATCAGGAGAAACAGGCAGTAGCTAGTGAAATCATGGTTAACTTTTTTTCATTCTGCATTGTACTTGAAAGGTTTTTTTAATAGTGGTACTATAGCTCCTTTATAATCACAAAACAGTTTTTAAAAATGAGAAAGTGCAGTGGGCTGAGCATGCGGATGGCTCAGAACAAGTCACCGCCAAGGGTGGTGGCTGTGGACTCCCAAGCCCATGCTCCCTGCAAAGGCCACCATCCTAGAAGCTGAGGAGAGGCCCACATCTGGGCCCCCAGCTAAAGGCAGCGTACTGGCATGATGACAGCTCCGGAGGACGCCTGCCTGTGCACCACTGCCGTCCAGATGGGTCTCCCCTTCCCTGCCCTCTCTTGGTTCTACCCTCCTCTCCGTCCACCACCCCAGGAAGTAGTCAAGGGAATAAAAGCAGAAAACAGATATCATTTATTATTATTATTATTAAGTTTTCTTTTTAATTATTTATTTGGTACAGTGTCTTGCTATGCAGTTCAGACTCATAGAGATCCTCCTTTGTTACCTCCCTAGCACTGGGATTACAGATGTGGCCACCATGTGCAGTTCTGATACACCTGGGGCCGGCACAGCATGCAGTCCCAGGGATCGAACTCTAGTCCCTGTGCTTGCCAGGCAGGCGCTTAGACTGCCGAGCTGTCTTCTAAGCCTATTTATTTATTTATTTATTTATTTATTTGTTTATTTTTGCAGTGCCAGAGAACTCGGGATCTTGTGCCTGCTAGGCAGGTGTTTATGCCTCTGAGCTATATCCCTGGCCCTGAATATTACGAAAGACACTCCATACATCACATGGGACAGCTCATTGACATACAACTTTTGTCAAATCAAATGGCAATGTTTGCAGTCTCCCTTTGTTAGGAGAGGTGAAAGCGGCTCGTGGAGGCTGACTTAGCCCTGAAGGACTCAGAAATCGCCAAGTTGAACTTGCATCTGTCTAGCTCTTGAACTTGTTCTGTCAGACGTCCTCTTCTAGTGCCTGGACTCTGGGGAGGCTCCCGGCCACCTCTACGGCTGGGGTAGCCTCCATCACCCCTTCCTACAGGCAATGGCCCTACTCAGGAGACACGAAAGACTTGACCCCAGCCACAATCCAGGCAGGCTGCAGCCCCCACACCTCCATTTCCATCACAGAATTTAGGTGGTTTCTGCAAGCGGTCCTGTCTACTCTTTAGTCTAAGTTGGGGCACTCAGGCAGGATGGCTTGGGACGAGGGCTTGGGTGACACTGTCTCCTTCGCCCGCAGTCCCGAGCAGCAGATAAGCGCTGCTTTGCCAGCGATGTCACAGCTGTGACAGGCATGGTATTTGTTTTCCTTTTAAGACAAAAGATGTTAAGGTATGTGCTGTCTTTTCTGAACTAAAGCCTCAGTGTTGAGGTTGAATGGCAGTAGAGGCACTTGGTGATCGGTAAGTGGGCTTCAGAACACAGTGTGGGCATTGCTTTCGGAAAGGTTCACCGTCGCTGGGTTAGAGGACCTCCCTGTCTTCAGTGGAGCTTCTCTACTGGGGTAGGAAGTAGGAGAGAGACATAGGGAGGGACCCTGGAATCCCCAGGACAAAAATGACCTCAGCTGCCCACCTCTGTTCTCACCTGGCTTCCAAGGCGAGGAGTGGCAAAGTTTCAAAAACTCCAAAATGACTAGAAGCAAGACAGAAGCATTTTGGCAGCCCGATATTTACATAAGGAGCCGCTTACATTTTCCTTTCTGGTTTCTAACTCATGAGCCAGTGCAGGCACGTGCTTCGGTCCATGTGAGACCACGTGCAGGGGACCCATCCCCACACCACGGCTCCGGATACAGCCGTGAGCTTTGGGCAGCTCCGTGGGCCACGCCTGGCCCCTCCTGCTGCCTGCCCTTGCTCTTCACACATGAGATTTCTCCAGAAGCAGCCTCTGAGAGAAGAGTTTGCATACAGCACGCACGCAGGCGTATGCCTGTGATCCCAGCATTCGGGGACGCTGAAGGAGGAGGACTGAAAGTTAGAGCCCAGCCTGGGTAAAGTAGTGGGACTATGTCTCAAAAATTTAAAAAATAAATAAAAAGGACTGTTGATGTAGCTCAGGGTAAAAGCACTGCATTAATTTCCCAAGAACATTTTCAAAAAGAACTTGCGCAGAAGGAATTGTTTGGGAGGTAATAAGGGAAATGGCACCAAGGCGAGGAGGCAGCGAGAGGAGACCCTTAAGAAAACTCACCAGGGAATGTTTTAAACCCATAAAGGTGGTGACCAAGGCTGTGGGGCCCGATCCCCAAGGAGATCTGCATAAAGGTATACCACATGTCCTAATCCTACCCAAGGTAGGAGGAAGCCGGGAGATGTACCAGCTAGCTTTCTCTCCTCAGGGTTGAGGGCAGCTCTCAGGGGCTGGTGGAGGAGGACCCTGTCAGTGAGCAGGGCCAGGACCAGCCGGACCTGTGCCCACGCTCAGGAGAAGGAGCGGCCCATCCGAGCTCTGCTAAATCCATATGAAGTACCTGGGTAACTTCCTTATTCTGTCTCAGCCTCAGTGTCCCCATGTGTAATGTGGGCAAACAGTTTCCCACAAGATGGGAAGGCAGGTTTGAGGAAACAGCACAGGCCAAGCAGCCCACCGGAAGCTGGCTGGCTGAGGAGCCCAGTTTCCTGTTCTGTTACCTCCCTGTTCTTGGTCCCTGTACTGGGTTTTCTTTACCGTTTCAGCGCCTGCATGTGCTGAGGAGCCCAGTTTCCTGCTCTGTCACCTCCCTGTTCTTGGTCCCTGTACTGGGTTTCCTTTATCGTTTCAGCGCCTGCATGTCAGGACAGCCCAGGCTCCAACTCCAGGCTTCTCTCCTCCCTGGGACACACTCCCACGTGAGCCCATCTGAACCCCCAAACCATGGGGTTATCCAAGGTGACCCTCAGCACCCCACGCTGGGGCTGTTGGGTCAGCTTCCAGAGAAGTCTGAGTATGTCTTACGGCCTCCGTCCTGGCCTGGACGAGCGCCTCAGGGTCTTTCGCTTGGATTGTTGCCACAGCTTCTCTATCAGCTAACCTTCCCTTGCCAAGACACCAATACCTGAGCCTTCCAACTTAACGGGGAAAGGTTTAATTTGGGTCACGATCCAGGGATTTAATTCGTGGCTGGCTGGCTCCAGGACCAGAGCATCATGACAGAGCACCCTCTGTGCCGCAACAGCTTAGCTCAGGCTGCCCGAAAACACAGCAAAGGAGGGAACCCCGCCAGATCAAGAAGGGCTAAGGAGGAGCCAGACACAGACCCCAAGGTTGTGCCTCCAGGACCCCCCAGACACACCCCAAAATAGGTTTCACCAATCTGCTAGACATTTCTTAATCTACTCAAAACTGATCATCAGTGTAGGATGATAACCAGTCACTGCTTCTTTACTATCTTTATGTCCTGCTTCCTATACAGTCTTTTCTTTACAAAAAAAACAAAAAACAAAAAAAAAAAAACACTTTTTATTTTTATTTTTTCCAGTCAGCTTTCACTGGTACACTTTACATATACCCAATGATCGCATCCATCATAGCAAATTCGCACCTGTCTGTGATATCACTTGGTGTTTTTTTCTTTTTTCCATTCCCTCCCCTCCCTCCGACCTCTCAGATAGACCTTTTAAAATCAAGGTGGAGTGTGTACTCCGCTCAGAGTGCCCTAATTCTTCCCCTCTCCTGCAAAGTGTTTACAAAGTGACTGGACACCTGGCACGAATCGCAGCGCCTCTCCTGCTCAAAGTACCCCAGTGACCTACAAGCGCTGCCATGGTCCCAAGCCCTCCTGCCCCTGGGACTGTGCGCACCTGCGGCTCTTTGTGCCCGGATGTGCACCCCCAGATCCGCTCCTCCACTTGCTGCCTCCTGTCACGGCTGGACTTGGTCCTCCTTCACGCCCAGCCTCTCCGTCTCCCCTGCGGCCTCAGAGCCGTGTGGGACGCTACAACATTTCCGTACTTATCTTACTCATTGTCTTTTGCAGCCTGCCAGTTGCACCAGAGCGTGACCCCAGGAGCACACTTCTGCCAGTTCTTGTCGCTGACCTGTGCTGGAGCCTGGTTGGCATGGCAACGCTGGCCCTTTGCGGAATGGGTGGTGTGGTGTGGTGGCAAACAGCTTGATCTCAGGGACTGCACGCTCTAATTCAGGCTCCATTGTTACGTCTTTCTGTTACCTTGTGCACCTTGCCCTTCTCACTCTTAGCTTTGTGGGCCAGCGAGACAGCTGAGCGGATAAGCGCCTGCTTAGGCAAGGCAGGGACCTCGGTTCGATCCCTGGCACCACATACTGGGCTAGCCCGCTTCCGGCTGTGCTGGGTGAAACCGAGTCCGGGCGTGGTGGTGCACGCCTGTAATCCCAGTGCTGGGGAGGCTGGAAACAGGAGGCTCACTACAAGTCCAGGCTGCGTGGTAAGACCCTGTACCAACTACATAAATAAAAAATAAAAATGAAAAAATAAACCTTAGCTTCCTGGTCTGTAGAATGGAGTTAGTGGGAGAGGTACATTGTTAGGAGTGGTGATGAACCAAGCTAAACACTCAGACAAGGCTTAGCACATTATATATTCTCTGTGGAGGAAATAATTGTTTTTAAGGTTTCAGTTTCTACTCAGTCTTCGGGGGCCTCACTAACCTTTTAATGGAAAATTGAGAAAGCTCATGACATATAGCTGATGTAAGAAAAAATGATGCAAGTGTATGTAAAAAGTTAGCGTAATGACCTACACGTGTTCATGCCCACACATGCAAGCAAAAGGCTAGCAGAAAATACATCCAAATATTTACAGTGTTTACTTTTGCAGTGTCTAAAGGGACCGTGGGTGACACTCCAACTTCTTAAAAACTTGTACTATTTTTACGATTGAACTTGTTTTCCACCAAGAATTTATGAGACTTTTACAATGAAAAAGATCTGTGAGCATTTGAAAGGAAAAAGAAAGACCCTCGATAAGATGTGGCTCTGACACAGCGTTGCTCATTCCAGCCAAGAGTGTTTACTAGTCACCAGTCAACTTTCTTGGGTAAGAGAACTCACACGGTTTCTGGCAAGCCCAGACCTGGGTCTCCAAAGCCTGCTGTATGGCAGAAGGACCTCGTCTATGTTTAGGCAAAGCCTTCTTCCTCAGGAGCTTCCTTAACTCACCCGTGCCTCTGGAGATGCAAGTATTTTGCAACCAAAAATAATGGGAAGTATATACTCTGAGTCCAGCAACCACTATTCATTTTCCTATATCAGCCAAGGAATGGAGCAGGACATGGCCCAGGGACACCTCCGTCTACTACAGCAGCCCTCAGCACAGCAGTCTCCCCGCCTCGCCCGCATGTGAGACCAGATCCCGGAAGAGACTACTGACATCAGGCACATGGCTAGCTGGAGGACCGATGGGGACCCGAATCCCACCCATCCAACCCTGGACAGCTCTGAATTCAGAGGCACCTGGTGGGGGAGGCAGGTCTGCCCGGGCTGTCTACTCCAGAGACTGCCTTTGGACTTGCAGTGACTCAATTGTCGAGTGTCTCAAGTATTGTTTTCTGTTTCCAGGAAAGACCAAGTAGGGGCCCGAAAGTTGTGTTTCTGTTCATCTGTTTCCTTCATTATAAAATTCACAAACCCTGTGTTAATGTGGAGAAGGTTCTGCAAGAGATGATGAGGGTCCTGAAGGTTTCCCAAGTAGGAATAACACAAGCAGCTGATCGGCAGTGAAATCTGGGCTTGGACTTCCTTCCTGAGGCAGAACCTCTATAGGCCCCGGGGGAGTCACTCTATCGGCCCTGCTAATCCCAGAAGCTGACAGCAGCAACACCTCACCGTACAACCCATACAGGGGTGGTACACTTCAGCAGAAGAGCAGGGCCCGTCCTTGAAGAAGGGTCTCACTACAGAAAGCCAGCACTGGCGCTGAGGGCCGGGCGAAGGGCAGGAGGCAGAACCCTCAGGCAGCCATCTTGTTCTCTCTCCAGGAGGAAGCGAGATGGCGGCAGGAGACAACAGGACATCTGGGCGCCGGTGAGTGTGTGGTGGACGCCCACAAACGGATGGACGCTCATCCGAAGGGAGGGGAGGGGAAGGGCTTGAGTGTGGTGAGGTGGCCGGTTCCTCAGTACTACAAAGCAGACGGTTCCATGTTTTCTCTGTTGGACATAGCCTGTCTCCAGGGGTCATGCAGCTACTGTTACAGGACTCTGAGGTGATAGCTTCCCCAGCATGCAGGTAGGAGGGAAACAAATGGGTAACCGAGGAGATGCAGTCCCAGCGACTCGCAGGATGTCCAAGGAGCTCTCCAGGGCCCCCCAGGACAGGCAGGGTGGCTGAGGTTGGGACACCTTCAGGGACAGAGTCACAAGTCACAGAGCGAGCTGTGCTGCAGCGTGAGGGCTGGCCAGGAGGGAGAGGCGCGCAGAGGTCTCCACACCCTGCCCCAGCTTTGCGGGCAGAGCTGGGACTTCCAGAGCGGCTGTCTGTCGGCAGACTTGTGTGGGACACACTGTAGTATGCAGCAGGCCCGAAGACTTTCAGAATGAGTCAGGCTCTGGCTGCACGCAGTAGTATTTTCCACCCTGGCCATATGGGCTGATTCTGAGCTTCGGAGGAAACCACTTGGCAAGAGGCAGATTGAGAAATTTTCAGTCACATACAGATTTCTCCCTCTTCCGTGCCCCAGCCAGGCTCCAGGTCTGGCTTGCATAAGCAGCACATCCCACCTCCCCCAGCACATGGGAGCTCACACGTGCACACACACACTCATCCTGGACGCACACAGGGAAGCATGTTCTCATACACGTGTGCATGCACACACATGACCTCCAGGGTGACACTCTTAAGCTCTCTCCTCCAAGAGATGCAGAGACGGAGTGTCCCCTTACCTTCTCATTCACTGGGTGCGGGGCAAGAGGAGGAAGCCACCCAACATGGAAATCATGGGGAAACTCCACTGGGGATGGGAGGCTCCCCACTATCAGCAGTACAGTTGGGGCGGGGCGGGGAGAAGATGTACTACACACACTCCATGGGCCTACTGTAATTTCAAAATTTCTGAAGTTTCTTCATGGAGTAAAAGGTAGAAAACAAAAGAAATAGCTTTTTAGTTTAGAAAAATGTTACAATAGGTCTTTGGGGATAAGAAAAGCTGTTGTCTCTAGCTTGTCCTATTCAGGACATGAGAAAAGTCCCACTGTAGAAGATGATAGCTTACATGATACTGTAAAAGAAGTCTCAGGTTTGTCTGATGGATCCACGGAGAGAAAGGCCAGGGTCTGGGACCAGGAGGCAAGAGGATGTAGGAATGAGAAGAGTTCCAGTGTCACAGGAAGGAAGTTGATTTCTTCCTGAAGGAACCTTCAAGAGGAGAGGGCAGGAGCAGCCCCACCCACCTGCCCCTCCCGCCTCGGGTTGCACAAGCCACGGAGGACCAGGAGGTCTGCATCTGGGTGTCAGTGGTTTATAGCTGTGATCCAGGGGCAGCTGCATCACCCCAGTTGCAGACCCATCCAGCAGGAAGTTGGGCCTCGGTGCAGCCCCGCAGGCCGGGAGGGAGGAGTCTGTCCAGGACAGCTCATTGTCCGGGCACCCAGACTGACTCCCAGGCCACATCCAACTGTCTGTCTCACTGCTTTTCCTAGAGTTCATGAGGAGGGCAGTGAGCTCCCTCAAGAAGGAGAGATGCAAACTGAGGTCATGTGTTTTCATTAAAGGAGAAGGTGGCCACAAAATTTTTGTAAAGTGGAGAGAAGTCAGACCTGCGTCCAGGCTCTGTAGCCCCAGGTGGTGACTTATAGTGCCTGCGCTAGGCCCGTGCAGACAGGGAGACAGAGCTACAATCAACCAGTCAGTGCCCAGCGGCCAAGGGCAGCAAGCCATTTTCCGAGGGAGAGTAGGGAAGACAGGGACCGGGGCAGGCTTCAGCTGAGGGAGACAGGAAGGAGGGCGTGCTCACCCGTGAGGAGAGAGGCGGGGCACCCGGAGACGAGTGACCCGCCTGAGCAGAGTGAGGCCGTGACACTGGCCTGGACCTGGTTCCCATCTGTGGATTTTCTGAAGCTCAGCAAGAAGCTCTGCCCGAGTGCCATTCCTTCTGTACCTACCCCAGGACTATTGTCTGTGACAAAAATGACAGAGCCAGCAGAGCTGGCATTGGTGTCCAGCAGCCCAGATGCCCGTTCCACTCTCTGCCACTTTCCTGAGGTGTCAGGGGGTAAGTGGCAGGTAGGTGGAAACTCATTTCTGCGTCTTCAAGCCTGGACAGCGAGCTGAGGAGAGGAGAGGTGACTGCCACAGTCAGCACAGCGCAGCTCTGCGGGCCTCAGGGCTGAGCCTTGCACAGTAGCTCGGATTCAGTTCCACTCAGACCATCCCTGAGCTGAAGTCCAGTGGCACTCTGCAGTAGACCCTGAGCTCCCAGGGTCACCTGCTTCAGCACTCACAGATGCAAACGCTACCCGTGCAACTGCAAAGGTCCCATGGCCACAGCTTGGGGTTGAGGTCCCGCTGCTGCCCGGTGGGACCTGCCCTGACTGCTTCTGAAGAAGCGGCCCTACTTCCCCACTGAACTATGAAACCCGGTGTGATGCGTGGGTGGGACAGCACCTCGAAGACAGCATGTCCCAGAGTCGCTGTCCAAAAATGACTCAGAAAACCTGGGGCACGCCGAGGCACTTGGCCTTTCTGAGCATCAGCATCCCTGCGTGTAAAATGGGGGCGATAATCTGTTCCCTGTCCCCACCCCTGCCACAACAGGTGTGAGGGAGAGGCGGGTCCCACACATCCACAGCTGTGCACACTCACGCAGTGGTGCTGTCAGGAGGCGTGTCCAGTGGTGGAGCTCTAGTGGCCTGCCTGGCGCTGTGACCTGTGTAAGCCATGCCATTTCATCCCCAAACTTCCTGTCAACCCGGCCAGAGTTGTGGCAAATGTGCTTAATGAATTGTGTCACCCACAGAAGCTGCCTGCAGAGACAAGCAAGTTTATTGGGGGGCCAGTGGTGTGCACCCAGTGTGTGACCAAGCACTGCCCTGCAGAGTGGGAGGGGAGGAGAGTTACAGAGTGTTAGTTCCGGGTCCAGTTGTGGGTCTAGAGTTGTGTGCTGACAGGATTTAGTGCAGCTGCAGAGATAGGACAGAGCAGGAGCTCGGCTTGTGACAAAGGAACAAAGGTGCTCGCCACTTTACAGAGAGGGAACTGTGACATCATTTGCAAGAAACAAACTTAAGGGAGAGAACCCTTAGCTGTAAAGTGACACTAGCACACACAGTGGCCTTGCCTTGGTTTTCTTTCCCGTATCACCAGGAGCCCCTGATGGCGCATGTCCCTGGTTCTGGGGCGTGTGTCTCCTGTGGACCTGCAGGGGTGCCTGCCCCTCCCAGCATCAACCTCCATCTAGAAAATAGGAGGTGCAGCGGGATCACCTCCAGGTCCCTTCACATTCGGATGGCTGACGAGCAATGACTTGATCCAGGACGATGCGGCCTGTAGTGGTTCTATTGGGACCTTTGAAGTATCTTCATGGGCCTGAGGGAGGAGGTCGGAAGGGAGTAGAGGAAGGTCCAGGGATAGGGGACGTCCGTGGGGTAATATATGGTGGCTTTACATCCTAGATCATGTAGGTCTGTGTGTTGGGAGGTAGCAAAGGTGATTACATGCTGACATATATGTATATTTACATCTCTCCATCTACCTATCTATTAAATGTTCATAAATAAAGCAGTCTGCTTTTTCATGATCAACCAAATGTTGGAGTTTAGGATTTTGCAAAGGGAACAATTTACACGGGACACATTTTGTAATGAATCACCCAAAGAATCATACACAGAGTGCAGGAAACCTGTCCATACACTAAAGCCCCCAGAGTCCAGCTGAGGGCCTGGATCCCATAATAATGTCCTTCATGGGTCCAGCTGAAGGCCGAGAGCCCATCACCATGCCTCCTATAAATCTAACCAGAGGCCAAGAGCCCGCGACAAGGTCTCACGCAGGGCTGCTTCGTGGATCTGCACTGGGAAGGCCCAAAGGTCAGGGGTAGAAGCTGGAAAGTCTGAGCCAGTGGGATGAAGCATCTGCGCCAGCAGGCTGAGGGATCTGCACTGGAGCCAGGCTGTGCTGACGCCTTCTGGCTTGCAAGCACTGAAATGAGTGAAGGATTTTGGTGCATGAGGTTAAGTGAAGGGCAATAAGTATACTGCAGAGGGGATTCCTGAAAGCCTCTCTGGGCCCTCCACAGAGAACTGTGTCCCCTGACTCTTCACCCTGTGTCATTAGGATAGCTCAAGAGGTTCTGGAACTACAAAGGAGCAGCTGGAAAGAGATGCTGCGGCCCTGAGGCTGGGCGTTTATCAGCAGCTGAGAGGAAGGTAAGCACCAGAGCTCCCCAAGAAGCACCACAGCCGTCCTCAGCAACAGGGAGGCCCCGAGCTCCTCCGCTGTGAGAAAGGCGAGTTCTCATCAGGAACCACCAGCTTTCCAGAAGACTGAGCAGTGCACCAGCTTCCCTTCGGCAGCCAGGAAGCGATGCTCAAGGTGAGCACCAGAGCTCCCCCAAAGTGAAGCACAGCCATTCCCAGCAACTGCGAGGTCCCCAGCTCCTCCTCGGGCGGGAACAGCCAAGGCACCAGGAAAGCCATGATGACAAGGTCCCACAGCAGAGCAGCCCAAGGTGGCCAGAAGCTCCCTGGCAGCCTCCCAGCAGCCCCCTAGCAGCACCCCCACAGCCTCTTCGGTCCCGTCTCTTATGCTTCTGGCAGCAGTCCTCGGGGGCCCCTCACACCCAGCACCACGCTGGCTCAGTTCAGCTGGGCGTAGCAAGCTGGCCACCAGTTGGCAATCAACCCACCACACCAAAGAAGCAAAGATTTGCTCCAGCCCTGGAGAAGAAACGTCTGTGTCAGAGCTGAGAGCTACTCTTTCTGCCCCAGCAGTACCTTTGGCTATTACAGATACTGAAGGAGAATTTTGATCATAGAAAAGATTCTCATTCAAAGGATAAGATTCTCATTCAAAGGATCAGAACCTAACTTCTCCCAACAATGATGTAAAGATTTCTTTTTAAATGAACAACAAAATAGTACTTATCATGTAATCCATTTTAATTCACACAAGTAAATTAGTTTACATACATGTAAATAACTTAAATAACATATAAACAACTTAATAGCTTATGCAAATAAATTTATACACATTGTACCTGTGAGGGTTACAGGTAAAAGTTTACTATACATGGGATTCTTGCTAGACACGTAGATTTTATTTTATTTATTATTATTACTTTTTTTGTATTTTAGGGAAGGGTCTACAGGGTGTCCAGGGTCTCACTACTAGATCGGAGTCGTAGTGATCTGCCTGTTTACAACCTCCCAAGAGCTGGGATTACAGGCTTGCACCACCACGCCCAGTCTCAATTGCCATCTCAGCGTGCCCCAGGGGTGGGGCTGGCATGGCAGGCCCAGGGATTGAACCCTTGGCCCCTGTGCCTGCTTGCAGGTGCTTTAATCCTCTCAGCTATTTGGCTGGCCCTAGACATGTAGATCTGAAAAACAAAAACAAATCAACAGCCATGAGGGAGAATTGCGGGACGAAAGCTATGTTGCTTCTAAATAACTGTTTTACAGTCTATACATATCCTGTAATGTCAGGTTGTATCCTTGAAATATGCCTGATAAATTTGACTTAAGTATGTAGATAAAGAGCCTAGAAGGTCACATCCTCTAATGTCACAAGCCACTCTTGGGAGGCTAGGCTTAGGGGAGACTGTCTGTCTCCCTTTGTTTGCCTGCGTTTTGTCACAGTTCTAAATTTTCCATCACCCTAGGTTTTACTGTCCGACCTTCAGGGGGTCCCCAGGGCCTGGGGCGGCTGGAGCTGCAGGCCATGCTGACCCTGCCTTCTTGTCCACTGCTGACAAAGGGCGGCGTGAATGCGGCCGCATCACCACCTGGTGGGCCAGGTCATGGCTGGGGACCTGGCGTCATCTGCTATGGCTGGGTGGCTCAGTCACGTACTGCAGAGGGGACTCCTGAAAGCCCCTCTGTCCCCTCCACAGAGAACTATGTCACCTGTCTCTATGCCCTGTGTCACATCAGGACAGCTCAGAAGGTTCCAGAGCTACAAAGGGGCAGCTGGCGAGGGACACTGGGCCTCAGGTCCTGCCCACTGCTGTCCTCGTGCTGCCCCACAGCTGAGACAGTGCTGGAACACAGCCTTCTCTATTGCCTCACAAGAGTGTCTCCAGGGCCCTCTGAGCGCCCCACGTCCTGTGTGCTGCATCCTCAGGAGCCCCGACTTGCCAGCAGCCCCTGTGCCTGTGCCAGCCCACCCTCAGAGAGCCTGCTCCCTGTACCTTGCCAGCAGTGGCCTTGCCCCAGACTGTCCCAGTCCGTATTCAAGTGGCCTGGCCCGTGCAGCAGTCCTTACCCTGCAGGAACACATTCCACCTTTCAGTCCTGTGACAAGGAAGTGAGGAATCTCACATACGGCAAAACCTGCATGGCTCCTTTCTGGGTCTTTGTGTCTGATGAGGCATGTGACAACCAGCACACTCCCTTTCTGCCCTCTCGTCATCCTTCTGGACATCTTGGGGTGCTCTGGCTGCCTCCTTTCATACCCTCAACTTCAGGGCCCTGGTGCCCCTCAGCTTTGGCCCATGGTCTCCCTGCTTGCCCAGAGGTCTTGGGCTATGGAGGAGCTGGTAGGAAGACCACGCTCTGGTCTTAGATTTTCAGCCCAGTTGATTCCGCTTAACTTAACCTTTTTTAAAGCATCATGTACCAAAATCCTTCACTCAGTTTCAGTGCTTACAATCAGAAATACAGTGGAAAAGAATGGGAGATTTCTCTTCTGTGAATTGTGAAGCCAGAGCAAGGGTCCTTCTCACCCTTGAGGTCTCTGCCCTCCTCTCCTGGGGCTTCTCTTCCACCTCCTCCTTGTGCCTCATCCTTTTGACTCTGACCAGAGAAGAATCTCTGCTTTCAGGGCCATGTATTTAGACCGGGCTCCATGACATGATCCTGAAACCCCTCCATGCTGGAGTCCCCAGCCGTAATCCAGGGTCCTTTTTATTAGGTAAGAGAGCCTGTTCCTAGCTTTCAGGTATCCAACTGTACGCACTGTGGGCCATTCCTCCTACCACCTACACTGGAAATTGTTTTCCGCTGTAGCCTTGGTAGCAGCTCTGAACTTCATTAGCTCCAAAGGTCCACTGGGGGTTCACCGTAAACTTCTGGAGTGCTCAGGAGGCAAATGGAAGGATCAGCCTGCCTAGTAGGATGAAGAGGAGGAGCAAGAGGAGTGGGATGGTATCTGCCAAGCATGGCTGTAGTTGGGCACATTTTCTGCATCCACCAGAATGGTCAAAGGGGGTGCACAGCCCAGAGCACAGGGGGTGCAGGGGTCCAAGGACTCAGGAAGCTGGACACAATCATCTGGCTTCTCCTAGGCACAGTGAGGACATGCTCCTTCTTTCCTCTTGACTCTTTCCAGGTTCCCAACATTGAGACTCTCCAGTGATAGAGGTATATCTCAAGAGGGCAGTGGGGACAGAGCCCCGCACCCTCTCCGCTCAGCTCGAAGGCCTTCACCCTCCAGAAGGAGGCTCTCCAGGACTAAGGCCCAGGGAGTCACTTGGGGACAAGGTTGTGACCTTCCTGCCGAAAGCCAGGGTGTTTTGGGGCTGCTGCAGGGGCAGCTGGCAGCCGTGGTTTCTAAGCTGGTACCTCAAGTCATTCTGCAGAACTGGGGAAGATGGGGGATGAGCTGAATTTACATGTTCTGGTTCTCCTTCCTCTTTTTAATGACCCAATGTATTTATAGCTTGCCCTTCAAGGAGCAGTGAGCTGCGGCCTCAGTCTTCCGCCCTCATCTTGCGAGAGCCTGGGACAGAGCAGGTGCTTCGTGCAGACTGTGGACCAATGCAAGGGGGCTGTGGGAAAAGCATACAATCCAGATGAAGAGGGTGGGGTCAGAGATGCAGCTAGCAGCCTGGAGCCCTCGTCCTGGGGCGGGTGCAATCCTGTACCCTAGTGTGTTCACTCCTTGCAGCACCCCCAGAGGGGAGATCACTAGAGATGTGCTCAGAGGTCACTGTCAACTCTTTTGAGGCCACAGAGCCTGAGGGTGCAGCGTCCAGCTTCAGGGCAGGGGGCCCTGTGCCAACAGAGCCCTGCTCCTTTGCCTGCTACTGGAGACCCACAAGGCATCCAAGGCCGTGACTTTGCTTCATCCTCCCAATGGCTCTGCATGGATGGTTATGGTTTCCATTCATGTTGTGGCTGAACAAACCAAGCTCAAAAGGGTGAGGAGCTGCCCCAGCACCATGGGGAGGAAGCCACAGGGATGGAGGAGCCTGCTGCCCTCATCCATCAGACCCACGTGGATGCTGTATCTTCCCCCCTCCCCATTGTTCCCACCCTGGCCTGGAGCACAGTTACCTCAAGGAGTATCTGGGGACACCCAGTCCTTGGACAGTATAAGGGAGGCAGAGAGGGCTTCAATTCCACTCAGAGGGCAGGGAGGCCAGATGGGCTCCAGTTTGAATAGCAGACATGAAGAAGAAGAGAAGATCCCCAGGGCAGCACAGAAAAGAAGCCACAGAGCCTTGGATGAATGCTGGCTCTCATCACTTCTGTAGTGTGTGGTCTAGGGTCACACACAGACCCCTGGGCTAAGTGACACTTTGACAGAGTCCATGTAGTGGCCACTGCACCTAGATTTGTTGCCAAGCTCTCTCCTCATCTTTTCCTCTAGGGACATCACTCACATTTCTGCTTCTGGAGCCAGAACTCCAGCTCACATATAGACCTTCAAAGCAGGACTGTAGCTGCCTCAGATCTGCGGTCTTGCTCTGGAGCAATGTGGTGTGTTCAGTCAGGTGGAGGAGGTGGACGGCAGAGGAAAGGAGGGAGGGCAGGGGAAAGAATGGAGGAGAAGGGAGGGGAGAGGACAGAGGGAAGGTTGGTTTAGAAAAGGTTCATTAGAGAAGGCTAGGTTAGGGAATGTTACGTTAGAGGGGTTCTGTTAAGAAAGGTTGGGTTACATGAGATTAGGGAAGATTGAGTTAGGGAATTTCAATTTAGGGAACATTAGATTAGGAAAGGGTAAATTGGGGAAGGGAAAGGAAAGTAGGGAAGGAAAGAGAAGGGGAAATAAGGAACCGGAAAGGAATGGACAGGAAGGAAAGGGAAAAAAAGGTGAACAAGAGAGACAAAAAGCACTTATAAATATTAAGATGAAACAAAGTTTCACCATGATATGGTCTATGCAGAAATTTCTCTAAAATATAGCAAGCTTTTAAGGAAGCTACAGAATAGCATGAAAGAGAATCTTCTGTTCTTGAGGTGGGAGTGTGTTTCTCCCGGTGTGCAGGGTGTGCTCCATGGACCAGTGGAATATGAAGCGTGTCCCAGAAAGCTGCTTGGCCTAGGAGCCGTGGCTATGAAGTCTTACTGGAGTCAGTGGTGTTAGCAGTTTGCTGTCGCTAAATTACCTTGTGGACCTGGGAGGTCAGCAAGGTCCCAGGACCCAATGAAGCTAGGAGTACAGACAGTCAGAAAGAAAGGGTGCGAAGGCAGGAGGATGGAGGGAAGGGGTGGGGGCTCAGGAGGCCGACGCAGATGCCACTGCCAGTCACACAGCAAGCTAGGAAGTCTTTCCAAAAATGATAGAAAAAGAACAGGATTTGGTTAGAATTTCAACAGCAACAAAATAAAATGTAGAAATCACTGATACCCAAGCTATAGAGACTCTGGAAGGAGGTGCCTGAGAAGGAACACAACGGGTCCAGTAGAAAGTCCTCACATCATGAACGCCAGTAATCTCAGAGTTAGAGAGGTGACTAAGGCGGATGTGGGTCAAAGAGTCAGAGGTGGCTGTTGGAGAACAGGATTTTAGCAACAGGGAGACCAAAGGAAACGACTGCTATGAGAAGAGGTTATTCATCGGAAACCAGGACTGTCAGTCCTGCCTTAGATCCAAAGGTCTCAAAAATTCCAGGATCTGTTTTTGATGAGCCACTCTGAGGATCTGTGGGCCTTCAGTTTGGCCCAGAAGCCATTGTCCTGAGGCCCAGGAGGGCTTGAGAGGAGCTGTCCTCGTCTTCTGGGTTGGTGGGTCCTGGATTGTTCCTGGACTCAGCATTTTCTTTCTTTCTTTTTTCTTTTCTTCATTTTTCATGTATTTGGTCCAGGGTTTCTATGCAGTTCAGATTCATAAAGATCCTCCTGTTTTCAGCCTCCCCAGAGCTGAGATTACAAGCATGTGACACTATGCCCAAATTTGGCTGTGACTCAGCACACCCCAGGGATGAGGCCGGTGCGGTGTTATATACTGGGATCAAACCCCAGTAGCTGTGTTTGCCAAAGCAGGTGCTTAGTCTGCTGATCTATTTTGCCAGCCCTGGACCCAGCTCTTCTGATGGCTTCATGGGTGTGAAGGGTAGGGCAGCAGGGCTGCCAAGCAGCTTCCCCTGGAGAAGGTGTGGGTCTCATTTTCCTGTCCTCTCATGTGCTGCCAGCTCTGGAGGAAGTTGACCCATGACTGGGCTTCCCGACAGTTTCTACATTTCTTCCTTCCTGATTCAAGATGAACTATCTTGTGTACATCTGGTTCTCCATGTGACAAGATGCCCCACTCTTGACTGTTGAGTGACCCTAGCCTTGGTACTGGGTGTGCTGTGACCTCCTTGACCTACACAGATGGAGAGGAGTTCAGGAGCCCTTCATGCCTTTGTAGCTGCTCAAATGCAAACCTGCTTGCCTAGCTCATGTGGAAACTGGCTACATAACTACCATGATGCCAGTGGAAGTCCCTTCGTTGCACGGAAAAGAGCACTCGCATGGAAATCTGGCGCTCCGAGCTCGGGGACTCAGCCTGTTACAGCTCCGACACTTTGGTTTTCTAAGAGCTGTTCCAGGCCTTAACAACCTGGATTCTGGAGTCCTCTGATTTTTCCACACTTGCCTTTGACAATGGGGACATGGTAGGCACAGTAACCCTTTGTTCCTGCCCAGGGCTTTACGAACAGCACTTCATTGCTTTCTGTTCGCATACATTGGTGCCCTCAATCAGCAGGCAAATCTGCAAAGTAGGCGTTATTACTTAGACAGGATGTTAAAATGGGACGTTTTCTACCTCAGGTTTTGAAGATTGAGAACAAAACAGTAGAAGACATCACCCAGTGGGCCCAAGCCACACACATGTGCAGGGCTCAAAAGGGGTAATTGAGAAATGGTCCCAGCAACTTAACCCGTCACCACATCCATCATCACAACGAGTGTTGGGAAAGTGGGGTTTTGATACTAGGCTGGGGTGAAAGCCCCCTCATCAGAGAAACACTGAGCCAGCTCTGCCTGAGGTTTGGCCCCGGGTGGGTAAAATAGGCATGGGAGCCCCTATACTCACTCATTTGTGTTCTGTGGCTGCTCTAAGGAAAGACCACAAATCTATGGGCCGGGAGGAGCTGCCCTGCCTCCCTGGTTGTGGGGTGATAAAGTGTGCTGTCCTACAGTCCTGGGAGGGAGAACATGCAGCCTGAACCTCAAACAGACTGAAGTGGAGGTTTCAGGGAGTGGTTTTCCCTCTGGTGCTGCAAAGGGAGAATCTACGCTCTGAACTTCGCTGGGTTGCAGTGGCTGCACTTCCTCCAGCAACGCTGGGCCATGCGCTTGGCAAGCTGTCCTCTCTCTGGTCCTCTTTGTCTCCTCCTTTCTACACTCTTAAAATTTCTTGTCACTGTTTTGGATCTGCCTGGGTAATTCCTGGTAGCTGTAGAGCGGATGATTCCCCATTGGCATGGAGCCTTGGTTCAGGTCTTCATGGGTTTGGGGTATTAGGACAGGTTTACCTTTGGGGGCACTGCTTACCCTACCACTATTGAGGAGTAAAACAAAACTGCTTCCATCTTAAGCCTTTGTAAATATTCCTCACTTTCTTGGTAAATTGAGTCCAGGTAAGAAAATGAAATCCACAGAGAGCAGTGTCTATTCTGCTTTGTTTTGTTTTTTTAACAAAAATACTTTTTATTTACTTGATAGATTGATGGATTGATTGACTGATACAGGGTCTCTCTATGCCATCTGGACTTGTAGTGATCCTCCTGTCTCAGCCTCCCCAGAGCTGGGATTACAGATGCGCACCACCATGCCTGGTTCCAGGGCAGCATGGCACTTAGTACTGTGGGTCGAACTCAGTTCGTTGCAATTTCCAGGCAGGCACTTGTGCCACTGAGCTGTCTCCCCAGCCCGTGGAGCCTATCACTGACTGTGTATTCACGCTCAGGCATGGGCCTCAGCCCCCAGAGATTCTAGTCCTACAGCTGGGGCATGCATGAGTGTTCTGAGAATGTTCCCCGCTGAGTCCAGCCCATAGCGAAGACCATTGTCTGACTTTGCACACTGCTGAGACAAAATATTCAACACTAAAAGATAAAGGAGGAGAGGTTGATTTAGTTCAGGTTGTAGAGGTTTCAGTTTATAGTTGGCTGGCTCCAAGGTAGGGTGCCGTGGCAGAGGGGTGTGGCAGAGGAGGAACAGTTCATGGTGGGCAGAAGGCAGCAAAGCAGAGGAGCAGCAAGTGGCAATTCTCTTCCTTGAGCCCCCCTGGGGGGCAGTAGCACTCAGCCCCAGAGTGGTGCACCCGTAGTCCTACCCAGAACCTTGCCAAACCCATCAGTGGACTAATCCCGTAATCACACAGCCCTGACCCAGCGTCACCACTGCAGGTCCAGCCACCTCTGAAGCCCCCACTTGTGACTGCATGAGGCTCTGGGAGACATCTAGACCCAAGCCGCGACACCAGGGAACCACTGCACTCAAAAGAAGTTCTCCAAGTCAGCCGACAGGTGGCCAAAACTGCATGTGCCTCACTTCAGCATCCCATGACACGCTGAGGAGGCGGCGTCTCCTGCTCTTTCCTGGAGGGAACGTCGCCTTGACCTGGAGACCCGTTCTGCTGCCTCCTGGCACGTACCTCAGTGCACTGTGAGCCTTTCTGGGCTTCATCCAATCTGCACACCAGCCTTGCGTTTGTCTGGACTCAAGTGAGATTATGGGTAAGAGCACTTTTATAATGCGTCATGTAAGTGACAGAGACTGCTGACTAATTCCATCTACTTATTTTTTGGAGACAGAGACGCAGAGCTGGGAAGACAGAGACAGACAGACAGATAGAGAAACAGAGACAGAGGGACAGAGACACAGAGGAAGTGGGGTAAGTTTTGTATTATTATATACATGACATTGCTGTATGCATATGTTATTTTATTCAGATTTCTCTATATATATTATCCTGTGTTTTCTTACTTTATGATTACTTTGGTGAGAGGAATACTTTGACTTAAGGAATATTGTATAACGTCTAAAAGCCTAATTATCGTGTTTTCCATGTCTTTTCAATTTTATTATAGATAGTAGCATATTTTTCACACCCATGGTTGTGTATCTACTGAAATTCTGAGACTATCAAGATGATTTAAAATTACTTCTTCCACTGTTGCCTTATTTTGAACTGGCTTTTTCTTTGCATTATCAATGATTATTCATTGTACAGACTGGTGGCTCTCTCAGTGCCTTTCCATAAGCACATATGTCTTGCTTTGACCCGCCTGCCCTTCCTGCCGTCTCCTCTCATCCCTCCAGAGAGAGCTGATGAAGGTTTGCTCTCACAAGTGTGTCCCTCAGAAATGAGGAGGAGGAAATCTTTCCAGGAACCCAAACTGTCCTAAAGCTGCTGTGGTAACTTTGCTCCCCTGTGCCTGGCCCTGTCACCTGCAGGCAATGCCATCAAGCTCCTTGCCACAGGCCTGTGGATGCATCCCTTTACTGTCCCCACCTTTGTGGTCTTGGTTCCAAGTTCGTGGTGTCCGGCTCAAAGCCAGTGTAGCTCAGTCTGGTCTCCCACCTTGATTTCGGGAACTGGCCTGAAAAAATCCTTTCTAGCACTCAGATTGGCACTGTCACTCTGGGGTCTACCATCCATGGACCCCCTTTCCATCACAGTCTTCTACTTGTCTGATTCTCCTTCCAGAAGGACCAGGCCCTCGATTCTTCTGCATCCAGAACAGGGCCTGGTGTATGGTTATTTGTTAGAAAAAATAGCAGGCTGCGTTTAAACCCCAGGAAGACTATCACAGTGCAGTTTGGCATTGCCCCAGAATCGCCCTGGATCCACAAATCAGTCACACAAGTGTTAATGCATGTGGACACTTTATTAAAAACAAGTGGCTGGAGAATGAGGTGACTGGTGGATGTAGAGGGGGCTCAGGGAGCATCACTTGCTGTAGACCTTGGGACCTGGCTCTGGCAGATCCAGCACGTCTGCTTCCAGTTCAGATCCAGCTAACGAATCCTCATCTTCTCTCCCTGCTGACTGCCCATCGAGGCCTCCATCTGAAACAAAGGGGCAGCCAGGTTGGTCAAGGCCAGCTCGGGAATTCTCTTCCACAGTCCTTTTACCATTGGTCCAGAAAGGTGCTGGCCTCTAGAAAGAAGATTCATCTCCCAAATACAGGGCCCTGCCAAGGGCCAGTGGTTCTGGGGTTTGGCCTTGGAAGCCAGCAGTACAGGAGTGAAGTTAATGTGCACTGGACAAAGTCTTGCCTGTTTCCTGTTCCTCTCCCACCCCTCCTCACCAGAGGACCATAGACTGGGGAGAAGGGAGTCTCCCTCCTTTAGGCCCCACTAGCCTGGGCACAGACTTCTAGCCTGGTGCCAGGCAAGCTTAGGGCACCCACCAGGTTCTATCTCTCACTTCCCCACCTGCTAGATGCTTCCCAAGGATATCAAGCTTATCTTTACATCGTGTGTGTGTGTGTGTGTGTGTGTGTGTGTGTGTGTGTACATGCTCACATGCAGTACTAAGGATCAAACTCGGGACCTTGTGCTTGCTAGGCAGGTGATTCATCATTACATTCTTGATCCCTTTATTATGGTTCAGTTTCTCTCCTTATTACTTCTGCAACAGGAAGTGTGGGAGCAAATGGTTTTTCTTGGGCTGGAAATGCCTGTCCAAGATTTCTATCCAGCCCTTGAAGGGCTCGGAGGCTGAAGTCCAGAACCCGGACCTCTCTTCTATACTAGCGCTCCTGGCTAGGAGCTCAGCATGCAGCCTTCCGCCTTCCTCTCCTTGGGCTCTCTTGCTTCCTTTTCAGGCCCCATCAGAACAGCAGGATCTTGGAGAAAAGAGCCCTACATGGCAGTCATGGCTGGGGCTGGGCCACCAGCATCCAGTAACCCACAGCCCCAGGCACAAGGCCCAGCAGTAGGTGCACACAGCCAGTCAGCAGCTGCTATGATTGATAACTAGCACCACATTCCCCCAACCTCTGCACCCCGCAGTCTTGGGCTTCCCTACCTGCTAGCCCCTTCAGGGACTGGATGTACTTGGACCAAAAGGAGCAGTCAGCTTGTTTCAGGCCCTGGCGAATGGGAAGCAGGGTGCTGAACTCCTGGTAGCTCTCTCCTCCAACCCCTGGGACAAAGTCAGGCCAAAGGGCTGCAAACTCGGGTGCCTTCCGTGAAAACTCGTGTGGATAATTGGGGTTTCTGGGGGAAGGAGCAGAAAGAAATATCCCTAAGAAAAACGCATCTCTCCTTTATCACTTGAGATCCCTTCCTGTCTGCACTAGGTCTCTGAGGGCCAAGTCACTTGCTTTGATTGGTAGGTGTGAACCACAGGGACAGCCCCCAAGTGGAACCCTAAGTAGCCCCAAAGGCACCGAGGCCTAAAGGTCCCTGGCCCACTCCTCTCAGGCCTTCTGTGCAAAGGACAGAGGTGAGCTTGTGATCCAGTACTGTCACTCAGGTCAGGACCAGGCGCTGCCCTCCGGTCTTTCTGAGTGCTCAGGAGGCCATAATGTCCCTTTGGGCCTGGTGCCCTCCACTCTGGATACCATCACCAGTCTCTGGGATGCTGTGGTTTTCACAAAGCCCAGGCAGCAGGATGGGCCCTGAGCAAAGGAACCTCTGTGCCACCCACAGGTCAACTTCCCACGAAGAGGACGTTCCATCCCCTCAGACATGGCCCAGCAGGCCCACGCCTCTCCACCCACAGTGCCCTCTACTCAAGGCCCAGTGTAAATGTCACTTCTCAGGGAAATACTTCCTAAAACCCTGATTAGAAGAAAGGTCTTTCTCATTTCAGCTCTACAGGAAATGACCAAAGCTTCATTTGTCCTGCTTTGACCTATGCTTGGCTTTCATCTTCAGGTGTCAGAACTCTGCAGCCTTGCTGGACCAGGACATTTTTCTTTTTACTTGTTTCCTTCCCTAGGGGCCTATCACAGTCCTGAGAATGAACACACATCCAGCAAGATGGCAAAAGGAAACAGAGTCTAAAGGATGGAAGGCCCAGGCCTGGGCAGTGAGGGAGTGCAGTGCCTTGCAGTCCTGGCCAGGACTGGAGGAGATGGGAAGAAGGGGAGCGAGGTGGGTCCCAATGGCCTGTGGCTCACACCCCAGCAGGGGTTCAGCCTCCTGGGGAGGCTGGCTGTCCTCCCAGGGGTGCCCACCCCCACCCCACCACCCTATAGGAATGATGGTCAGTCCCCAAGACAGCTCTGGTTGTCATGACAGGGATGGGCGGGTACGACTGACATCTATGGGTAGGGCCAGGCATTCCATGTCACCTCCTACACACAGGACACGCACAGACAAAAACACCCATGGAGAGCTGTGAAATGTGGCCAGATCATAGAGGGACATGACAAGAAGCTGCCATCAGGAAGATGAATCTATATGAAGGTGTCTTCGGCTAGCAAGGAAGTGAGACAGGGAGGGTGATGGCCCGTGCTCCCAGCAGCTAGGGAGGAAGGCAGACTGTGGTGGCCTTTGCTTTCAGATGGGAGGGCCGGGGAGGGGAGCACATGACAGAGTTCAGGACAGGTCATCTACTCACCCAGATCTGATGAAATTGGACAAGAATTGCATGATTTGCAGTGACAGGCTTTTCTCCTCCAGGGAAAACTGCCCCTCATAGGCAGGGTAGAAAGGAAGCCCAAAAGCATACTGCACATCTGCCAGCAACTCCAGGCTGGGGGCACAAAGGGCAAGAAGAGGCAAAAGTTAGGGATCAGTAACCCACTGGAGCAACTAAATGAGACCCGAACCCATACTGTTCCCCAAACAAAGACTCCCCTGCTTTGCAGGATTTTTAAGATTGCTATGGAGTAGGGCTGGCCAGGTAGCTCAGCAGACTAAGCACCCACTTAGGCAAGTGCAGGGACCGGGATGCCATCCCCCATACCACATGCAGCACCAGCCCCACCCCCAGGCGCCCTGAGCCAGCCACCGAGACCAGGCATGATGGCACACATCTGTAATCCCAACACTGGGGAGGCTGAAAATAGGAGATCACTATGACTCTGAGGTGCACAGTGAGAGCCTGTACCAAATACATTAAAAGGAAAAACAAGATTCCCATGAAGTGCTCAGTAGGCTGAGACGCAGCTTGGCCTTGAGCCTGAAAGCCAGCGGGGCGGTTTACGGCCTAGATGCTGCCTACACTGACCACACTGAGCAGCAGCGGCCGCGAGCAATTTCCCCACAGGACGTCCTTTGACATACCCACCCATGGACTCACACTGCCTGCTCACCTATCCTTTGATGCAATAATAAAAGGAACTCAGGTTTGGAGCTCCTCCTCTGCATCAACCTTTTCCCTATGTAGCCAGCAGCACTGCAAGCCCTGAGAGTTGGTGTTTATCCACGTAATCCACCCTGGCATCTGGTGCGTGGTAGTCGTTAATAAACACACAGTGGGATTGAGCTGAATCTCTAGTAAGCAGCAGGCGGGGAGAATGGCAACTTGGGAGACTTCCAGGGGCTTGAGTGTGCAGAGCCTGTGGCGACAACTGAGGAGCCAGCGTACTCTGGGCCCTGGAGGGACACTGAGAGTGGGCACTGCACCAGGAGAGTGAGGGTGGAAGCACTGGGAGACACTTTATTATTGTGTAGCAAAAAATGTGGCTTTTTCCCAGAGAGAGCTCTGGGCTCACCTTGCTCCTGGGAGACAAGTCCTGCCTGACAGGAGAGCCTTTGTGGAAGGCAGAGGAAGGGCATATGGGATTGTAAAGGAGCTGCTGCCATGCCTGAAGGTTCTAAAGCGGGGGACTGGCCAGGCTAAAACCACCACACACAGAGTTTAGCCCAGGAAATGCTGTGAGCACCAAACCCGTACACCGCTCAGCACCTTTACACTTCTGTGCGAAGGGAAGACTGCGTCCACAGCCACAGGGAGCAGACATGAAGCCTCATGCTGCAGGCCCCTGGGCACGGCACCATGCCCTCTTCCTCTGGCTGACACTGTCCCTACAGTAATCACTGCTATGAGCACTGCTTCTTGCCATGAATTGTAGGAGCCTTTTAAGTGAGTTATTGGGCCTGAGAGTGGCTTGGGCAAGTGCTGAGATAGCAGCTTGTGTCACAAGCGGGAGGGATCCTGGGGAGAAACACTGCTCCACAACTAAGCAGGCAGCCTTCACTTATTCAAGGATTATCTCTCAGTTTCACAAGTGAGGAACATGAAGGCCAAGGACATCTCTTGAATTGTCTCAGAAACACATAGTAAATGGAACAGAAGAGCTAGCTCAAAGCTACTTGCAGGAAGCACAACAGGGACAGTGCTAGGCCCCAGGCAAGCAGCACTCCTGCATCTTGGTGCCCTCCTCTTTGGGCTGGGTGACACCCGGTGAGTCACCTGTCCCCCGGATACCCCCCTCCCTGACTATGGAATGGGTGTGTGAACACCTGCTCACATGGCCGTAGTGATGGTCGGGATGTGCTGGTGTGGGCAGCAGGACCTTCCAGGGAAGGAGTGGGGCTTGGGTCCTTCTCCTCAGGACCCCACTTTCCCAAGTGGCCAGCAGCCTTTGAGGTAAGGGCAGAGCTCTAACGTGGCACACATGGTTCTCATCATGCTGAGAGCAGGCACATGAGCCCGGCACATGTTTTCAGGTAGAGCACAAGGAGGTAGCTCCTGGATAAAGACCACCTGCGTGACTCATTCCCTTACGTGCGGTGCATGGTCAGCATCCAGCCGTCCCAGGCTGTGATGGGAGGATCGCCCAGGACACTGGGATAAGGAGCCCTCCACACAGGGCTCTCATGAAGCCCTCTCTAGTGCAGGGCTTTGAAGGGGAACATCAAGTGCAGAAGGTGGAGACCAGGGTGATGACTCAAGTACTTGGGCCTGATGCCAAGACCTTACTTGGTGCACTTCTGAGGGCTCAAGCCCACTGTCTTATGTCTGACAATGAATGTCGTAGCCAGGTGTGCTTGTGACTGTAGCAGAGTGTAGGATGGAGGTTGGCTGAGCCAGGCAGTGGGACTGGGCTCTGCAGCATACTGACTCCATCACTGTAGGTGAGTCTTTTGATTTGTCTTTGACTCAGTCTTCCTCCTGCTAGAGCACTAGAACCATATACCTCCCAGAGGATAGCCAATGACTCCCAACAACACAGTGTCACACTAGAGACCCAGAAAGCCAGTACTCAAACCCGAGTCCCCCAGGACCAAATCTGGGCTGTATGCCATGGGCAGGGCACTAAGAACAGACATATTTAGACCCCAAAGGGAAAATAAAGGTGAGACTAAAATGTCAGGCAGGTAGAAGTTCTAGTTACAAGAGCAAGGACTCATAAAGACCAGCACTGAGTACTTTACAGATGTAAAGTCACGATGTTACCCTCATGATGACAAGTGACAGACATTGTTACCTCTAACAGTCATGCAGGAAATGGGCTCAAAGTGGTCATTTTCTTGCTGAGGCCCAAGAACCATTCCACGGGGCAGCCAGGAGGCCCAGGGTCCACAGGGACCACATTCTGCTCTCTTCCTTGCTGTCTGCCTGCCTTTCTGCCCAGTACCACTTGTCCCCATCCCTCAAATTGGGAGGAAGTTGAAGCAGCCCACTTCCTGAGAAGTGGGACTGTGGCTGAACCGTGTGTGGTTGCTGCATTAGGAAGTGACCACAGCTCAGGGACTCCAAATAGCACATGTGGCATCTCACACTGCCGAGGTCTACAGAGCACCGCACTGGGCTAAAGTCACGCTCCAGCAGGCTGCGTTCCTCCCAAAGGCTCCGGGGGGCCAATCCTTGACCTGTGTATTTAGGTGTGTGCTTGAAGTCCAGGACACACGTCTTTGCGTTCTCACTACTACAGTTGGAGGGTGAGTCCCACGTCCCCAGAGGGCGGGTCCTCATCCACATCCTTGTAACACACTTTTGCCTCCTCCTTCTGCTTTGAAGGCCTCAGGGATTAGGCTGGGCCTACCAGGGTCATTGGTCCCATCTGCCGATCCCTTTGTCACATCAGATAAGGGATCCATGGGTATCGAGGTTGAGAAAGCAGACACTCCAAGAAGCCATATTTTTCCCACCATGGTGGCCCTGTCTACTGTTCCCTCTAAAGACAGTGGTCTTCTGCAGCCCTGCAGGGCCGAGGAAGCGGAGGCAAACTCTGGAAACCATGTCTTCATGCAGAACCTAGCTCAGGCAGGCCACATCTATGAACCTGGACAAGAGGAAGCTTCATGGGCCTCAGCGTCTCATCTGCGAACTCATGACACCGTCAGCTGTGGGACTTCCAGGCCTCTGGCCCCATTTCTGACTCATTTGCCCTCATTTCTTTCTTTTCCCCAGGGGCACCTATAGGGTTAGGAATGCAGATTTAGTCCAGGGACACTGCAGGCTTTGTGCCACCTGACGTTATGTGAAAATGTGTCTACGTGGATCGTAGTTTTTGAGATCACTTGGGAGTGAGTCCAGGGCCTTTGCAATAGGCTTTATTCTTAGAACTTTTCAGTTTTTGTTTTGAGACAGGGTCTCGCTAAGTTACTAAGTTGCCCTGACTTGAAATCCGTGCTGCTCCTGCCTGAGCCTCCAGCAGTGCTGGGACTGCAGGTGTGCACCATCACACTTGGCTCCCATTCCTCTCTCTTGGGAGATGCTCCATACACTACCACACTGTCCGGAAAGGCCAGTGATGAACGAGTGCTGGGCCAGCAGTGACTCTCAACAGAGAGGGAGGTCTTACTTGCAGCGTTTGCCAACTTCCAGATCGCAAATACTTTCATCATAGCCACATTCAGACTGTCAAAGTGACATCACTGAACAAGGGGGAGGGGAAGAGGCACACACAACTGGCTGCTGGGAGCAGGGGCCAATCAGCTCCGCCCACTGCAGCCTTGACCTCTGGAAGGCCAGTGGGCGGGTTCTTGGGGGAAGGTCTTGCATTCCAGCCCATCCTGCATGCTTGAGCGAGAGTTTGGTGGGTATGAGAATGTCCGGCCCGTTTTCCCTACAGGGCAGATCTGTATCAGGATGCTGGAGTTATTTTGAGCAGTGTAAAGTTGACATCTGGAGGAGGGTCTCAGAGCGGGAGCCTGGGAGGACGGGACTTGGGGACTGGAGGGCCACACCTTGGCATGTCTGGGCCCTGGGTGGGAGCCCCGAGATCCTCTGGAGGAAGACATGGACCTCTGTAATGAACACGAGCAGAGACATGGGAGGACACTTCAGAGCCTGAGCGAGTAAAAGGCGCACACTCCTGAGCCCAGCAGCGGTGCTCGCAGACAGGCCACCGCACACTGGCTCCTTTGAGTGGGACGTGCTTACTCAAGCCTGTGGGCCCTGGAGAAGTAAGTGCTCGGGCTGGGCACACTCGGCTGCAAGCTGATGCTTGCTGCCTCCGCTATAAGCACCGCTATAAGCACCGCGGTTTTTGTCTTGTCTGCTCAGAGTTGCTCACGGTAAGCTCAGACTACATTAGATCTTTCCGTCAGCACAGGAAAGGCAAGTAGAGCCTCAGAGCGCTCCCTGCTTTCCTGGGTGAGTCGGCCCCAGCCTTGCTGCCACTGTGGGTTCTCTGGGCCTTGGCATTTCTATCAGTAAAATGGGTGTGACCATCCCTGCTCACTGATACCTGGTAGGAGGAAATTCTTTCCAAAATGAGAAGCGGCCATCCAGCACAGAGGCAATGCCAGAATGTTAAAGTTACATTTAGTCAGAGTGTGATGAGAACTGACCAGCCACCATACTCTGGCATGATTTTCTGTGTGTGTATATGTGTCTGTTCATGTGTGCATGCGTGTGTGTGGAGATGGTTTTGTTTCAGTTTTAAGATATGAGTGCAATGCACTGAGGAGTGTGACAGGATCAGGCGGTGGCAGGCCCAAGGACCTAGGCAGCGGACAGGGGCCACATGTCCACTGTGTCCTGGCACGGCCAGGTGTGGGAGGGAAAAGATGGGGAAGCCAGCCTTTCTGTGAAGGAGCTCGTGGTCCAGCAGGAAATGCAGAGGAGCCAGTGATTCTCAGACACGAATGCTGCCTGCGGTGTGACGGGCAGTGAGGGTACGGGGTTCACGTGGCTTGACCTAGTGCAGTGTGAGTAAGCAGACGAAGCGAGGGAGGCACCTGGACCACAGCGAGTACTTGAGAGTCTCAGAGGGGGCTGCATTTTGCATGGAGAATGCAGCACGTGGGGCATGCGGCTGAGCACGGGCTGCCAGGAGGCACTCAGGAGCCAGGCAGTCAGCCAGGACGCAGGGCCGTGGGCTCTCCTGGTGGGCATGTTGTGTTGAGAGGTGACACTGGAGTTTTTCCCAATGCAGAAAACCTGGAGTGTGGGAACCACTTAAGTGACATGCTCGCCGAGACCCTTCTGGCATTGGTCCAGGGCACAGTGAGACCTGAGACCAGAAGAGCTGAAGGTCCTGGCTCCTGGGGCTGGGTAACGGTGGGGTCTCAGCCAGTTGTCTGTGCCTTACAATTATGAGCAGCACGATGTGGGAGAAGGTGAGCCGAGGGGACCTCATGCTGCCAGGACAGCCTCGTCCCTTTCTGCACCATGCCCTGGCCCTGCCCTTCAGACCCTGCTCATCTTACATCCCACTGGGCTGCACAGTGGCCGAGGCCTGGATCCTAGGCAGGCAGAGGCATGGGCCAGGCCGCAGAGGTTGCCAGCGCTGCACGCCCCTGGCTGGAGCTCCACTTGCAGAGTCAGGAAGCATCACCCAGCCTGGCTGAGGTAGCATTAGCAAAGCCAGCCCAGGGCCACGGCCTCACCGCAAGGTAGGCTGAGCCCGGCCTGTACAGGACAGTTGCCACTGACCCCCTGATACAGGACAGGGTGGCTTTGCTATGGTCAGTCTGGTGGGACCAGAGAGAGCCTGCAGCTGTCACAGGGGTGTCTGCGCATGCCCTTGCAATTGTGGGGCCAAATCTTCAGCTTCTTCCCCATAAAGCGCACTCCCTTTCTTATCTCTAGCTAGCATCTTCAGGTCATTGCTTCCAATGACACCAAGGGGGCAGGCAGGCCAGCAAGTCCTACTGCATCCCAGGCTTCTTTTTTTCTTGTTTTGAGGGTTTTTTTTTTGTTTATTTGTTGGTTGGTTGGTTGGTTTTAGGAGAGGATAAGAATTGTTGAATCACTTAGAAATCAAAACCTCTGCCTCTTCTTGGGCAAATCTAATCTACAAAAGCTCAGTTTCTGCCTATGAATTAATCAAGAAAGTAATTATAGGCATTACAAATGGCTTGTTTTATAAATGGACTTGCTATGCAATCCTTTAAACACAAACTCCCCAATTTTCTTTAAATAATACAGCCCCACCACGTCCCCAAATGAAATATTTAAGACATTTCCTGAATTCCCCAAAGCCAGAAGAGCTAATGTTTTTGTCTTGAAGAACAGTCTTAACTTCAATATGACAGGATTGTCCCAAATACCTCATACACCACCCCCTTGAAGTGTCATAGAAATGCCAAAGCATCCAGACTCAACACACCTGTGCCCATCAGCAGGTGTGGTGCTAAGAACCACAGCTCTGTCCCATTCTACCTGCCCCTAGGATCCTACCATATGATTAAGTGCTCTACCATGTGGAGTCCCACCTCCCAGAGCTTTACCCTAGAAACTGTGAACCACACATTTTATTTCTGGGTTTAGAGGAAATTCAAAGGGAGCCTCTGACCCAGCACCCAAAGAATGGGAAGAGCATGCAGGCTTAAAGTTAAAATAACATGTTTAAGTTATATAGCCATAATGATCAGGATCATGTTTTTATAATTTTGCATTTTAATGGCTTCTTCTGACTGGCTGACCACCCCTCATATTGGATCGGGATTTTGTGCTACATTCTATCAATAACTATAGCAACAGCAACAAGAAGACACCCAGTGTTTCAATGAGCTGTGTTTGGCATACGACTAAAAGAAACATCGCTCTAGATAGCATGTCTGTTTAAATATCTTCGATGACTTCCCTTCACACTCAAATAAAATATTAACCCTTTGCCTGATAGGACTTACAGCCCCCAGAGATCTACATGGCCCTTTCTTTTCCCACGAACCTCTAAGTGACCTCTTTTTTAATCCCCAGCTCCCTTGGGCTTTCCATACCTCGGGGCCTCAGCATTTAACAGTCCTGGGATTGCTCACTGCTCAAATATATAATGGGATCATACCTTTCTAGAGAGTTCTCCCTGGCCTCTTTGTACCTCATGCTACAGTTCTACCAGCTGCTCTGAGCTGATCTTGGTGATGGTCTTTGTCCAGGCAGCAGCCCTCTTTGCCTTGTGGGCTGACCCACCCTCAGCACAGGTACAGGGTTGTTGAACCAGTACTGCCAAGGAAATACAGAGTGAGCCCCACTGTGTCATGGAGTTGAACTGGTTAGTTTCAGAAAATGACTGATGCTCGCCTATATTGGGAAATAATCTTGTTAATCACACAGGATGCAGCTAAGGCTGATGGACCCAATTCAAGAATCCAGCTGCTTAATATGTTCTTGGGTTGGTTGCTTCCAAAACACCACAGCAGTTGCCTGAAGAGATAATAGTGCGAGTCTGGAGTAGCTAAGGGCCCTGGAGTGCACATGAGTGTCTAGAACACAAACGCAGCGGTGACCAAGTATCTCTAGTCTAGAATTTATAGCTTTGTTTTCTTAAATTGGGGCAATTTATAAAGGAGGAACATTGCTGGTCCTTTAGTCATCTTTATTTATGTTTCTTATCAGAGCCTTATTCTTTCAAAAAGGAAAGGAACCCTCACTAGCAAATGTTGGGCATTTACGACCTCACTTGTATTAAACCTACACTGTGCACTTTGTGCAATGTCACAGCTGGGGTGAGTGAGGTGAAGGAAGTTGTTCTGAGAAGAGGAAAACCTCAGGTGATTTAGTCCTCACATCAACAGAGATGTTGGAGTCAAAGCCTGCCAGATATGCGTGTGTGCCGCCCTTGTGCACATGCACGCACACACACACACACACACACACACACACACACACACGTCCAGATACAAGTCTTGGGCTAAACACTGTGTGGGGTCCCTGAGCCCTCACAGGACTTGTATGGGACGGACAGTACTATTCCATCTACGGATCGCCTAGAAGGCTCAGGGAGGTGAATCCCCTTGCCGGCCCCAAGAGCTGCTAAGTGGGAAGTGCTCCTCAGGGTTTTGCTGATGTGGGTGCAGCCGAGAGAAAGCTGCAGAGCCCGCGAGAGGCAGGCCTTGCCCTGGACAGTCTCTTCCCGGCTTGGAGCAGGGATACAGCCCCTTCATTTCCTGGCCGTCTGTTCTTTGTAAAGTGAAGGCGCGAGGAGAGATCACCTTCTGTATTCTGTGAGTCTCTGAATCAGAATCCTACAGGCGCCTCTTAGTCTCTAGATTCCGATTCCTTTGTCTCCCCACCCCGTCCAGCATGGCTCGTCTTTCCTCATAGATTTTCCCTTCCCTCCTCCTACCCCCAGTTTCAGGGACAGAAATCTCATCTGTAGTCCAGTAGGCCACAGAAAACCTCAGCGATATTCTGCGATCAAACAGAAATGGTCTGTGAGGAAGCACTAATTTACTGTGTATTGTTCATTGGCTTTTGCCAGGAAGTCTAATAGATGCCAACAGAAGGGGGGTGCAAGGCAGATGGCTGGGAATGTAGCATGCATGCATGGATTTTAAGTGCGTAGACTTGAGCCAGAAATAAAATGAAAGGTGTGACAGCTCCAGGGCAGGGAAAGAGAGTGAAATGGAGAGGGAGGATCATAGAGACAGACAAACGGAGATTCATCTTATCTTCTGGGGAAGAAAACATAAACTTGGCAACAAGCAAAGCCTCCCTTCCTATGCTTTGTTTGCCAATCCCAGTGTCTGCTCTGTGGGTGGCCCCGTGGTGACCGTGGCAGGGGGAAGCTGTCTGCGCAGGATGTTGTCAAGAGCACGTTCTGACAGCTGAGAACCCTAAGACTCTCCTAGCCCCTAGGGTGCACCAGGGCTGCTCTCTACGTGCTCGGATAGCCCCGACAGCTCCTATTCAGGGGAAGGACCCGAGTCACTGAAGAGATGGCGCAATTTACTGAAGGTCACTGAGATCAGAGTTGATGACACAATCCCTAACAAAAGTAGGTGCCAGTGCCCCTGCCTTTCACCACGACACTGATTTGCCTCTATGCCCACAGCCACATCACAGAGGAATTGGTGGCTCTGAGTGTGTCTCCTCTGGAAATGACAGAAGCTGAGCCAGACATGCTTTTAGGGATCCCTGGGCTCAGGGTCCAAGCCTCCCTGAACTGAGTGGGCTTCCTGCACTTCCCGAGCTCTGGCTGTGAGCTGGAGAGGGTCCTGGGGGCACAGAAACTCCTCGCTCTCCAATTCACAGGCGCCTCAGGTGCAGGTTCCATGCAAGAATCAGTTTCCAGCCATGCCTGCCTCCCTACTTCCACTTTACAGATGGTAAAACTGAGTCCCAAGGAACATGATCATCAGATGCAGTGGCTGAGTCACCTCTGCTCTTAGCAGGATGCCTGAACACCTGCCTCGTCCCCAGCTGTGCCCGGTGCCCGAGGCTCCAAGGAAAGCGAACTTGAGCCATGAAGACTCACAGACACCTTGAAAGGGGCTTTCTCGTGGGCGGGTCCATGAGCCAGCAGCGGGCCCATCTGAAGATCTCTGGAGGGACAAGCGGAGGTCACTCAGCAAGAGAAGAGGCCAGTCTGGCTGCAGAGGGTAGGAGACATGACTGGATACTGGCAGACGGCTCTCTGCAGAGGCCCAGTTCCAGGCTAACCAGCCAGCAGGGTCTTCGTACTCAGGAGGGCCCTAGCAGGGCTCTGCTGCTCTGGGTGGAGGATGGGGGCGTGAGCTTCGCTGCACCCCTCCAGCCACCCACTGGAGTCCTCAGCCCAGTACCTCAGAATGCTGCCTTGTTCAAAGCAAGGCTCTTTCTTCCCAGAATTGATTAGGTCAAACCAAGGTCATTAGGGTGAGACCTAGTGCAGTGTGGCTGATGTTCCTACAGAAGGGGAAAATTCAGAGCCAAAGACAGATGTAGAAAGCAAGGAGGAGTGGAGAGGCACTGGGAGAGGCCATGGTCCACAACTGATGGTGTGCCCGGCTGCCAGCGGCAGGGGACGGGCCTGGACCCACTCCTATTTCAGAAGAGCTGGCCCAGCCTGCACTTGGACTCCTCTCCTCAGCCTCCATCACTGAGGCAGCCAGTGTCTGAGGCTCTCAGCCTTGACCCCAGGCCCTGGCACCGCTCATTTTGTGGGACGCACAGGAATGCTTTTGCTTTTGTTGCTTGCCTTGGTGTGTGCCCAGGTTTCTCATCCTTTCATCACTGTACACTTTGGGGAGCAAAGGTGTGGGCATAGTTTTGGAAGAGAATGGTTTGGGTGGTTAAACCCAGGGCTTTCAGACTGAGCTACTATCTCGGCCATTTTGTTCACTTTCTATTTGGAGACAGGGCTTGAATTTGTGACTCCTGCCGCACTGCCCAGAGTGCTGCGGCGGCCGGTGTGTACCGCCATGCCCCACTGCTGCGGGCCTCCGGCGGCTCCTGAGGAACTGACTTTGCTACAGGCTCTTGGCAGTGGGCTGAATGCTCCTCCTGGGCAAGACTAGTGTGGCAATGAATCCTCACTGCAGTGACTAAGAGACAGTGTGTCTGGGGGGACTGACCAGTGGCTTCACGAGGATCAGCCAAGGGATCTGAACTGCGATGCTGGCCCTACGGCCTGAGACAGAGAGCGGAAGGCCAGCACGGGTGTCCAGGGGAAAGAGAAAGGAGGCCCTAGGACGCTGACTCCTGCCCTTTCTTTCAGTTGGAAACAAACAAACAAAAAAACCCTTTTTCACACATTGAAGAATCATTTTCTTAGGCAAGTGCTTTGTTTCTAGAGGTACCACACACAGGAGTAATACATGAGCCAAGTGAATCAATTCCTAACAAAGAATTAATGCCATAGTTCCAAAGTGCATCATCCCTTGTGTGGCTTCCACATCTCCTGTTTTACTTTTTCTGTCTGAAGTCGGAGAGAGATAAAGTGGTTCTTTCTATTATTCCCACCTTGTAACAATGACACAGGCATAGCGAGGTTAGTGCAGTACCCCATGCCACTGATCCAAGACTTTGTCCCCAGGCCCCCTTTGTCTCAGACTCCCTCTGGCTCATCACAACAGTGACAGGGACCTCCACCAGGCCATGTTCTTTGCCTGCCCCTCCTCAGGCCACACAGCTCTCTTACCTGCCATGGCCGTAGCTCTCCGGGGCGTGGTACATGAAGACATTTCCTTGGGCTGTCTTTGCCCAGCGTCTGGCCATGTTGATCGTGGGGCAGGTGATGAAGTAGTCCCTGGGGAGAGGACAGCAGAGGGAGTCTGGTGACACACAGCTCCATGCACAGCTTGGCTAGGCAAGAGCTTCTCCCAAGCAGGGGCTCCTCTGGGATCCTCTGCCTCAGCCTGCAGAGGATGCCATTTTCTATATCCAGCCCTTTCTGAGTGGCTTTGTTGCCACCCTGGTAGAAGAGCAGAGGCGCAGCTCATCATCTGCTCTGGTGGCCCATCTCCATGGCCCTCCCATGGTGACACATCTTGGAGGCCAATACAGCCATGGATCAAGCCCTCCTCAGAATGTCAATTGACTACATCTTGGTATGATAGCACAGCACATACACTGTGGAACAGGACATTAGATGGCTTTAAATTTAAAACTTTAAATTTTAAAAGAAGATAAAGTCCTCAGAGATATTTTATGCATATGATACCTTTAAACCTGTGGCGCCCACCTAGAGCTGAATTTGCCAGGGAACTTTTGGCCATTGCTAGAGACCTCTCTTGGTTGTTACAGCAGGGGTAGAAAGTTCCTGCTGGGGTCTCGTGGGTAGAGCCAGGATGCTGCTATGCATCCCAGGCAGCACAGGACGCCCTCAGACCCAGAGCTATCTGGTCCAAAGTGGTAGGAGGGAGAGCTGAGATTCCTGGCCTTAGACTGCCCAGTTCTGTCTGAGCTTCTCCTGGAGGATGTGAATACACTCCAGAAGCGGCGGCTTCCATAGGGGCTCCTGGTGGAGATGCGGGGCCTGTGTGCTTAGAGACGGGCTGGGTGGACAGGAGCAGGCGGGCTCTAGCTGCGTGTGACCCCAGACTTTGAATCCCATGAGGCCTTTTGGGTAAGGCTCCTAGGTGGAGACCAGTGTTGGGGTCTGGAAGGGCAGGTGACCGTAGCTGTGCTTCGCCCATATGCAGGACAGGATGTGTCAGGCCTGTGGGCAGAGGCCACACTGGCAGCCCAGGGGAGGTTCCGTGCCAGGGGCCGGAGGCAGCCCAGGGGAGGTTCCGTGCCAGGGGC
>NW_004524730.1:1637369-1658660 GCF_000260255.1 Octodon degus | reverse complement strand
GGCAGCCCAGGGGAGGTTCCGTGCCAGGGGCCGGAGGCAGCCCAGGGGAGGTTCCGTGCCAGGGGCTGGAGGCAGGGCAGCCGCAGGAGGCCGCTGCCCTAGTCTAGCCGGCACCGAGAGGGCCCGAGCGCAGGAGGAGTGAGTGGCCTCTGCATCCTCGGGGACACCCCTCCACCACGCTAGCTTCTTCAGGCCTTCGCTCCTGTCCCCCATGCAGGTTGCCTTTCCATCCAAAGGCACCAATGAAGCGAGAACTTGGCTTCCTGACTCTGGCCCTAAGCTCTTCCTGCAGTCAGTCAGGGCTGGTGTGGACTTGATGGTGAGCCTATGCAGGTCAGGGACTGGGCACCTGCAAGTTCTCATGGTCCAGCCCAGGACTGGGCCTCGGGAAGTAGCTGCTGGCTGCTTGATTCAGACCTAGCTCTCCTCTAGAGGGAAAATCAAAGGCTTTCGGGGTCCTAAGAACTATGTGGGTGGCATAGTTATTCTGAGCTAGTGACCGCAGATCAGAACCACAGCCTCCTGGGTGAAGAGGATATGCAGGTAGCAGGCCTCAAACATCTGCAGCTTAGCTAGCCCCACAGAGCCCGGGTCAGCAACAGTGACTGAGATCTGAGCTGCAACGCTGGCCCTGTGCCCGCGATGAGAGCAGAAGGCCTGCATGGGTCTCTGGGGCAGAAGACAGGACCCCTAGGACACTAACTCCCACAGACCGCTCCCCTCCCACCTGGCGGTGAGTCCTGTAAGGGAGCTGAACATACTTCGGGGTCCATGTTGACCAAGAGCCAAATCCCCACCCAGGTCGCTTCCCCAGGGCCTCAGAAGGAGGAAGAGAGGGCTGTGACCTGCTCACGCCTTGGTCTAGCTGAGCCTGTGCCCTTGTCTATCCACTGTGCACACAGTGAGCATGAAGTTTCTGCCTCCATGAGCTCCTAGTGCTCTGGGAGAGGGAGATGGGCCAGCGCTGACAGGAGCAGCACTGGGAGGGCTGTGTGTATGAGAACAGCAGAAACTAGGGTCGGGCACAGCTTTAGCTGTCACAGGGTGAGGCCAAGACAGGGTCTCCGAGCAGCAGGTATAAGAAACAGCACCCCATGACCAAAGGGCCTGCATGGCCAGCCAGAGCCCAAGACTCCTCCCACTTGGGCTGTGACATTGGGCACAAGACCACCCCAAGGAGACCCCTAATTTCCATGTGCAAGTAGATTTATCTGTAGATCTTATGGGCACATAGCTGCCTCAGGGCCTGTGTGTCCCCTCCTGGTGGGACTAAAGGGCAAGACAGAGGGTGGGTGCTGGCAGAGGAAGCGAAGCCCTCTCTGGCTGGCTCTCTGTGGTGTGTGCCAGCCTGGATGTTGCTGCCTCGCACAGCACCCTGCAGCCAGGCCACCTGTGGCAGGCTCTGTGTCTGCCCTCCATGGCTCCCACATGCCCAGGAAGAGCTATGGTGCCCATTTTTCCACTGGCCAGCAGCAAGAGCACTCATATGACCCAGGATCGCCCTTGGTGGTACCACCCCGTACTGTGGCTGGAATGAAGGTGAGAGGACACCACAAGGCCAAAGCCTGAGGCCCTTTGCCTCTTTCACCACCGCACATTGACTGGTCCATGCCCCTGGCCAGCTCACCGGGTGGCATTCTCTAGTGCACGGGAGAAGGAGGCATAGTCGTCCGCAGAGTGCTCCAGGGAGTAGTACCATGTGGCTGCAGCCAGGACATTGGCATCTGAGTCTTCGCCACCAAGCGAGTTCTGCAGTGCCTGGTAAAAGGCTGTTTTGCTCTCGGTCCGACCTTGACTTTCCTCAAATCTCTATAAACACAAAAACCATGATAAGTTCAACCCAAGAATTGTTGTAGAATTTCCTCTCTGAGAAGTGGTAGAACATGGCATTGAGCTCCTGGGTGCTGGGACCACACTGCCTGGAGTTGAACACCAGCTCTGCCTTCTTTAGGCTCTATGACCTGAGAGCAATGGCCGTGCCCCTCTGTGCCTTCCAGTGTCCATGTGGAAACAAAGGCATCTTCCCCAGAAGGCCATGCATAGAAGGTGCATGCAATAAATCCCCCAGAATCACCTCATGTGGTCAGTGCTGGCCATCACTGCCACCTGCCAGCACACCACACAGCTGGCCTCACTGGCTCTACCTGGGCTGCTCTGAACAGCTCCTGTGTGTCTACAGTCTGGGTGAGCCCAGCTCCATTCAGCTTCATCAACTGATTCAGTCATTCAAAATATGAACGCACCAGCCAGGGATATAGCTCAGCGGCACAAGCACCCACCTGGCAAGGACAAGGTCCTGAGTTTGAGTCCCAGTATCAAAACAAGCAAAACAAAAATGAATGCACTATTGTATATGGATCCTCCGTCTAGGCTGACTGTGCCAGGCTGGGAGAGGTCACAAGTGTGCTGGCTTAGCTCTGGCTCTTCTCCTGAGCATGTGGCCCAGTGGAGTGGGCAGCTGAGCACACGGCTCACCAGGGACAGGCCCTGGGAGGACATTGAGGCAGAGTGGGAGGCTGGGAGTGGCTGGGCTGGGCATTTCATACTGGGCAGCAGAGAAGGCATTGGGCCAAGTGGGGTGGGTGCTGGAGGGAGCTGCACATGTTCCATCTCTGTGTCTGTCCCCCATCCTGCTTTCCTCCTTTCCTGCCCACTTCCCTATTCGGGCCTGCTGTTATCCACACGGGGTTGCAGGACAGTTCATCTCCCTGCTCCGAGACTCAGTTTCCTTGATTCTGCAGATAAGGGACCACAGAATGTGAGGGATGCGGCTCCAGGGAGAGCGCGCCAGACTCCGGCCCCTGGCCAGGCCTGTGATCTGTGTTTACGTCTGTCTAGGCTCCATGTAAACTGTGGCCCCACTCATCAGCACCCCTGACATGTTTACAATGCCTGTCTAAACACTTCAAGCACACAGGATTAGAAGTCAAGGGGCAGCACTCTCTTCCCTCCCGCGAGGACATCTGTCCTCTTGGTGGGCTAACTGAGCGTGGCCTGTGTGCAGCAGTGGACTGCCTGATCAACACATCTGTGCCCGCCTGTCAGCCTCTCCCATGGGGGAGCAGGGAGCAGAGGCAGGGTGCTAGGCACTGAGGGCTGGGCTCATTCATGCCATGACATCTGGTTCCTTGGAGTGAAGTCTGAAGCAAATACAGAAGCCTATTAGTATGTGGTCAGTCTGAACAGTGAATTCATGAGCAGCGTCTTGCTATTATGACCATCAACATGCACCATGGACAAGCACATCATATGCACATAGGACACACATGCATGTGCAGTCCCACCACATGCATGAACGCACGCGCGCGCGCACACACACACACACACACACACTGTAAGTAAGCACATATACTCTCTCACAGACCCAGAAGAATATCTGTGAATGGTGTTCCCAGCCCTGCGTCAGCTGCACAGAGCAGACAGCGTCTACGCCTGGCTGGGCTAGGCCAGGCTTAACCACCAAAACACCTCATCCTGAATCTATTGCTGACGCCGCGGCTACTGATGCTTTAGGGGAAACTGCATATGCTGTTTTTCTGTTTTGAAAATATACCAAGAGCACGCGATTAGTCACCATGGCACACCTCCTCTCGTCTACCCTGTGCATGGGCTTTGCCCTGCGTACTTCCCGTGTGCTTCGCTGAAGCATCAGCACAGCTGTGTGACCTGGGTGATGCTGCCTGGGGGTCACACTGGTGCGCGCTGAGCAGCTGGGCTGGGACGAGGCCCAGGTCTGATCCTTACTGCTGGGAGTATCAGGCCCCAGCCCGTGCTCTAAATGACCCACTCATGCAGATAAGGATCCTAAGGATAAGGAGCAGGCTCAGTGCGCCGAGGTAGGGAGCTGCCGACGGGGGCCTGGGCTCAGTGCAGCAAACAGGGCACTGGTGTTAGCGTCCACATGAGTGTCAAGTGCCAGCTGCCAGACCTGGCAGAACTTGGTATCGACATCTTTACTTTTCTCAGGGGCTTGCATCTTTGCAGTGGACTCGCTAAGGCCGACGTGGCCCGTCTTATGCCTGCCATGAGGAGTAAGGGAAAGGGCTCTGCTGCACCTTAAGGCAGTCCGCTCGAGCTGTGGACTAGGAGGTGCAGTGGGCCTTGGTGCCTGGGCCTTCCCCAGCTCTATGCCTTGGGGAAGTCACTTCCCCTTCTGATTCTGGGATTCCCCATGAACCAACTGAAGTTAAAGTCTGCCTGGCAGTGTTTTCTTGGGAATTAGTCCTGGTATTTTGAAGCAGACAGCACTTAATGAAAGAGATGTGTTTGTGCTAATCCTGGGTTTTCAATGGCTTCAGTTGGTGAAGGGAACGGAAGAGGAGCCCAAGGCCCAAACCACTTTACTGCATGGGAAACCACCCCAAGATGCTATATGCATTTGTGTTGATGGCAAAAGCACCTCTCTTGCTTTTATTTCTATTTTCCTATCTTCCTAGGAATACTATGAATGCCTAAAAGATGGTACAAGAAAATACAAAGCCAAGTTGTTGCAGGGGCTTCCAAGTTCTCAGCCTGCACCCTCAGCTGTGAGCTCTACAAAAGAGAGAGCTTATGATTGAGGCCAGGAGGGGTGTGGAAAGAGGGGCCAGGCCGAAAGGGCATGTGTGCCCTCCCTGATTTTGTTATTGGGGATTGAACCAGGGCCATGCCACTGAGCTGGATCCCCAGTTCTCTCGTAATTTGAGACAGGGTCTTACTAAATCACATAAGCTGGGCTTGAACTTGCAATCCTCCTGCCTCAGGCTTCCACAGTTCTGGGGATTACAGGAGTGCACTGCCACACTTCGCTCCACAGGTGTTTTACAATGAATAGCCCAGGATGGGACAGAAGTGGGTGTAGGGGAGGCACTCAGCTCTGTGCTCCAGGGAGGATTCAGCACTCAGCTGGGTCCCCATAGGCATTTGGCGTCACCTCCCCAAATGCAATGTGACAGAGCCCTTGGAATATGGGCCCATTCATGGAGGGCACAGGGAAGCAGTAGGATGCACATTAAGCCAATCCCACCACACACGTCTCCTCTCCTTGGTGCAGCGCTGAGCATAGGTCTTCCGCTGGTTTAATTAGAGCCCTGGGCTGCAGCCACTTCTACAAACACTCATCACAGCTAGGAGCTGCCCTAGACAGATCTGTCCCAGGTGGTCTGTGTTAAGGGCTTATCAAGGAGGGGCAGGGTCTCTGTGTGTGATTTTTAAAGGGCTGCTTTTAGTAGTCAGGAGAGTCAGGCTACTGGGAAACACTGGGACATGCCAAGGGCTTTGGGGCCATCCTGGATGCCTTGCTACTGAGGGAGGCCCTTGGCCTTTCAGAGATGCCCTTCAAATCCAGCTTGGGGTGTGGCCTCGGAGGACCCATCTGCAATGAGTAAATATGTTCAATGAAGATGCCTCTCTGGGCTTCTGTTCCCCATGGGCAGGGAAGAGGCAGGTGCTGGCAGGTGGCTGAGGGTGCCTGTTGTCCAGCAAGTAGGCAGCATGGAAGGCAGCTGAGCCAGAGGAGAGGTGCAGGCAGCCTGGGCACCGCAGGGTCACATGGTGGTGCGGGCAGAGGAGTGGGAGGCCTAGCCTGGGGCTCTGCATCGTCCTGCTCTTCGCCTCTAGAGGAGGGCTCATCTGTTGTCTGCAGCTGTGCACCCACAGGGACCAGGCCCACAGAGTAGGGTGTGGGTGCAGCACCCAGGGAGGAGCCGGGGGCTCCCAGCCGCCCCAACTGGATGCAGCTCACTTGGATGTCTCCTGACATCTTCCTAGGCCTGCCCCGGCCTTCTCAGGGACATGGCCCATCCTGGACCCTGCTTCCTCTTGGGCCAAGGACCCTTTCCACGCAAAGGTCCAGGCCTACTGCACAGATGGCCCCCACTGCACAGACCTTCCTGTGCAGCTCCCCACGAGTCTGGCCCACCGGGGTCCCCCAGAAGGGTGCCTCTCTGCCGCTGCCAAGGCATGCACTTGGTCATGTCTTCTCTCCGCCCCCATGGAGACACCCCAGCAAGGTTACCAGTAGTCCCAGAGGACCCTGCCACTTCTCACCACAGCCTCCCCTTGCTCCTTTTGCTGCCCAGCTATCTCCCAAGATCATTTTGGGAACTCCCTTTGCTACCTCAGCCTAGTTTTGAACTGTGAGGCCTCCAGCTTTTTCCCCTGCTGCTTTTGTTCTCTACACATACATGCTTGGGGGTGGGGTCATGTCCTCCTTTGTGTCCACGATAACCTAGACGATAAGAGTCCTAAGCATCCCTCACCAGATCCTCAGACGTTCTAGCCGAACAAGCACCTCCAGCCTGGGAAATGGCTCAGTAGACCACACTGCACAGGTGAGCTCCCGTCTCCACAGGCTTACCACAGTGAGCCTGAGGCACCTCCTGCTCTGACCTCAGATGGACAGACACCCAGACTCGTACTCCCAAGTATACATCAGCCTGGCATTCCATAGCAGTCTATCCCAGTGGTCCTCCTGAGCCTCTGCCACCTCCTCTCGTCCTCTCCCAGCTCAGACCAATTATCCCCTAATCAGATAGGACAGCTCTGCCACAATCCAGGGGTCCATTGCCCCTTGGCTTTCCACACCTGCACAATCTTGCCTCCCTTGGTTGCCTGTCTTTATTGAGCCGTGAGAATGCTCTTTTTGCTCAGCTGTAAGAATGTTCTTTTGGAAAAGAGCAGGAGATGAATACCATGCGAAATCCTGAGGCAGATCTTGGGGTGGTGCTCCACAGAGCAGGCTTGGGAGGAGCATGTTGTACACAGGAGGCTCCTGACCTGTGTTCATTTGTGTTCTGGCTATCCCGGAAGTTTTACTTAAGGGCTACAACACCCCAGGTTTGGAAAGGAGTAGACCAGAGCAGAACCCCCAAAAGAAAACTAAAAAGCCCACCAGAGTCTCCCTGATTCTTGGAAGGGAGGAATGAACAAATGAACAAATGCCCCAGACCTTTCATAGCTCCCCACCAGGTAGCACACAGCACCCATTTGTGCATCTGATGGGCAGTCAGGAGCCAAGGGCCGAAGATAGAAGCCACGCATTCCCTGCCACGTGAGCTGCGTGAGCTGAGCAAGGTGCTCTGCAGGTGCACATGTTCAATCCACAGGACTGCCATGCAAAGGACAGGAGGCAGCTGTAGAAAGCAGAGTGACCACCTCCCCAGGGCCCCAGAGGCTTTGTTCAGGCTCCCGTGGCTCTCCCGTGGCTGAAGCGGCCTTTATCTGTATCCCCCATGACTGATGTCCTAACTTACCAGTTGGTACCACTTCCTTTGGAAACCTTTTATTGGCTTTTGTGCAATCAGATTTTCATGGTTTTCTTTTAAATCTGTTATTACAGCCCTAGCCTCTCTTCTAAAGCCACAACTGAGGCACTCCAGCCACAGACTGAAGCTGCAGCTCAACTCCGATGTCTCTCTCCCTCCCTCCATCTTTCCCTCCCTCCCGCTCTCCCTCTCCCTCTCCCTCTCCTTCTCCCTCTCCCTCTCTCTCTCTCACTCTCTCTATTGAACCCAAGGCCTCCCCACTAAGCTCCTCCCCTTCCCACGGAGCAGTCAGGATGAGCTTACGAGGACAGCCTTTTGCACTTTATATTTTGAGACAGGCTCTTGCTAAGTCACTGAGTGGCCCAAGCTGGGCTTGAGCTTCCAATCCTCCTGCCTCAGTTGCCCAGAATGGTGGGATCACAGGGCCGTAGCCACATCTAGCATCTTGTCACTTCTCTCTACCACCACACCTGCGACCCTGCCACAGTAACCAGTGCGTCCCTGGATTTCCACAGCCCCACAGCGCAATCTGGTCTTCCTTTGTTACCTGTTGATCAGTTTTTATTCAGCTGCCAGAATGCTCTTTGGGAAAAGGGTAGATGAATGTCATAGCTTGAATGCATTCCGTAGCCACCTGCTGCAAGGAGAGCCCAATTGCCTTCCTGGGGAGGTGCAGCCCTGAGTCTCAATGAACAGCTTCCTCAGGGCCCCATGCTGTCTCCTCTGTGCTCCCAGCACCCTCCAGCACTCTCCAGCACCCTCTCTGGGCAGCTCTGCCAGGGACTTCCCCAGGGCTTATTCTCCCCACACAGATCTCAACCCCATGGCCCCTCCTCCAAAAGGCCTTCCCAGACACACCCACAAACTACCCCTCTCATTTTGCCATTTCCTCTACAAGTGACCTGATTCTGCTTTTTTCAGAACATTTTTTCAAGATCTGAAATTGTCACCATACTTGTGTGAACATCACTGCATGCGTGTCCCCCTCAGAGAATGCAGACTATCACTAGGTCTTTATCCATTTGGTTAGAACTTCCCGGGCCAGCCAAATAGCTCAGCAGATTAAAGCACCTGCAAGCAGTCGAAGGACCTGGAATTCAATCCCCAGGCCTGAGGTGCCGGCCCCGCCCCTGGGGCCCACTGAGACAGCAATTGAGACTGGGCGTGGTGGCGTAAGCCTGTAATCCCAGCTCTTGGGAGGCTGTAAACAGATGGATCACTATAAGTCTGATCTAGTAGTGAGGCCCTGAACACCCTCTGCACCCTTCCCTAAAATACCAAAAAGTCTCAAACTTCCCCTGAGCCCAGCATGTAGCACAGTCTTGCAGAGTCTCTGCCAGAGGCCAATGTGAAGTAGCTAGCACAGCAGGGGTCTTGACTCCTCCACATATTATCACACTAAGGAGCAGGAAAGGCCCAGGCCACTGCCCACCATGATTTTAGGGATTCAATGGCAAAAAAATACATATTGGTACAGGGGCGAGGGGGATTGAACTCAGGATCTTAGGACCCTGTGCTTGCCAGGCAGGTGCTTATACCACTGAGCTATTGCCCCAGCAGAATATTTTCTTAAAATCAGAGGGAAAATAATATAAAAATCAGGAAAATATACAGTGATTCCAGCTTGGTCTGCATTCATCTTTATGCCATTGTAGTCATGGAGCCTGATCACTACTGGGAGGATCAACTTCACTAAGCATCAGCTCGCTGTGTGGGGTGATCCTAGCACATGACGCTACAGGGAGGCAACTCATGAGCCTTGGGCTGTGAGGGCCTGGATCGTAGTGTGTGTGTGTGTGTGTGTGTGTGTGTGTGCGCGCGCACGCACGCACGCGCATGTCAGGAGAGGGCTTCGCAGTGTATGAGAGCAGCCCGGAGCTCCAGCCCGCCAGGGACCCCAGGGGTGAGAGTCGGTTCCTTTCTTAGATGGCCTCTCACAAAGGTGCAGGAGACAGGTGTGCGTGTTGGGGGGAAGGAGTGGCTCACTTACTGTGTCACTGGAGAGCTAACAAAAAGGCAGCTCAGACTTGCTAAGCAACTTTCCTAATTCACAGCCTTGGGATCTCCTTTTCTGACTCCGCCCCCTCTCTCTGCCTTGAGTCTGGACTGCCGCCCACCCGCCCTAGCCCCAGCATCCGATGCAGCTTTGCCTCTTTTCAAGGAATTTCACACAGGCGCTGGAGACTCCTGCGCGCACCTCTTACTATACGCTGTCACCAAGGATTCAATAGCCCTGTGTGGAGCTCGTGCCAGCTCCTCAGCTGCCAGGTGCTACTTTCCAACCCTCAGGCAGCCCAGGCTCCGCGGGCCCCACTCCACCTGCTCCGAAGGGCTGTCACGCGGCCAAGCCTGGGGTGTGGCGGCAGCGCTCCTTTTCTAGTTTTCCTTGGCTTCCTTGGAGACGCTTGTGCTGGGAGGGGAAGATGGAACGTCGCATCTTGGAACAAATCTGCTTCTGATCATGCAAATCAGTGCCCAGTTAGTGTAGGCAGACTGTCAATTTCACCAGTGAGGAAGAGAGGAAGAGGGTGGAAATTCCCTATCACAGAGACTGATGAAGGATTTCAATAGAGAGCTGCTACTTCAGAAGGTAAGATCGTTCCCCAAGAGTGGAGGAGCCCTTCTAGGCATCTCAAGCAGCCCTGATGCCCCGTGGGTATGTTGCAAACTGTGCTGTGTGTCACTGGGGCTCCCTGGGAGGACCACGGCTGTGCTGGGGTGGCAGGGGTGAGGGGATTTGGCGCACCTCTGCCAAGGCAATGGCTGGATCTGGGGGCGCAAGCTGTGGGTTGAGGCTCCTACCCCTCCCCCCCAGCTTCTTGTGTAAATTTATTAACTGGGCTCTGGCCAGCCCTCGGCAGGATTGGCATGAGGAAGAGGTGTGTGTGCACATATGTGTTTGCTATGATTTGGAACCTGATCTCAGGTCAGGAGAGGTGATTCAGTGACTGCCTGTTCTTTGTATTCCTGTTTCTGTGGCTAACTCTGGATGAGGGACACTAATCCTATCAAGATTAAAGAATTAAGTAAAACAAAAAAACCCCTACATTTATTGAGGTTAAATTATTCTCTAGATATTGAGGTATATTTAAACCCTCTGATCATTTTTATAAAGATATAAATAATGACCAAATTTATAAGCAGGATAAATGAGGCTCAGGCTCTGGGAAATACAGATGCCTCTGACTAATCCCAGGACACTTCCTGTTTGGCCATGAGACAGCCAGATTCGTGGGCTTCTGGTCAGTTTCTTAGCCACGTGTCACCTTGCTGGCAGTGCCACTACGGGCCTGGCAACTCCCTGCCCCTCTCCTCTTGGGCTCAGGAGTAGGAAGCCCATCTCTCCACACCATGTCTTTAGGTGGTTCACCTTGCTTGTTCTCTACTCCCTAGTCTCACTGACCTCCAGGAGGGCAAGAATTCAATTTTTATGCTAAACACTTGGCCCAGCGCCTGGGACATAGCAAGTGCCCTCATGAATGTTGAACAGGTCTCGGCTTTAGACTAGCGTGCTTGGCACTGCCGAGGTGCACATGCAGCTAGGGTCTGACAGGCAGATGCTGAAGGAAATGCGGCACTGTGTGACCCAGGACCACGCTAGAAGAGGGATGAGCAAACGGAAGACTCTTAAGGTGGGGGTGTGCCTAGCATGTCTGGGGACCCTGCAGGAGGTCAGGTGTGGCTGGAGCACAGTGAACCACGAGGAAGGGGTGGGAAGCGAGGCCAGTGAGCTGCAAAGGCCATGTCACACAGGTTCTCTAGGCTATGGGAGGGCTGTGGCTTTGACTCTGAGAACGGAGGCCACTGAAGCGCTCAGCGTGGAGGAGTGGCCTGATCCAACTTTTGTCTGCAGTGACTGTCCCAGCTGCAGTGGGCCTCACCAACAGTGAGGGCCTGAGAAACAGGGAGGCAGCAGGGCTCCTGCCACGGTCCCAGAGAAAGAGGACGGCAGGATCAGGTGGCCCAAGGGGTGGTGAGAGGCAGAGAGAGGATGGCCCAAGAGGTGGTGAGAGGCAGCTGGCTGCTGGGTGTACTGTGAAGACAGAGCGGCTGCAATCACTGAGGGAATGCTGGCGGAAGGTGGTGTCCACGGCTTTCTGGTGTTGAGCCCAAGCACGTGGAGCATGAGCAGCTGTTTGCTGAGGTGGCAAAGACTGCGGGAGGATGTGCTGGCTCGGGGTGGGGACAGAGCGGGGACCAGCAGTCTGCTGTGGATGAGGGGTCAGGAGCTTATGAAGAGCTGGCCAGATTGAGAGCTAAGCCAGTCTTGAGCTCAAGTGGAGGGTCTGGGCCAAAGCCAGCAAGAGACTCTGTCTGCACACTTAGCGGTCAGCACGCAATGGCCTTGAAAGCCAGGCTCTAGCCGCCACCCTGGCCTTTGCTGTGGTCCTCCTCCCTGCGGTCTGGTCAGCGCCCAGGTGCAAGCTGGGTAGGTCGGGACCCGAGATGGCTCAGTGCTGCGCCTGTTCCGGAAGGAGCGAGGGAAATGTGCAGAGCATCACGTCTAGTCAGAGAACAGGCACGGAGAGCCCAAAGCCTCCCAGCGCAGCTTGGGCAGCAGCTGCGAGATGGGCTGGGAGTCGGCCTGCGAGGCTGCAGCCTGACTCCTGCTCCCGTGCCGCCTCGAGCATGGGCCTTCTGAGCCAGGCCTCTTGGGCAGCCAGCCTCCTGCTGCAGAGCACTGTCCGTCTTTGCGAGTGGAAAGAGGAAACTGCCTGCTCAGCCTCGGAGAGGAGGGAGCATGCAGCACCTAGCTGGGGTCCGGGTTAAAGCTTTCACAGGGAGTAGTACGCGAATTGAGGACAGGGTGGGCACAGTCCCCAAAGCACTACCAGGGCAGTGGTTGGCCTGCACAAGCCTCAGGCAGCCACATGTCCAGGCAAACTTCTTGCAATCAGCAGGCGTGATAGAGAAATGTAACCTGGGCTGCTATGTGGTCCAAACCTTCCGAGAAGCTGCACTGCCTTTCCTGCAGACAGAAATTGTACTGCCGGCAGCAGGGGAGTGCCTCCTGGGGTGTCCCCACCCCGTGTGCCCTGACTTGGATGATCCCAAGCCTCCTGGGAAAATGAAATTAGATTCTTTTCTTAATGGTTCTGAGATAGCTGGGGTAAGTTCAGTACAGTGGTGCCTCGGTTCACGATGCTTGTTTGCAGACAATTTGGTTTTAGAAAGAAGCGTTCGGCAAGGTTTGGTCTCTGTGTGCAAACTCTGCATCAGGTAGCAAACGTGACCGTGGCTGTCTTTCCCTCACAGATGCAAATGCAGGCATCTTTTTCAAAACTGCAGGACAAATTAAGTCCACGAACCAACAGCCACACACCCCTATGTGCAGGACGTTAGATGAAGCACTTCCAGGAAAAGGCAACACTGAAGATCACGCGTGTGTGAACTGAGCGGCAGTAAGCAATGCCTGGTGCTCTTTCTACATGTCTACATCGCTTGGGGAGGCTGCCGTTATTCTGTCTACACCACTCTCCTTTCCCAGGGGAACCTAAAGAGTCGCACATTCATTCTACACAGGTACTACATATTACAGGCTGCTTTTTAAAGGCATGAGTGCTATATCAATTCCCATTCCTCTACAGCTTAGTCATAAACATGTTGTTATATGTTTTCCATCTAACAACAGACACCCCGGAAGCAAGTGGAGAGTTAGCTAGTTCATTTTTTTGAATGGCAGCATAATACTTAAAAGTTTACATAGTTTGTAATTGAATCAGTCGTTTCTGTGCTAATTTTGAATCCTGTCCTTTTTTTTTTTTTTTTTTTTTTTTTTTTTTTTTTTTTTGCCACATCCATTAGTATTATGAAAAACCACCTTTGCACATATAGATTACCCATGGGAAATAGAATAATCCAACAGAATTCAGAATCCTATCTGCATGAATTAACAATTTATAAAAAGAATATTCAATAGTGCTCCCAATGATTTTTACTGTGTGTGCTCTGGCAATTCCTTGGGCCCAGGCTAGGGACAGCCCACTGTACCCCCAGCCTCCTCTTGGCCTACCTTCACTGCCTTGGCTCTGTTAATAAGCCCGTCGTCCTGTGAGCTCCCAATGAGCAAATCGACCTTGGTCCGAGGAGGCCTCTGCAGGGCCCTGGCTGGGGCCTCTCGGAGGTACTGGCCATCCACTACTGGGCCCCAGTAGTGGAAAGGGCCACTCACTGCCAGGAGCTGCAGGGTACAAAGGAATGCCATTGTCTTACCTTTAATGCCATTATTAGTCTTACCTTCTTTTTTTTTTTTTAAAAAAAATAGTATTTTTTTTTTTTTTTTTTTTTTCAGAACCGGGGATTGAACTCAGGCCCTTGCACTTGCCAGGGAAGTGCTTATTCCACTGAGTCATCTCCCCGGCCCCCCCAAAAATAGTATTGGAACAATGAATTGTCTTGCTTTGCATGAGGAAGTCCTAACTGAATTGACCGCCCAAGAAGGTTGTTCACCCATAACACTCTTGGAGAAAAACCAAAAATGACCACAGCTACAGGTAGGCTGGACACAAGGTGACAATGCCAGGGGCTGAGAGCAAGTCTCACTCTCAACAACAGGTGGCCCCAAGGAGGGCATCCTAGTACCTACCTACTGAGCTAAGAACAGATGCCAAGGGCAGAAGGGGTATGTGGCTGCAGAAAGGGTTGTGGCTTTGATAAATGAAACTGACTAATCAGCTTTAGCTACCATGACATCTACCACATTTAGGGAGACTAAGGGTAAGACCCATTGCAGTCTTTGCCCAGGGAACCAAGTTTTCAGCTGCAATTGCACCAGGGACTCCTGCTGCTGTCTTCTTTGCTAATCTCAGAGACAACTAGAGACTTGGGCTGTAAGCAAGGTCTTTGCAGGCTGTGAAGTAGGCACAAAGCTGCACTGTGTAAGGGCTGGGATAGCCCAAGTCCATAACTTATCTATGGGGCTATGTTCCTAATGCCAGAACACAGAGCTGTGACTACCACAGTGCTGCATGGGATGCACAACCACTCCTTTGTGGCCTTGCACTCTACACCTTCCTGCTTTGCAAGGCCTGCATCAGTATCTTCATTTCATAGGTGAGAAACTGAAGTTGCAGGGGGCCCTGTGCACCTTCAGTACCCAGGCTTGATACATGCTGGCCTATGGGCATCAGGGAATGGACCTTCTACCACCTGGTGGCTTGCATGGGCTATGTGTCCCCTCTAGGTCTTGGCTCTCTATTTGTGAAAGGCTGGCCTGCCCCTCCCAGCCTGCACAACAGTGCCCACCTTGGTCTGGGCATCATTGAGGACATTGGCAGGTGTCTGGCGCAGGCAGGAGACAACTTCTTGGGTGGATGAGGTGGGGCAGCTGACCTCCTTCGCTAAAGCCATCGCCTGTTGCTGAGCCCTGCTGGGGCTGATGACAGCGGCTGGGGAGAGTGCAGAGCCTCCCTGGAAGAGAAAGAAGGGTTGAGGCCAGGGCCCCGCCAGCTCCTGCTCTTGCTCAGCCTGGGAAACTCAGGGCCACATCAGACTTCTGAGCCCTTCCTGAGGCTGCTCGCAGGCAGAGGCCAGGAACAATAGACTGCACATCAGTGTGCTATGTGAGCTCTAACCAGTCCAAGTCGAGGCCTCAGTTTCCTCATCTGTGAAGTGAGGACCCTTGGTGAGGCACCTTCAGTCATGGCTGCTGGGTTGGAGTCATTATGCAGGCAAAGGGCAGGTGGTTTCTCAACAGGGACAGAGGTCACAACAGAAAGGAACTCTGCCAAAGTGGGACTACATCCTGCTTCCACCTCCTCCAGGGGCTGGTTAAAACAGCAAGCTCTTACCCCTCAACTAGGGCCAAGTTGGACTTTAACATGGAGCCCACTTAGGAGATGATGAAAATACATTCCCTTTTGGGAAAGGAAATTGTTCTAGCCACATCGATGTATGTCCCTATTAGCCGGACAGGTCCTTGGGGGCTTTCCTGTCTGGGGATCCATGGGAAAGCTGGGTTGCAGGAAGCTGGGATTTACCTGAGCCATTGGTGGAACTGGGTTTCCTGCCCAGCGAAGGATGGAGCAAAGGGTCAAATTTCTGCCAGAGAAGGGTGCAAGGGCATAAATTCATGGAGAGCAGGAATCAGGGCCAGCATGGCAGGAGACTGCACTGCTGTTACTAGTGCTACAGCCGCAAATACAGCAGCAGTGCCTGCCGCATAGGGAGACCTGTGGCATCCCCTGCTTTGCTCATCTGACCCTCTCAGGGGCTGTGTGAGTTCATTTCTGTTACTGCTCCCATGTTAAAAATCTGAAACTAAAGACATAGATAGAATTAAAGACCTAGGTAGTGTGAGCAAAGCCAAGCGCCAGGGAGGTACAGCAGCCCGGAGTGCAGAGCCAGGCTACAGGGCATGCTCCACCACATGGCCATCTGTGGAGACGGAGGGCCTGGCTTCGTGCTGGAGCGCTGACGGAGGCGCTGCTCTGATCTCAGAGCCCCGGTCCCTAAACAGGGCAGCTGGCTGCAGAGCACAGTCCCAAGCCACTGTGACCAGGGGCAGCACGCTTCTCCCAGGAACTTGTCTGTTGCGCCGTGTGTAACCTCCACAGTAGTAGCCTGGGGCAGCTGCAGTGATCGCCCACTTGGCACACATGAAGGCTGATAGCGGCCAGGGAGAACGTTCGTGAATTGAGGGCTTCACAAATACCAGGAGGTTAACGACTGAAACCAGAGGTATGCCCAAAACACACAGTGTGTGTTAAGTTTTTAAAAAATATTATAGTGAAGGACACGCTGTCACTAATTCTTCTCAAAATCCTCTGCCTTGCTTCGAATACTCTTACTCCATCATTCTTACTACTTACTGAAGCAGTCCTGGAAGTCCTCCTTCCTGAGAGTTTCTGTGAGGTGTGATGCAAAGCATAGCGACTGGCCCTGCCCTCCAGTGGGAAGGCGAGCTGGTAGAAACAGGGCGGTGCTCCTCCTCCGCCTTCCGCATGGGATCCGGCCTTGTACAGCTGCTAGCTCCTCCCCAAAGGCAAACACCAAAGGGGAACATTCTGAATGGATTCGGCACATCAGGGTAGCCAGGGTGACTGAGGACATTCACCAAAGAGGACTTCAGGGCAGCTTCAGAACGCGGCGAGCACCCAGGAGTAAGTGTGTTCAAAGTGGTGGGGGCGGCTGGGAAGGGGATCCGTGGCAGTGCGACTATGACTGTCCATGTTTGTAAGCATGCACTGTGGTTTTTTGGTCGCATCTCACAGCGACTGCTCACGTGCACTGAGGACTCTGGATTGCAAGCACCAGCACTAAGCACTTACCTGCACCAACCTATGGAATCCTTCCCAGAGACCTCAGCGTGGATGACAGTTATCCCCTTATCTTAGAGAAGGGGAAGTTGGGGCGCAGAGGTTTGTACTCCTTCCAAGTTCCTGCCTGCTGAGGGGCAGAGCCAGGATACAGGGTGGGCTGGGCCACAGACTCTGGCCCAGGGACCCACTATGTATATGCTTCTGTCCTAGAAGGTGGTCAGTCCTTGAGCTAAACTGGATCTTGCTACTCTAATGTAAAGACAGCGCCATCCCAGGGGACTGAGGTGCTCGGGTCACAGATCCAGGCCCTGAGCTGCTATACCATGAACTGAAAACACTGGAAAGGTAGCGTTCAGTTGCCCCTCACACAGAAGGGGGGAGCAAGGCTTGGCTGGGAGGCCCAGCCCTGGACACGTGGCCTGGAACAAGGGACAGCATCCCGGCCCTGCCCAGGAAGGCACCAATGGTCACTGCGCTTCCGGATCAGAACTGTCTGGGGCAAGGAATGGGTGTCACAGTGTGCACATAGCATCCAGGGGTCTGGGCGCCGACACCCAAAGGCTGAGGGGAAGGCCAGGAGGGAGAGCCCAAGTCTGGCCCTGTCTAGCAGGTAGCACCCGACTACCGGGCTCCAAAGCCCAGAGGCCACTAAGCAGACTATGTCCTGGCTCAGGGTTCCAACTCCACAGGGACAGCTGCAAGAGCTCCTTAATACCTGCTCCTCCTTCACATCAACCCTATGTGGCTCCCGTAGACTGAGGGGCTTGGTCATGTCCAGGGTTCACCCTAACGGAGCACCTTCTCTGCAGCAGGCACCTCTCTCTGTGACACAAGGTAAGCTTCACTAACACCTACAGGGCAATGATGGCATCCTCTCTGTAGATGAGGGAGTTAAAGCATTGAGAGGTGAATGCCTGGTCCAACTTTACAGGGTCTGGGGAGGCAGAGCCAGGGCGTGAACCAGGCCCTTGGCTACCATGAGGTGGGCCTGACTTCTGTGGAAGGTGGTGGTGCTACTGTTATCCTTGTTTCTGCTTGGATGTTGGGTCCAAAGAGGGACCTGTGGCCAGAGTCAGGTCAGTGCAAAGCTGAGCTGAGGGCCTGGAAGTCACACAGGGCATGTGGACCACAGATGCCACACCAAGCAGCCTTTCCAGTAGTGCCAAGTGCTCATATCAGGCCTGGCAGATTGCGCGACAGACTCAGACAAGAGTGGGCAAAATTCATGGTTTCCTGTCAACCCCTTTAAATAACAATCTCAGGCTTACAATGAGACACACTGGGCCAGGCTCTAACACCCTGCAATCATTCAGCCAGTGCCTCCTCCTGCGCTGCAGCATCTCTCACAGAGGAAAACTCTAAACCCAGGCTCCTTGTGGGAACAGGAAGAAAAAGAAACAAACACCCAGTCAGCTCAGGGCCTGGAACTCGGTGTCAGTGGCAAGGAACCAGGGTGAGGACGATTCAGAGCTGGTGTCGAATTCTGCCTCCATGGGCTTATTCTCCCACCCATGAGTGACCAGCTTTTTTGAGGCCCACTAGATGTGTTTTCTCTGAGCACAGCACAGACTCATACACCCAAGAAATTCAGGTCATTGTCCCTGTTCTAAATAGCAAAGTGTAGGACAACTGGGAGGGGTCACCAGCTTGGCCACAAGATGGGCCATGAGGACGTGAGAATTTCAGCACTTGGCCGTGACATCTGAAACATTTCATCAGCTATAAAAAGCCAGGCCTCTGATAGGGTGAGGAAGTGGTTAAAGGCGTGGGCTAGGCTGGTATTGTGCAGTAGGCAGCAAACTTTCCTCACGAAGTGTTTCGTTCTAATCCACCTTACTGAAGGCACTCTCTCTTCATGGACAGTGGGTGCTTGTGCTAGCCATCAGCTACACAACTGTCCTCCAAAGTCACTTGATAGGAGGCAAGGTGGGAACAGAGGGCCACACAGACTCCTGCAAACCGACTGGGCTTCGAGGGAGAGGGGCAGGTGGAGATGCGGGCTCTGTTACTCTGATGAAGTGGCCTGGGGCAGTGCCCATCCCAGAGCCTATGTTTCCTCATCCTGGCTGAGAACAGGAACCCATATTCACAGGGCCATTGTAAAGAACAATGAGGAGGATAGGGTGACGGTGCATGGAGACGTGTTGATTAGGACCTGCCAGCCCACTGGGCCGCACGTGGCCTTGCAGGCCACAGAGGCACTGGGGTCTTCCCAGGCCACCCAATCATGCCACAGGCCCACCTTAAAAAATATAAGTGCAGCCTTATGTATTATCTAACTCTGACCTGGGTATTAAGTGGCAATGAGTTTCCTCTTGTTGTTTTTTTAAACTTTAAAAATAGCATGGGCCTAAACCACAACTGCTGACCACAGCTTTCCCTTCCTGGAGTCGCTGAGCATTGCCTTGACCTCAGGAAGCCGCTGGTCAACTCCGACTAAGGCTTCACTCAGCCCACCCAAGCGCAGGGAGAGATGCAGTCACAGACAGAGACCCTCATGCACCACACAGCGGCGCAGAGGCAGTGAGACACAAGGCCAGGCAGAGCCAGAAATACCGGACCCATGCCCACCGAAGACACAGATGCAGAGGTGCACACAGACCATGGAGGCACAGTGCAGGCCGAGGCAGACTCACACGCAGACACACAGACACAGCGCACACACAAGCAAAGACACATGCACAGTCACAGACAGACACACAAGGGGGAAATGCAAATATGCACACGTACATACACACTGAGATAGACACACACACATTTGCACATACCAACACATACACAGAGGGTGACTTAGACACAGAGCCATGGAGACACACTTAGAGAGACACGTGGACATGTTCAGACACATACAGGCAGTTGCAGTGACACACACATTCACAGACACAAATGCAGATACACATGCATGAACAGGCAGTGCCTACTATAGACAGAGTCACACAGCCCAGATACTTAAGACACACTCACACAGTCACAGATGCAGAGAGAGATACAAAATAGCCATTCATAGAAATACACAGACACAGACACACACACAGACACACAGACACACACACACACCAGCCTTTCCTGCTGTGGACAGTTCAGTAGTCCCAGGAGGAGCCTGGCATAAGCCTTCTATGAAGATGTCAATACGCAAAGCAACACGAAGTTGAAGCCTCTGTGATGAACTTGCTGTCCCAAGCCCACCCTGACTGTCCTGCCATGAGGTGGGTGAGTCAGCAGTGCTGGGGTTCACTCCTCAGAACCTTTGCCACGTCACCCACACACAGACAGAGCAGTGGAGATAAGGGGAGACTCAGCATGCGCCACGCACCAAGCACCATGCGAAGCTGTCATGCAGAAGCTGCCCTGAATCTCAGAGCCTCCTGGAGAGGTAGGGACCGGTGGAGTCTGAAATCTGGAGATGACAGCTTGCAGGCAGTGTGAACCGTGTGCCATCAGCCCCCTCATGCCTGTGGCCATTAGCCCCTCTGTGTCCTTGTGAGAACTGAGACCAAAGCCAAGTAGAAAGGCCCTGGCTCAAGGAAGAGGCAGAGTATGGCTACCATTTCAGCTCTGCCTGCTGCCATGACACCAATTGCCCTTGGTACCTAGGTCTTGGGTTTCTAATCTGGAAAAGCAAATGTTATAGTCAACAGTTACAGATGTACAGATTAAGTGAGATAACAGGTACAGCATACCCAAGGTGGGATTAGCACTCAATGAAAGTTCATTGTGATTATCACTGGGAATATTGCCAACCAGAGGTTTGTTTCCCACAATGTACTTATTGTATTGGCTAAAAACAGCATGGGGTGAGATCCACCAGGACATCATGGGCTGGCAGGGACGAGGTCCCTGTGGTCTCTGCAACAGAGGCCAGCTGACCTCACAACTCCATGACTCTGCACAAAGCCAACATGGAGTGGCCCGCCTACCTCTCCACAGTGCCACAAGGGGCCAAAGCATGCTCTCTCACACACTCATGATTTAAGTCCTGCCTTTCACCATGCAGTGAGGATCAGGTAGGAAGGCCTACATCTCTCTAGGGAGACACTGTGCGCACAGAACTTGAAGCCACAAGGTCCTCTCCAGGACTTCTTGGCAGGAAAGACCAGATGTGAAACTCTTGGCTCCTGTTGGACTGCCAGGGCTTCAAGAAGCTTAACCAGCTCCAGCTGGTTTATGACTGGATGGAAACTGATCCCTACGTATTAGCTGAGAGTTAATATTCCAATATTTATTTTGGTCATTTTATTTCAGGCAACATGGGTTACAAAAATGCCTACGTTAGGTTAGAAAGATAATTTCTGAAAATAGGGACGGTGTCCAGTGATGTCAAGATGAGGTGCTCTGCTCTTCGGATTGAGGGCTAGCATCCTCGCTCTCAGAACACAAGGAAGGAAGGAAGGAAGGAAGGAAGGAAGGAAGGAAGGAAGGAAGGAAGGAAGGAGAGTGCAACAGTGACCTGGGGGAGGCTGCAGGGAGATGTGGACTTGAGTGAGTTCTCATGGCAGGAGATGACTGAAAGAAGGGAAGCACATGGCAGAACACACGCATGGCATGCATGGAGCCAGCAGGCAGTGGCGTCAGCCCTTTACCAGCCACAGAGCTCAGAGTTCAGCCCTTGATCAGTATCCTTTGTGACCAGGCTGAGATTTCCCTCTTGCTTATTTAAGCCACAGGAAAAGATGCACTTGTGTTAGCCAGGACCATAGGAGTGCATCTGACATGTAGGAATTGAGGGCCCTAGTAGATAGCGTTATAGCACTTCCTCTTTTATAGGTGTGTGTGTGTGTGTGTGTGTG
>NW_004524730.1:1622795-1637269 GCF_000260255.1 Octodon degus | reverse complement strand
AGACAGACAGACAGACAGACAGACAGACAGACAGACAGACACTCTCATTGGGAACCTTCTGTCCCATACCTTCTGGAAAAAGGTTGACCTGTATTGTCATCCATGTGTATTTCCACTACTTGAGTTTTGGGTTTTTTTTTAAAATGTATTTGGTACAGGGTCTAGCTATGCAGCTCAGACTCACAGTGATCCTCCTGTTTTCAGCCTCCCCAGCACTGGGATTACAGGCACACGCTACCACACCCAGACTCAACTGATTGGGGGCAGGGCTGGCACGCCATGTGGGGCCTGGGATCAAACCCTGGTCCCTGTGCTTGCCTAAGCAGGTGCTTAGTCCACCACCACTTGATTTAGAGGAGAAAAAGAGATTTTTAGAACTTGTACAGCAAAAATAGCAGCACAAATTCCACCACAGAAAATGTAGCTGAGCCTAACAACAACAACAACAACAACAACAACAACAAAATTAAAATTATACCTAATCCTATCCATCAAAGACAACCTATTAAATAAGCTAGCTTCTTGGTGGGTCCCTTCCGTGTGTGTGTGTGTGTGTGTGTGTGTGTGTGTGTGTGTGTAGGAAATAATTTAAATCATTTTTTGAGCCTATTTTTTTTTAACGTAAGAGTGAATTAGGTAAATCATTCTATGCTGTTCCCTATTTATTTCTAAGATTGTTTTATCCCGTCTGAGTGTTCACAGAAACATTACTTGTAATTGTCACTAAGCAGGAACCCAAATGCCAAGCAGCTGATGAACAGGTAAAAAACATACAGTGCATCTACATAGAAGAGTATTAATCAGTAATAAAAAGAATGGAGCACCTTGGATGGATTAAATAGAAGCAGCCAGCACCGGGGCACTATGCTACAATTCTGCTCATACGCAATGTCCAGAACAGGTGACTCCACAGACACAGCAGGTGGACTGCTGGTGTCCCTGGCCAGATGAGCACAGAGGTGGGGTGCGGCAGTTCCCTTAGCCTTTGTGAGGTAGCCAGGCCATCGCTAGAGTGGCAGCATCATTTGTATCCCCACGGCGGCACACAAGTGCCCCTGCTTCCCCATTCCCTCACCAGTACTTGCACTATTTTCATTTTGTCTTCCTTGGCTGGTGCGCAGCAGTATCCCACGGTAGTTTGCACTTGCATTTCCCTAGTGACTAACGCTGGGATTCCTTGTGTTTCCTGAGTCGCTTCTGCATCTTCTTTGGAGAAATAGTGACTCAGACCTGTGGCTCTCATTAAGCTAGTCACATTTGGGTTGCTGAGTTGCTAAGTGTCCCTTATTTTGGCTTGATGCAAGCTCCCCACCTGGCTCATGACTGCAATTATTTCCCCATTTGCTGGGCTGTCTTCTCACTTTCTTGATGATATCTTTCCCAAAATAGCAGTTCTTATTTTGATGGAGTATGGTGAACCTTTTTATTTGTTTATTTCTCATTGAAGAAATGTTTGCTAACACAGGGCCAGGAGTCTTCTATTGCATTCTATGGACACATTTTTAAAAGGTTTTCAAACTTTTAAAATATTTTAATTTTTTATTTGGGCCACTTTTTATTTGCACTACTTTTACTTTAATGTATTGTATTTTGCGTGAGCTTATAAGCCAGTTTTGTCTGCACATGGAAGGAAGAGCGAGAAAGAGCCACTGGGCAGGGGTATGCGGGCTACTCCACGCACTTCATAGCTCCCCCAGTTGCTGCTCCCCAGACCTCTGACCTAGGCCGTGACAACAGTGCCCTTTTTATTAAAGTCCCACAGAGGCTCTGAGGGTGCTAAGCAGCTACTCCAGATCATCTACAGCTATTGCTTGGGAGCAGGACTCGGGCGGCGCCCAATGCCACTAAGCCACATAGCTTCCCCGAGCAGTACAGAATCAGTGCTCACCCTCCCTCCGGGCTTCTCTGGCCAGCATTACTATCCCTGTGGCTTAGCAGGGCAAATGCTCAGGAGGGAGGCTGTGCCTAGGTCCCCGGAGGTCCACACAGGTTTCCTCTCTGGCACTCCTCCTGCTTGGAAGTAGGGAGGCCTTGGCCATGCCAGTATAGAGCAGTGTATGTGCCTGTCACGGTTTTCCTCCAGATCTGCAGATTCCACAAAAAGCCTTTCTCCATCTGTCATGAATGGATGTCTAATTGCTTCTATCACCTTCGGGCTGTCAGAAGCCATTTAAGTGCTTGGCACTTAAAAATGACTCATTTCCCAGGCAAAGGTGTCACTGTGTGACACCCATGAGTGATAGGCGAAGGGACGGCTGCCCTCTTCCTTCAGAGGAAATTTAATCTGCAGGCTCCTCCGCTGCCAGGAGCACCTCATGCATACACATGGGCATATGCTTCCCTTTAGACACAACTGCAGACCTAGAACTCAGTCAGGGGCCTTGATGAGCAGACCCGACGCGGTGGGGAGCCACGGGCACAGGCAGCCGCTGGGTGCGGGTGCAGAGCGGCTTCTTCTTTGGCTTTAAAGAAAATACCAGTGTCCAGGAAGGGCACAACAGCATTTGGCAGACCAGGGAGCTTGACGACAGGCCACAGCCGAGAGGAGTACGATGGTACAGTGGCCTGCCCTAGAAGAGGTCCTCAGCTGCTGGCTGACATCCTGGGCCGCAAGGAGACTGGGGACTCCTGAGAACCAGCTGCACAAAAGCCCGTGCCTCTGGCCTGCCAGGTGACCGCATTCTTAAGACTGGGCACCCCACCCCACCCCAGCCTGGCCAGTGCAGATGGTCTCGGTACTTCCTGTGCTGCCCACTTCCCCATGTGGATGGAGGTCAGGACCCAGCCCACACCCAGACAAGTTCTGATGGCGCCTGTGCTCACGCCTCAGGCCGACCTGAACTTTCCTGGCGTTACTCTCCTGGGAGCCTCTTGCTGTGTCTGATGCATCCTTCTGTACTAAACAGGCTTGCGCTTAGGCATGTGTCCGTGTCCCCAAATCACTCTTCAAGTCTACTTCCCATCATGCCTAGCACCGTCCCCTTCCAATTTGCTAGCTGAAAATAAATACACATTATTGCTGTTTTAAGGAATAGAAAATGGGGCTCTGAGTTAGAGAAATTATATTGAATCCTGCATTGACCACTTGGCAATGGCTTTTTTTCCCTGGATCTTGGTTTAATTATCTGTAAATTCGGTGTGTGATCGTGTCCATCAGCCCAGGTTTAAGTCTGATACTGCTTCTAACTGGCTGCATGTTCTTAGGAAAGCTACTTAAAAGCCTTATGCACTATCTCCTCAAAGCTCATTTTTTGATTCCATGCTTATTTTTTTTTCTTTTGAATTTCTTGTTCTTGCTTTGTTTCGTTTTTCCTTTAAATCAATCTTGCATGTTTATATCTCCTAACCTGAGCAACTAATCTGAAGATGGCATCATGCAATACAGCCACCATTGTTGAATTCCTATTACTTTGTTTAAGGAAATTTTGTATTGTTTCTAACACTGTTTTTTCCTATCACTATTTTTTATTCTATAAAAAATTAAAAATGTAAAGTAAGGATAAGAATATTTACCTCTCATTTGCTAAGATAGATTTAGGAGATAACATGTACAGTGCTTCTACATGCCAAGTTTTAAGTAAACAGTAACAGTTATTAAAATCACAAGTAGTATTTCAAAGATTCTTATGGAAATTAAACGAGATAATGTATCTGGAAGTACTGTATCACCCATAGAGCACTCCACAGATGCCAGTTGTTTATGATCTTACTGCTAGTCAAACTAAAATAAAGTGTAGTGAAGTATGCCCCAAGGCCAAAGAAGGAGTTTGGGATTGGGACTGCGTTGCCCATGGCTGTTTCTAAGGGACAGAGCCTGCCTCTCTCAACTCCTTCCATGGCTGCTCACTGCTGGGTGCAATTAGCTCTGGCTCAGCGGGCTCCCCCAGACATTTCACACCCGTCCGGTTGGGTTTAACTGGATGACAGTGATTTAAATTACAGCAAGGACAGTTTTGAGCTGCTCTTCCTTTGGTAACAAAATCTTGTCATTAGGAAAAAAGCTCATGTCACAGAAGTATTAAGGCAGTGCACAATGAGAACATGGGGGGTAATAAAAGCTGTAAGCATTCTGTTACAGAGCTGCACCTCTTTCAGTTCAAGCAAACTGAGAGGGGGCCAGGCCAGCACATTGGAATCATTGTTTGTGAGATGCAAACACGGGGGGGGGGGGCAGTGCCAGGGCTAAGGAAGGCCGCGTTGGGAAGCTCATGACGTGGCAGGGTGGTATGGCCAGTGCTCCGGCTGGCTGTCACCCCATCCCTGGGACAGGCCTGCCCTGCTGCTGCCAGCCACTCTGCTATGGGGATAATTCCAGGACCTCTCCAAGCCATGCCTCTGTGCCAACGACCTAGGGAAGGAAGGATGATCGAGGTCTTAGGAAGCTTACAATCTAAGGGAGGAGAGTTTCGTTTTCTTTGTGTGTATGTGTGCTTTCTTTTCCTAGCTTGCTCCTTCGGCCTCTCCCTCCCGTGCTGCCACCCAGTGTCTCCAGGTTCCAATGCTTGGGGTCACACTGGGAAGCAGACCTGCTCCCTGCTTCCCAGTACATGTGGCTCTTGAAAGTCAGGCCATTAGAAAGACGGGAAAAGTGGATTGGGGACACCCTTGAAGAGTCCCTCCCAGGACCATAAAGCTCCCAGCAGCACGATGTCCAGGCTGTCTTCTTTTCTCATGTGAACCTCAGGCCCCTGGCTTTGTTCTGAAGCAGAGCTGGATAGGATCTCTACGCTGCCCCTAAAAGACAGACCGTGCACAAGGGCCAAGAGAAGATAAAGTGGACTGGCTGAAGGCCCTTAATCAGGATTCTTCATTGCACAAATCATTCCCATCCTCTTTATGTTTCCACTAGAATCTCCCAAAGGGTGCCCAGGATGATCTACTGGAGCACAGGAGAGCGCTATTCCCTTATAAACATGATTTCAGACCCTTACCTCTTTATTTTTTCATGTAATATATATATATATATATATATATATATATATATATATATATATACAAATGTGCTGGGGAAGCTTACTGAAGCTTCTCGCTCTGCAGATGCTGATCAGAAATTAGGAGATGACCATTGTAGAACACAAGAAGGTGCTGAGGGAATGAGGACAGGATAGCGCCCTAGGCCTGTGGTTTCGGCTATTCTGATTGTGATGAATGTAGCCATCAGTCCATGCGCCCTGGGCAGGTATATACCAACATGGCCGTCGGTAGGCATGGCAGACTGGATAGCGCCCCTCTGCCAGCCTCGGTTCTTCCTAATATCACATAGCATGAGCCAGTCTGGCTTATGCTGTCAGGCAACTGAAGAAATCCCCATCTGTGGGCAGAGGTCAGGAGTAGGGTTGGTGGGCCTGCTTTCGCAAAGGGCCACGGGAGCACAGAGCCGTTCCACCTGACTCCACCCAGAAGGAAGAGGAGTGAAAGCCCTGCTGGGCCCGAGAGGACTCATCCCTGATTCCAGGAGATCCTGAGATGGGACAAAGCCATTCCAGGCCAGGAACAGATTCAGAGGCGAAGCCTGAAGTGCCTGTCCAGGCAGCAGGTAACAGAAGACACTTGCAGGAGAATCAGGGAGACAGTGAGACCCGGTGAGGAGCCCCTGCACGTGCCAAGGCAGTGAGGGCTTTGAAGACCACAGCAGAAGAGAACAGAAACGGGACTCATTCACTGGCTTCACTTCGGTTGTGTGAGAGGGCTGCTGAGCACATAAGAGCAGAGGAGCTAGGAGTGACAGACCCAAGTCATCTCTAACCCCACACAAGGTACGGCACAAGCCGTCCCACAGTAAAATAGCATTGAGCAGGTGCAGAGACCATCCCTGTGGGCGCATGCAATGTCCAGCTTTGGTGACTCCTCCAGCATTCAAGCTCCCCAAATGTCCCCCTTGGTAAAGCCTCAGCTCCTGCAGCAGTGCTGGCTGCCTTCTTTGTCCTGCCCTGAATATCACAGCCCCACTAGACCTACCCTTTGTGGTTCCTGTTAGCCTATATTCACTGCACGGTAAGCTCCTGGGGGGCCGAGCATGGGTCACCCTTGTCCCTGCAGCTTAGTCCCAGGGCTGGCCCAAGGGAGCTTCTGAATCATCAGATAAATGAGTCCCTGAGCCCTGAGTAGGATCTGTTGAAGAAAAGAATTTGCAAGTTAATACCCCTAGAAGAAGTTAATAAAGAAAGCAAAGTTGTGAAGGACTGAACTTGATCCTGTTCGTGGCTCTCCTATCCTCTAGGAAACTTGCCCCTCTCTTCACTGACCGGCTACGATCTGACAACAGCTGGGTCTTCCCGGGGCACCTGCAATAAGCTTGGCTGAACAAGAACAGCTTCAGGGAGCTAGTACGCTTATGCAGCTCTTCATAGCAGAGAGCAGCACCATGCAATGTGCCTCCCCACCTTTTCTTTCTCCTGAACCTCCTGTTGCCCCGAAGGCCTTCTGTAGACACACAAAGAGCCTGAGGACATGCACAGAGGTGCCACTGCAGCAGGAAAACTCATCCTGTCCCCATGGCTACCCATCAGATAGCCCTAGAGACAGAAACATTTACTGCCCAAGAAACAGTAGCATCTATGCTTTTCCAGCTGGGACGGTCAGCACAGTGTCTGCCCATGTACACAGCCTAAGTGCTTATGCTGGGCACCACTGCACTTCCTCCTGCAAGGTCTGCTCTGGCCTGGGCTCTGGGCCCATCTCAGTGGCCTTCCCCAGCGCATGTTCCAATTACAAAGGAAAGGAAGGCTTTCAGGCCTAGTTGATTTGTTCTGTGTGCAGTTAGGAGGTTTGTACGCCTTACCCTTAGGTCCTTGTGACCACTACTAATGTCATGTGTGCTCTAGGAGAGGCTCAGAGCCTGCACAAGCTCACACAGTTCCTAGGGGTCTGGACCCCTCTCTTGATCTGGATTCCAAATCACAATGAATCTGACTCCCACGAGGCAAGAGCCTCAAGGAAGTGTCCACTTCTGCTCAGGGAGGCCTACGGATGTGAATGGCACCTGAACTTGGGATGTGTGGGAGGAACGTGAGCCTGCACCCTTACAGGAGGGAAGGAAGGTAGGGGAAGAGGCAGAGGACCATCTGCGGTGGGGGGTGGGGAGCCCCATATGGGTGAGGCATGGAGGGCTCCAGCAGTGCTGCTGCTGCAGGAGCTAGGAGGGTAGAGGGAAAGACAGCTGGCCACTGAATGCCAGGAAAAGACCTGGCCCTGACTCTGTGGGAGAGGACTTAGGGCAGGTGCTTGAGGAGGGTGGCCACAGTCTTGGCTCATCCTTTGGGACACAGGGCTAGATAAGTGGGAGTGTGATAGAAGAGGGGACAGGGAAGACCTGACTGGAGGCTATTATGATAGGGACAGCTAGCGTACTGCCTGCAGGGCCCTCATGCCCAGACCAGTGGTGTCCCAGAGGCAGCCGTGCAGGCCAGGACAAGAGAGATCAGCAGCTTCAGCTTCTTCAGGTGAAATCCTGACAGTGACAGCAGGGATGGCAGTCCTGGGGGACCGGCCTTGGCCCTTTGCGCAGCCCCCGAATACAATGTGCGTTTCCAGCTCTACACCTTTGCACTGGCTGGGCTGTTGCTTCACCATGTGATTCTTCCCCTTGCCCCTCACCAAGGAAGGGGCTCTCTGAGCGCTCATCGAATGTCACTCTTTGGAGGGCAGAGCTTGCCTTGTTGTCCCCCCTCAGCCACTTTCTATAGCACAAACACTCCATTTTTCTAACTTAATCCCTAGAGCCATACCTACCACCTAGAAAGTGCTCAGCAAATATTGTAAGTGAAGGACTGAATGACGGAGGCTGCACTCACTCAGCTATGAGACGCTTAAGACTCTCACTTTGAGGATGCAAGCTTGCAGAGAGTCTTAAGGCGTGTGGCTTAGCTCACTAGAGCCCAGAATCTCACCAACACCTTCTAGGACCAAGCAGAGTGCTTGACATCTCAGAAATGCTTGTGAACAACCCACCCAACTAGATTAGCCTACACTCGGTTCTCTCCATTGATGGGAAGTTTGTTAGCTCTCCAGGCTCTTTCTCCTCTTCTAGCCTCTCTTTTCAACATTCATGTTGAGACTGTGAGGAAGAATTGGCAGAAAACTCTCTAGCAGAACCACGACCTGCAAACTAGCACTGGCTCTAGCTTTGATTAAATCAATGGTAAAATTTAACAGCAGCTCCCCCTGCCCTCTGCCTGTGATGCTGAATCACCTTAGGAGCTCCGACCTTCCCTGGAACCCCTCCGAGACCTGTGGCTGGAGAAATGAGCTTCTGAGGGTTAGGAGGCTGCCAGCTCTGGCAAGGAGCAGGGTGCCTGCTCCTGACAACTTGTGTTGAACCTGTGGCTCATCCAGGGTCATCTTAACAAAGGTGGTGACGACATCCTTGGCCTTAATTGACCAAGCCTTGGCACATGCAGGGCTGGCATCTTGGAGGCTATGGTCTCTTGTCTGGGCCCTGATAGCTAATTAATTTACAAAGCCCTCTGGAAATCAGGGGCTGCCTGTGCAGATGGTCCTGTGTGTCTGCAGGCCCTGAAGCATCTTCCTGACCCGGGACCATCACCTGCCACTGTGGCACAGCCCGGCCGGCTCTGTACCAATGCGGACATCACCCGCGAGTGCTTTCACCATGCCTCCGGGATGGAATCTGGCCTGATCCTACCAGGCTGTCCTGTTGGGTTCCCACGTGGACTCGCAGCCCCGGAATCCTGACTTCCTTGGCTCCCTCCTCACCAAAGCCTGACTCCTCAGGTTCTGAGCTGAACTGGCAACTTCTTTAGATTATAAACTCCTCAAGAGCAGGGTGGGTTGGAGCCAAACTCTGCTATCTCTGGGGATTCTTTCCTGTTTGTCCGCCAGGGAAGATTTTTACATATGTATGTGAGGTTTGCCGATGTGAGCCACACTCAGTAATACAACAATATGCAGTAGACTGTTTTACTTATGCTGGGCCTGAGCAACAGGGAAAGGAGGATTTGGCTATAAGCTCCTGGAGGTCAGGGCTGAACCTGTGGGCAGGAAGTGTGCTGCGTGTACTGTGCCTGGTACATAGCAAGTGCTACCAAGGTTAAGGAATGAATGGATTAAAAAATGCATATGTGAATAAAAGACAACATTTTTGACCTGATCCCTTCCCTGGACTAGGACAGAATATCATGTGCAGAATGGAAAACGGACTGCAGAGGGAGGTCGGGGAGAGGTGCAGTAGAGAGGCCATTTGGCAATGTACAATCCAGTCTCCTTACCAGGGCCTCTGCCACCCCACAGGCCCTACCACTGCGTGCCTGGCTCTCACACTGCCATGCCCGACCGCTCCAGGGGCCCTGCATGTGGTCACCCGCCTGCCTCTGCCGCCGTACCTGGAGTGCCCTCAGCACCCAACTGTGTCTCCCCAAAACTCCAAGGTACACCAGCAGTTCCTTTCATGGGCCCTCAGACCCTGGCTTATCCCTCAGCTGGCCTCCTGGCCTCTTGCAGGTCCTAGCTCCTGACAGCAATAGAGGGACATGTCCCTGGCACTGCCTACCTGTGGGGAGCACCCCTTTGTGTTAACGCCCCATTGCATTCTATCACAGCGTCCTATAACCACTGGTGGCTATCTTAGCTCCTCTTCTCTCACTGGGACAAATACCTGACACCCAAAATGAAGGAAGGAAAAGTTTATTTACTCACAGTTACTGGAGGTTTCAGTCTATACTCAGCTGGCTCCAGGGTGGCACATGGCAGAGAGCAACCTTTCATGGTGGCGGCAAAGAGCGGAGAGCAAAGGGGAGGAGTAACAGCAACAATGGCTGCAGTGAGCAAGTCTGAATCCCTTAAATTGCCTTCAGACTCTCTGCCCCAGTCTGGGAGCAGTACTCACATCCATAATCCCAGCCACACTCATACCCATAATCCCAGTGGACCATTAGTTAATCTCACACTCTAGAAGTCCACCCCATGATTGCATGAGGCTTTGGGGGGGACAACTAGACACAAACCATGACAGAGGCCCTGCCTGTCTCTATCACAGGACTCCTCCAGAGGAGGGGAGAGCAGGGGGGTCAGGCTGGGCCAACTTGCTCCCAGTTGGATCCCGCCTCCGAGCTGTGCTGTGCCTAGTAGTTTTCCTGAAGGAATGACAGGGTGGGGGCGTGCCTCAGGGCCTAGCCCACAGTGGAGCCTCAGGAATGTTTACAGAGTCACCACACAGCTCATGCCAACTGTAAGCACCACACTGTCTTCCCCTTCTTGGCGTGAGTCAGGGGAAGCTGCACTTCCCCAGGACTTGGTGTCTTCTTTTCCCCACTCAGGAAAGCTGTCCCCTCAGTCCCCTTGCAACATTTCCTCTGCCCCTTCCCAGCGTGCTCTGCGCGGACTGGGTGTTCTCACCAGCCATCTGTGGGAGCATCTATCTAGAGCCGGGTGCCTTCTAAATATAGACATGGCCCCAGTGTTTTTAATACATCTTTGCAAACTCCACCGAGCGGAGTTTCCAAATGACTGTCTGTAGTAGCTGTGTCAACCCACCCTTGGGTCACAGACTGCCCTGACTCTGTGCTGGGACCAGCTGTGTGACTGCAAGCCAGGTGCTGGGCTCCGCCTCTGAGACACTGTTCACTTTGAAATGCGGGGGGGGAGGGGCTGGAGGAACTCCTGGAGGCCACCCAGCACCGTGGGTCAACAGATAGAATTCCCCAGGCATACTGGGGCTGACATCCCAGGAACCTCTGCTCTTCTACTGACATGCCCAGAGGCCCCACATTCTTGGGTCTTGTGCTTGAGGCACACTGTGAAGACCAAGATTTTAGATATTGTGCGATACACAATATTCTGTGATACGTAGAGACTCTAATTTCAAACCAATCATAAATTGAAAGAGCAGAACAATGTATACTGATATGCTCTTCACATAGATTCAAAATATTGAGTTGGCTATACCTGCTTGAGTGTCCTCTCTACATGGCGACTCTGTGTGTGTGTGTGTGTGTGTGTGTGTGTGGCTGCCATTCGGCCCTTGCAGCCACCATGACACTCACCTCCAGTAGGTCAGAATGCAGTCCCTAAGACTAGAACTCGGTCCCTAAGCCTTCTCTCCAGAGCCACAGTGGCATCACTACCCCACGAGGAGAACCTCCACACAGCGTCACTATGTTCAGAATAGCTTCCAGGGCCCCCTGCGCTTCCTGGTGTGTTCTTTCTCCTTTCTTCTCTTCTTTTGGGATCTCATCAAAGCTCCTTCCCTGTCTCTTTAGTCTGGACCTGGGAGAACCGAATCTTTCCCATAAACTTTCTGGCCTCTCCTGCTAGTGACACAGTAAGGGAGGAGCCCAGGAAGGGGATGGAGTGGCAGCTCCCTGCAGCAAGGCTCTGGTGACTGGAACTTAGTGTCCACAGTCAGAGCTGGGCCTTGCAGCTCAGCTCTGCGGTCCATGCGCCACTGATGCAAGGGGACTGCCGAAACTGAGGAACTTACAGGAGAGAAGCTGCAGCCAGTGAAGCCACAGGCTGTCTGGGCCTGCGAGCTCGTGGGATGCACACGAACAAATGCACAGCCCCATTGCCTTTTAATTAGAGGAAGAAAAGACCGAGTTTCTGGAAGCGCTGGCCATTTAGATTGAAGCTGCCTTACTCTCAAGTGCTTTGTAAAAAAAAAAAAAAACATTAATAGCGCCTCTGTCTTCACTGTCCTTGTAGAGAGAAGTCTGCTCAGTGTGGCTGGTGAAAACAGGAACCTGCCCCCAACCAGCCATGTGTCTTCCTTGCTTGTAGCAGAGGAAGTATGTGGTGGTTTAGCAACTAAGGAACTTGGCGATAGCATGGGCTTCTCCTCCACACCCTCCCGAGCTCTGGCCACCTGCTCACTCCGGAGCAGCACCAGCTGATGAACAGGAGGTGACCCGAGCCTGCTGGCCACTCCACAGCCAGCTCCCAGGAGAGGCCATGCCCAGCGTTTGAAGGTATCTTGGGTTCAGGGTGGGGAGAGACCGCAGGACCCTTCTGATGCACAGCTGGCAGGGACAGACTTTGGGGAGCTCAGGCAGGGCTCCCGAGAACAAGCAGGAGCCCGTGTTGGGTAAAGCAGAGTTGGTAAGAGCGAGGGTGGGTAGACACAATCCTGCCAGGGGACAGTGGCTGTATCAGAGCAGCCTGGCACACAGCAGGCTTCTTACAAGTGACAGCTAAAACCTGCTATCAGACTTCCTAGCTGTGTGACTTTGGAAGTTCATTTCAACCACTGACGGCTTTTCTCTTCTTTAAAATGGCAGCAACAATTCCTAGTTCACACAGATATTGGCCACATTAAAGAAATTAAAATACGCCAAGGGCCTGGGTCAGTTTGTGACACATCATAGGTGTCCCGTAAGTGCTGTCAGCCTGGAGTTGTCATGGTGTCTAAGAGCACACAGAGACCAGGGAGATCGAGTAATTTCTGTAGTGTGCACAGAGCATCGGGGTACAGATCTTCTTTGTGCTGGTGGTAAAGATAACTGACAGTAATCTAAAAGGATGTGTGTGTGGATTGGGGCTTACAGGGAATTCCAGTGTGTGCATCTGTACTTTCTGAAATCATACGTTTCAATTGGAGGAATTTCCTAAAGAATGTGGAACGCGGCACATTCTCTTAGGTGCCTACTTGTGGAGAGAGGCTGCTCTCAGAGTGGCCTTGAGGGGACTCTGCTTGTGACTGTAAGAGACGGCATCTCTACCCCAAGGGGTGGGAGAGCATGAAGCGCACTATAGGACTGCGACTGTTGACAAACAAAAGCACTCAGAGAGGTGAAATGACTTCCCATGTCACCCAGCTGTTGGAAGGCAGAGGCAGTGAAGTGGCCTAAGGAGCTGAGGTGGGGGAAGGTCGAGCCCCAGCCAGCTGGAGGGGGCCGGGGATGGAGTCCTGTACCAAAGGAGTGCTGTACCAAAGTGATGCTGCACCTCCCATAGTGTGCGGTCTTCATAATGTTGGCTACGAGAGGCTGAGTGATCAGTCTATTCAACTGGGGTGTGGTGCTTTTCACCAGGGACTCAGGCCGGAGGACCTCAGACGAGATTCCTGGCAATTTTGTTAGTGGAGACACTCTTCAATTAGAGGAACACTCTGCAAAAGTGGTTCCTATTCCCTGGAAGCACAGCAATAATAACCTGTGGGAAAGACAGACTGAGTGCATTTACTCCTGCACAGTCCACAGCTCCGGGAGGCCCCAAGAGGCGTGGTGAGGAGCCAGTGTGAGCTGCAGCTGGAGCAGCATTCTGGGGCAGCCCGGAGGGCTGGGTGACTCTGGGAGGTCGCTCTGCCTCTCTAGATGTCATAGAAAGAACCTCAGCTTCCTTGAGTGTTTATAATTTGTATACATTCTATGCAATGTCTAGGAGATGCTAAGTACTAAATAATGGCTACTAATACCCTTCCTGAACCACGCAATTGGAATGCATCCAGTCCCAGGTGTTCCCAGGTTGCAAACTGTCAGCAGGTAGAGCAAATTGTGAAGTTAACAAGTGGGCGCTCCCCCTTCATCTTTCTCAAGGCGCATTTCTGCTTGTTCCTCTGTCTGATAAAAATGAAACAGTCATGGGTGGGTTTGCAGTACAGCAAACAGAAACCGCTTCCCTACTATAGAAGCACTCCGCACTCTGAGCTATGGGGTCGTAGCACGCCCACCACCCCAAGAGAGCATGCCTTACAGAGATGTTGCATTGTGTGCACCCCATCCATATTCTGCATTAATAGGTGCTGTCCTGTTTTACCTTTTCATTTCACTTTCAGTACGAATTTATTTCCCCAGCTCTGACAGAGTATAGATCTTTAAATTCTCATTAAAGATTTATAGGGTGTCAGTCCATACTAGTGGTTCTAGTTACCAAGCTGAGCAAGAAGTTAGTACTTTTTTCTATATGGCTTCCAGTCCATCCACCCATTCATCTACCCACTCACCCATCCACCCATCCACCCATCCACCCATCCATCCATCCATCCATCCATCCATCCATCCATCCATCCATACTTCCATCCTTCCTTCCTTCCTTCCATCCACCTACTCATCCATCCATCTACCCATCCACCCATCCATCCATCCCCCATCCATCCACCCATCAATCCATCCATCCATCCATCCCCCATCCATCCACCCATCCATCCATCCATCCATCCACCCATCCACCCATCTACCCATCCACCCATCCACCCATCCACCCATCCATCCATCCATCCACCCATCTGCCCATCCATCCACCCATCCACCCATCTACCCATCCACCCATCCACCCATCCATCCATCCATCCACCCATCTGCCCATCCATCCACCCATCCATTCATTCACCCATTCATCTACCCACTCACCCATCCACCCATCCACCCATCCACCCATCCATCCATCCATCCATCCATCCATCCATCCATCTATCCATCTATCCTTCCATCCTTCCTTCCTTCATTCCATCCACCTACTCATCCATCCATCCCTCATCCATCCACCCATCCATCCATCCATCCATCCACCCATCCATCCATCCA
>NW_004524730.1:1583167-1622687 GCF_000260255.1 Octodon degus | reverse complement strand
CCCTTCCATCCTCCCATCCATCCATCCATCCATCCACCCATCCACCCATCCATCCACCCATCCACCCACCCATCCACCCATCCATCCATCCACCCATCCATCCACCCATCCTCCCTTCCATCCTCCCGTCCATCCACCTGTCCACACATCTACCCATTCCCTCAGTAAGTATGCATTAAGGGCACACCATGTGACTTCCTCCCCGCTCTACCTCCCCAAGGTTCCAAAGGAATGGAGTACATCCTGTCCAAACCACTTCCTCCTCTCGGAGTCCCACTGAGGGGGAGGGGAGTATACCCGATTACAGTAACTTCAGCTCTAGTCAGAAACAGGGTTGGCAAGGGCTCAGTGGCTCAATTTGTTGTTAATCAGCCTTGCAAAGTTCCATTTCCCTAGACATGACACAAGGCAGCTTGATGCTGCTGAAGGGCTTGCTGTGGGTGGAGCTAACAGTGACCGAAGCTGAGGATACCTAAAGAGCCTCAGTGGAAAGTGAGAATTGCCCTTGGTTGTCTGTAGGGGCACAATGACCACCTTGAATGAGTCAGGTTGTCTTTAAAGCACACCACCTCCTGCTTGCACTAGGTGTGGAGCTTTCTCCAGAATGTCTCCAGTCAGTCTGCTGATTAACAGAGCAGCTCTGATGTACTAGGCTCCACGGAGGCCACAGCCATTTACTGAGGAGTCTGTATGGAGCCTGGCCACAGAAAGGGCTATCCTGTAGGAAGGGCTGCAAACACACAAGGCCTATCATGGTGAGTGCCCTGAAGGAGACAGAGATAGAGAGCCAGAAGGAGAAAAACCCAGGGAAGCAGAGCAGCTGGAAGGCTGTAAGTGAATATTCATGTTGAGCCTGGGAGAGGGATGTCTCCCCCCACCTTACAGCTGGGTCAGTGCCCCATGTCTCCCAAGTCTCACAAACACTCGCTTGAAGCTGTGTGCTGTGTCCTGTGCTCCAGGCACCCTGGGTATCTGGGCCTCCTCTGCACCCTTTGTGTTCTCTTTCTGGTCCAGCTACTGGATTCTTGCTCCTGGCATGACCCTCTAGCACACCAGACAAGAGCACATAGACTCAGAGGAATGGAGGCCTGGCTTTATGTAACACTACCCTTGCCCCCAACACCACCTTTCTATGCCCAAGGGGCCTTGGGAAGTAAGAGTCAGTTTGGGAGAAAAATGGACTAGATTCAAATCCTTCCCCTAGTGCCAGGGAGATAGCTCAGTAGAATAAACCCTTGCCTGGCAAGTGCAAGGTCCTGAGTTCAATCCTTGGATCCCTGGTACTGCAAAAAAAAAAAGTCAAATTCTGCCCCCAGCATCTTCCAGCCAGGGAGCTGAGACAACAACATGGTCTCGGCTTTCCCGTGGACAAGGCCCATGTGAAATGAGGCACACTACTCAGAGCTTGGAGACAAGGGCAAAGCAGACCCAAGGTTCCTCAGCACACAGCAGCTCCTGCTTCTCCCCTGTAGGCCTGACTATGCCTGTGAGAGCTGGCATCACCCTCGATGTGCACACAGAGCCCTCCAGCTGTTGCACTCACTCTTCCTAGAGAAGTAAACTGGTACCTCTGGGGGGAAATGCTTTCCCACCACCTCAGAGAAGCTTGTGGGCTGCTGCAGGTTCTAAGGATAGAATCTACAAAGTAAAATTTAGGAAAATTAGGTAGAAAGTAGGTGCATTCCTCAACGAAGTATTGTTGTCACCCATGCAAATGATTTTACAACACGAAGTTGACAATCTCAGGGCTCAGGGCAAAAGGAAGGAGTTGGGCCCTGTTCAGTGAGAAGGAGCTGCTTCCCTGCTTCCTGGCAGTCAGAGGAAGGGTATCTGGACACCAGCAGAGGAGGGCCAGGCCAGTCCCCAGGCCTCCCTGATTTCTCCACCAGTCTCCTGGGGACTCCAGCCCTCTCAGTACCTGCTCTTGAAAGTGAAGTGACATTATGCTGGGATGAGTTATCACTGGAGAGGCTAGGGTTAGGACAGAAGGGAACCAAGACCTAAAAAGTGACTCCCTCTCTAGGCTAGCTGTGGGAGCCTAGGCAAGTAGCTTAACCTCTCAGAAACTTGGGTCCTCATCGGTGCCCTGGACAGGCTCCTCTGGGCATCTGGTGAGTCAGCATCTTGAACATCTAATTTAGGTCTAGGTGGTGACTACCCATTGAGAGGAGGCCCTCTTGTCCTTTCAAAACAAATTGAGATGTCCGTAGGTAGCTGTTCCATGTAAGAATCGTCTTATGGAGAAAGATCCAGCACAGTCTGCCGCTCTGTGGTGCCTGCAGCCCAGTGTGTACCTGCTCCTGAGGCCCATTAGGGATTCCCCTCAACCTCGGCACGTGGCGAGGTAGCCATCCCCAGCCTCAGCTGTCTCCAGGCACATGAGGCTGCAGCCACCATGCTTCTGAGCTTGAAGGAAGGCAGGAAGAGCACTCTGAGGAAACAGTAGGCCAGGGCTGCCCTCAGTAGCCTGGGAGAGACTCCTGAGACCTCTTTAGACAGCTGACACCCACGTCCTGCAGACCCATAGCCCGAGAGGCCCGGAATGGACTTATTCATCCGCTCTGTGGCAGGTGACCCACAGGAGGAGGTCCGAACCATAGGTTCTCATCAGCATATATGCTGCACTGGGCAGATTTCCGATTTCTATCTGGCCTGATAATTCTATGAGTAATGCTAATGACCTATGCAGTATATGAATCAAAAGCCAAACTAACCCTTGCTGGGAAAACTGATATCATGGAGAAATCAAAGCCTCTCCAGTCTCTGGGCTGGCTTCACCCATGTCCCTCAGGCCCAGGTGGACGTTTCCGGTCCTCTCCTCTGATGTTGAGGCTGCATTCACTGAGGACTCCCACCTGAACTGAAAGCTACTCTGTGATCATTGTTCCCTCCTATATGAATCTAGTAGCATAAGAGTTTCTCATTGCCATTGTTCTGATGCTAGCAGCTTACAAGCTGTGTGTGTCCCCAGGATCTGGCCCTATCCTTAACCAACTTTAGCAGAAACATACTTTCAAACTCAACAGGGTCACAGGCAGAGTGGCCCCACCCAGAGGGTGGCCTTCTGTGCCTGGACACCTGGGCCACTGGGCCTTGAAAATTACAATAATGTCAGCCTCAGTCTTGGCCCCTCCTCTTGCTAACCTTCCTCATGAAAGCCTAGCAAGGTAGAAAGGCTTCCATCCAGTGGGGAAAAGCAGTAGAAAGAAAGGCTTAGTGACAGTAAAAGCTGACATTAAAATGTATCCCAGCACTGGCTGGCCCTCGATCTGACTTTTTCTATAACATCTTAAGATTACCATGAAATATGTCACAGATTAGCATCCAGCATAAGCTAGTCCATGGCAAAGCCCATCCTCCCGATAGCCCACTGACCTGTGAAATTTCTTCCTGGAAGCCAAGGAGGGAGGCCTGAACACACATGTGCACCAGGCCTGGCAGCCAGGCCAAGGAGCAGGCAGAGGGAGGGTTTCCAGTAGTGGACAGACAGGTCCTGTGTGAACCGAGCAGGGTGCTTATATGTCCTGAGCTTTATCTTTGTAACAGTAGAGACCTGGATTGTTAGTTTACTGTGGCTGCCACATGGCATCACAGGATTAAGGCTTCCTGTGAAGAGGAGCAGGTGCAGGAAAGGAGTACTGAACCCCCGCCCCCAGCATGAACTTTGTTTGCATGCATTTTATGGATTGTGTTCTGGGACACCATTCTTTAAAACACAGCTTGAGCCAAGCAGCTTAAATATCTTAGGCAAGAGGATCCCAAGGTCTCTTCTCAGGGATTTCTGAGCCTCTGCTTTTGAGGTGGACATAGTAGAAGGCTGGAGAGAGCCCATGCCTCGGCCTGTGCCCAGGAGCATCCTACACCCCAGAAGCAGGATGGGGGACCAGGCCTGCCACTACACATAGCCAGAGGGAGCTGGGGGCAAAGTGGGTCACTGGGTGAGTAGCTCAGCAGCCCTGAGCCCCCCTCGAGAGGTGCACCTGCTGAGCAAGCTCAGGATGTGGTGGGGTGCTCCGGAAATCCGGCCAGGTCCTCAGCGGGTAGAGTGGCCGTGGGGAGCCCCTCTGCCAGCACTCAGTTTCCTTGAAGTAGCGAATCAGTCCCATCTGGAGCCCTGAACCTGACAGAGTCACAGACACCAGTTGTGTGGGTATGGGAGAAGCTGAGGTGAAAGAGCAGTGGGCACAGTCCAGCTTTCTACCTTGTGTTTTGGGACCCAGAGGCCAAGAGGAGGGAATGGGCTTACTTAAGTTGGTGCCACCTCACCCACTAAGCTCTGAATAAGGTTGCCTGTCTTGAAGGTTCTGATTTAGAGTTCCCTCCTTCTTCTAGACCTTGTGACATAAGAGTAACTCGTACATGTGGAGAAAATTGGACATTTGGAATTAATGTACTATAACTTAGTATTTTTGTTGATGTTGTTGTTCAGCCCTAGAGAATTAAAAGTTCTCTAAAACAGTCCTAGGAAGGTCTGGAAATGTCTCACACATGTCACACTGCCCCTGCTCCTTCTGCCCCTCACTGAGGCTGCTCCTGTCCCTATGGTTCCCCAGCTGATCCCCAGACTCGGGCTCCCACTCTTTTCCATGTGATAGTGAAGAGGCCCTGGGGCTCTAGGCCCCTTGTCTCCCCAAAATTGATGGCTTCTGAAGTTGGCTCTGATGGCTTTTAGAAACCACCTTTCTGTTGTCTTAGAAAGAACACAGAGGCAGGAAGATGGGCAGCGTGGCTCAGGGGTCAGAGTGCAGGGACTGGGGTGGGGAAGGCCTGCTCTGAGGCCCTGCTTTACCTCTTATGGGCCTTGCAAGCTCGTCCACATTAGCATGCTGACCCTAAGGGGAGCAGTGGTAGCCCCCAGGATGCGCTGGCTGTATAGGACTTGGGCCCTGGCTGGCCTGGTGGCTGTTCTGGGTATCACTGCTCCTGTGATATGTGGACACTGACGACCCTGTCCTCATGGTATTGTGGCTCCATACCGCACTATGTGGGAGGAACATCTACGGCCAAAGGGCAGCTGGCCTGATGGGTTTCCACATGCGTTCAGTTCCCTGTTTACTTGCAATGTCCGTCTGCCTTCTCCAGCTGACTTCCTTGAGCTCTCTCTGTTGGCACACTGCATAGGGCATAGCTTCCCTTTCTTTCTACCAGCTAGACGGTGTCAAGGTGCGCAAGGAACAAAGGACACGTGTCCACCCTGAGATGGTCCTGCAATGGGAAGCTCAGTTAGGCTGGGCCTTGCCCTTAAAAGATGATGCAGAGCACACAGCAAAAGGAGCCAGGATCTGGCCAGAGAAACCCTGTGAGGGAGGGGCTGCTGGCCAGCATGCCTCAGGTTCCTGTGGCAGCTCTCTGTGGGTGGGAGTCTGTCCTCACCTTGCGTCCTCTCAAATGTGACCAGCCCTGCACTGGCCAGTGTCCTCACTCAGGACAGTCATGGTCCCAGGCAAAGGTCCTGAGATATGAAGGCAAGAGACACAGGGTGTCTAGCTCCAGGACCATTGGCAGGACAGTTTCTGCCGCAGGGGTGCAGGGAGACTCAGGGCTGAAGACAGGTCTGGTGCATATTAGCTAGCTTCTCTCTCTCAGTCCTGGTGAATAAAAAGACAGGATTTGCATTCTGTCCAATGGGACTTCATAAAAATTATGATGGTTCTTTCCTCCTATTAATAATTTTCAAAAAGCCAGGAAGTCTTGATTGCTAGAATGAAGTGGAGTTAAAAGGCTTCCTCTCAGGAGACCACCTTTTTCACTCATCTCATTTTTTAGGAGAGGAAACTGAGGCCCAAGGTCACCTATAGCAAGCAACATTATTGCAAAGACTGGAGGGAAAATGGTGTGCATAGTGTGGCAGTCCTGTGCCCTGGACACCAGGAAGTCACACCACAACGACAAAGGAGAAGGGAAGAGAATCATCCAAGCCAGTGTTAATTAACTCATTTCTCTTTTGCCCTTTTCTTATTGTTCCTAGAAGCTATTATTCTGCTCGCACCCTCTCTCCCACCTCTAGCCACTGCATAAAACTGTCACAGATTAAATCAAATTGTTCAGCCCCTTCATTAGGGAGACTCCAGCTCTCACTCTCAGGGGTATTTTCGCTCTTCTCAAATAAAAGCCCTTTCCTGATGAGTTAACTCCTTCCTGGGGACTCTGGGAGACTCGTGAGCAGTGCCAAGGGGCCCCGGAAGCCTGGAGGGGGCTTGGGGGGCTCTGAGCACAAAGGCAGCCCTCTCTCATGGAAAGTGAGCTCGGCCACCCGAACACAGCAGAGAGGTGTGCTGGAGTCAAAGGCGTGGTAGAATCACAGGCTCCGGGTCCTCGGACTGCCTTCCCTCTGGTCTCAAATCCTCAGGTATCTGTCTCTTACTGGACCCCACTTAGCCCGTCTGAAAACTGTAAGTCTAAACTTTTTTCTTCATATACTAGATTCCAGGATCTCCACCAAAATGGTACCCAAAGGCTTGAGATGAACTCTGAAGTTATGGGGCAATTTGGCGAATGCGAAAGCCTCTTCTAGCTGTTTTCTGGCACAGTTGTGACATAAAGGGAAGAGAGGACAGGGGACATTATGGCCAGGACCGACTGCTAGGAAGTGGCTCCAGGAGAGAATGGAGTGGGAGAGGCTGGCCAGGGAGGGACGGGCGGCAGGGCCCAGCGGCCAGGTCTGTGGCCTGTGGTGTGGGACATAAGCATTGGGGCAGGTTTAAGGACAGAAAGGTGCTGTCAAGGGAGTCCCAGTCAAGGACAACCGGTGCTTGGTTTCAGAGTCATCTCTCCATGCTGAGGGCTTTCTCTAGAAGCCCCAGGGCCTCAGTGATAGGCAGAGCAGCTGTGGGACTGGGGCAGCTGGGGGCCTCGGGGAGCAGCAGAAGAGGACAGAGCAGCAGTGGCCCCAATCCGTGCACCCCATGCAAGTCCTCGCCACCCACTGTGTAGAGCTGGGCTCTGCACAGGTGAGAAGGCTGGGTGTGTGTTCCTCCCCGCCGGTGTCCAGGGTATGGTGCCTAAGGCTGGTGGGTTGCCGTGGCCCTCCCTCCCTCCCTCCCTCCCTCCCTCCCTCCCTCATGGCACTTGTTCAGGGCAGTGGCCCTGGGAATACACACTGCAGGGCTTGTGGGTCTCAGCCAGCCACCTGCAGTTTGCCAGGCCAGGATCTAGAGACAGGCCAAATGCATCCACTTCCTCTGGGAGAAAGGCGAATGCTGCACAGCCTCTTCCGGCGGCAGGCGGAGCTCATGCTGTCCTCATCATGCTGTCCTGTGGGCTGCTGTGAAGCCTGGGCCTGGCCTACATCTGCAGGTAGGCTGCCCCGTCCAAGACCCATGGCGCCCAGAGAAGATATGGCTCTGCTTTACTTGAGACGCGAAGCGCTTCTGGCCTCGCCTTTGTGGTGCATCACAGGTGTTTAATCTTCGCAAGTCTTGTGATTATCTTGAGAAAACTATGCCATATTAGTTTTAGTCTTAAGTGACAAGTTTTTAATGAAAATATTTAGAATACATGAACTTTTAAAAATAAGCCACTTAACTTGATTTCCCTTGTTTCTTAATATCCTAAGAATCCCACTTAACACTAGTTGCTCCCCAACACCAGGCAGGATGCCAACCTCCCTCTACCTCATCTAGAAGGCCTCACTGTTTGGGATAGCATAGACCATTTAGAATCCGTGCAGATGATTCTACTTGAGATTTTTCAACTTAACATTGGTGCCAAAACCAGATACGTTGAGTAGAAACTGTGCTGTAAATTTTTAATTTGGATCTTTTTGCAAGTTGGCAATATTATTTATTTATTTATTTATTTATTTTGCATTTCAGGGAAGGCTCTACAGGGTGTTCAGGGTTTCACTACTAGATCCCACTAGTAGTGATCCGCCTATTTACAGCTTCCCAAGAGCTAGGATTATAGGCATGCACCAGCACTCCCAGTCTCAATTGCTATCTCAGCGCACCCTGGGGGCAAAGACAGCCTGGCAAGCCTGGGGATTGAACCCCCAGCCCCTGTGCCTCCAAGCTTGCAGGCACTTTAATCCACTGAGCTATTTGGCTGGCCCAGGTTGGCAATATTGATGTGATCCTTTTTTTTTTTTCTTATCAGCCACATGGTCATAAGAGAATCAACCTTCCCCTACAGTACACTGTGCCACCAAGTTGTGAGATTCTATAGGTTTGGTGTGGTAGTAAGCGCATGTGCACGCCTAGTGTTTTCAGCGTTCAATAGGTTTACAAGGACATGTCCCTGTGGCCAACACAGAGAGCACTGTAGCAGGCTCCCAGGGTGGGTGGGAGTGGCCTGGCTGACATTGGGACCCTCCCCAGACACATGAGGTACAGACACAGAAAAAGGTGGGGCTTATTTCTTGCTGGCCTGGATGCTGGCTGGGGCAGCTGTCCATTGGCTCCCTGTCCCCGCAGGCAGGATGCAGCCTATCGATGGATGGGCCCCTCTCCGGTGCCTTAAGCATCCCATGGGATGCAGCTGCCTAACATTCTTTTCTGCAATCATCTATGTCACTTTCAGAATGCCTGCACTGGGGCTCAGAATTGGAGTGCTTAATCTTTAAGGACAGCCTGGAAAGAGACTGGAAATGACTGTAACTGCTGTGTATTTATGCCAGGCCATGATCTAATTTCTGTGCACGCTTCATCTCTGTTAATTTTGTAGCCAAAAACCATAGCTGTTCCATTATCCTCCAAAACTAGCAGGAAAAGGTGTACAACTTACACCTTTCAAGTTGGTTAGCCAGCTTGTAAGTGAACCATGAGAATAACTGGGATGGGCTTTGGAAGAAAAACCGTGATGGAGAAAGCTGCAGGTTAAACATCAGCAGTTCAAGTCCCAACCCTCCTTTCCCTGCCGTGTGACTCTGGACAGGTCTCTTATCCCAAGACTCAGCCGTCTTCCCTGTGAGCTGAGCTTGCAGGCTCTCTGCAGTGATCAAAAGCAACAGCAGGTGTGAGCACTTTGGTAGCATGACGACAGGCAGCTGGGCCAGCGGGTCATCAGGAAGCCGTCCCTGCCGCTGCTTTGTGAAAGTGTGCTGGAAAATTTACACAGACAAGCGAATGTGGAGACAGGGCCCCCTCCACATCCCTTTGGGTTATTATGTCACCTCGCTCCTACGTTTTGTGTGCCCTGAATTCTCACCGTGAGGAAGCTGACCACTCAGGTTCTGAGCTCAGACCCTTTCAGGCCCTCTGAAATGCAGCTTGGCTTCTATACAAACACTGCCTGCTGTCCTCGGCGAGGGTGCGGAGGAATGGAAACTTCTGCCACCAACAGCATGCGTTAGCAACTTCCTTCTCTGTGGTTTTACTCTGTCATTCCCTTGATAAAAGAGCTCAAGCTGCGCAAATGTAACCAACACAAATCGCATCTTGACATGAAAACAGCCGCCTTTCGAGAAGCGGGCTGCCTCAGAGATGAGGCACGATGCACTCTGAACTGGGTCACTCTCCACCTCGAGGGCTCAGGGTGCAGCTGACTTTCTGTGCATGTCCTTGTACCACAGGCTTTGAGTGTCGCTGGCCACCCCAGGGGAGAGAGAGACATGGGCAACAGCATGAAATCCACCCCTTCGCCCCCGGAGCGGCCCCTGCCCAGTACAGATGGTAAGTCTGTCTTTTCCTTTGCTGAGATGTTTAACTCTGTCCTATGCGAATGCTGGTCATTTTGCTAACTGGGATTCATTATACACCACTGTGTTTATGGTTCAAATATTTAATAATTAAAGATTTAAAAGAATTGGGTGCTTGTAGCAATGCTAAGCTGTGAACGTTTTGAGATGGGCCTCTGAGATTGGCTGCTTCCATGCTTCATTTGGCAGGTGTGGAAGCAGAGCCCCCACCCCACGTAGTTTGTGTTGCTAGCAACTTGCAGAGTCCGACTTCCACCCAGGACCATCGGGGTCTGACGGCCAGAACCTCCTGCATCGCGCACTGCCTGCGTGTTACACACGGTTGTCATCCACACAGGTTGCGTGACAGGAGTTTTAGCCATGTTAGCCGACTGAGCTGTTTCTTCTCCCTACCATGTCCTCTGGAGAAGAAACGGGTCCTCGAGTTTTGCTAGTAGGATGGCTCGGTGCCAAACATTCTGGGTGGGGCCCCAGGTTAGCCAGTGGTGGCAAGGCACCCTAAAGTACAAAGAGTCCTTCAGTGGCTAGAAGAGGAGAGGGGCCATCTGTGAGCAAACGCAAAAGCTGAAAGGTAAACCCCCTGTGTCCTGGGGTCAGCTATGCTGGTTGTTTCTGACATCCTTACCTTTGGGAAGATTCCAAGTGCACACAGAGTGTGTGTGTGTGTGTGTGTGTGTGGTGCCTATGTGGGTCCTATGGAAGGCCAGGTGTCTACTGTGTTATTCCTGGGGCTCTCCGGTCACTGCTGGCTCCCTCACAATATCTGGAGCCTGGTGAGCACCTTGCAACAGAGGTGACCGATGTCACACTGCCCTCTCCTGCTGTGGCGCTGCATGGGCATTCACTAGCACAGGTGGGCGCTCTGTCCCCTGAGCTCAGGCTCAGCATGAGCATGGGTCCCGCCTGCCTCTAGTCATGGCTCGCTCCTCAACTTTTGGACCCCTTTACAAAGCAGCTCTCCCCTCCTGCCCAAGTGAAACTGCAGCAGAAACTCTCACGGCCTTCCTGATGCCGTCGTGCGACGCGAGACCCTGCTTTGCCATGCCCTTCCAAGTCAGACTCAGGCACTCACAGTGGCTCATGCTGCCTCAGCCCAGCAACTCTACTCTCCAAACTGGAGAGGAACACAAAAAGCATTCCCAGGCCCAGCAGGGCCCGCGATGAACTGGAGCAGAATGCACATCCGCAGGCTGCTGCCTTCCAAGCAAAGATCGACAACTGGGCCGGGCTCCCCTCCTCCCTAGACTGGCCCTGGTCCTGGCCTCCTGAGGGTCATAACTGCCCCTAGAAAGCCACTGGCAATGCCTGGCACCCAGGCCAGCTCAGGAGGCACCCGACCCACACCCATCAGGGCTCTCACCAGTCAGTCTGGTGGAGAAGGGCAGTGCGCTTGAGCAAGCCCCATGAAAACACCAGCCCCAGGGGACTTGCTCATTTGCCTTAATGTTTTAAATGCAAATTGTCATTAAGTAAGTTTTTCTCTTTCCATGATGTGGGAGGGAGGTCACCTCTGAAAGGAGGTCAAGGGGTCTCCCCTCCTCCGCCTCCTGGGTAAAAGAATTCCCCAGGCCATACCCAGTGTGCAATCCAGGCAACCACATCAAGCATTGCTGGGTGATTTTTTCACCCTTACCTCTGAGAAGTTTCCTTTATCATCAGCCCTGCCTTTGTTTCCTCCTTTTCATGCGCCTACTGAGTAAGGGAGGAGACGCTGGTGGGAGGATGCTCCACTGATCAGCTCCTGTCTATGTGATGCAGAGGGCTAGGGCTTCCCAGAAGGAGGTCCCAGGCCACTACACTGGTTCAACTCCTCTTGCTTCCAGGAGGCAGTACCTGGCTTGCTGGCTGCCTTAGACCAGCACACAAGGGAACTCTGTGACAGTAGCTGGAGTGACAAAAGGTTGAAGGAATCAAAGCCCCTGGCCCTGCACAGGCAGCAGCAGCAGGCTGACCTCAGGGCCACTAGTGTGGATTTCAGATAAATGAGATTTCTGAGCTTTGGGGGAAACCTTTCTCCTTCAAACCACGTCTGTGAATGCCCTGGAATATGGCTTTCACCATGTATTTTCTCCTAACCCAAGTTTTCCTAGTTATACTAGCTCCAGAGGTTACACGGCACAGAAATAGCAGGACTTGAAATAGGGCAGGCCCTCAAGGCAAAGGATCTCCACTGACTTGGCAATGTCCCTTGGAAGTCACAGGACCTTGGGGATGCTGTTCAGCATCCTCCAGGGACTCAGTGGGAGCTGCAGATGGAACTGCTCTCCCTCTCCATGATCCCTGGGAAAGGAAGGTGGGGAGACTCTCAGCACTGTGCTTTTGGAGGTCTGTCTGCACTGGGCTTGCCTACCATGGGCAGCCCCTGAAAGTGGAAGAGGGTAGAGCTAGCTAGGCCATGGCTTGACTTCAAGTCATGCCAAGTAGTGAATCTTCTGCACAGTCCTATATTTTCTCTACTCTTCTCCTTGGCCCCTGACCAGGCAGCACAGACCTGTAGGGAGCTCCCAGCAGAAGAGGAAGCAGCACATCTCCATCTTACAGACATGTTCAGTGATGCTGCTGTGGCCCTCCCACCTTTCCTTCCTTCCGCTTACCCTGACCTATGTAAGACTTCACCAGCTGAGTTGACCATGCAAACTGTGCAGCACTCAGACCCCTTCTAGCACACCAGCATGGAGATCACATCCGTGGTACATCGATCTAGTGGCCTGCCATGGACAAAAAGGGTTGGGCTGGGGATCCTGGGAGGAAGAAGACAGAGAAATCTTGGATCCAGCTCGGTGTAGCTCTCAGATAACAATAGGAGAACTCCAGGGCTGCAGGTAGCCAGCAGGTCCGCCCATCCCAGGCCCGCTGAGCAGTCCTGTGAAGGTGCACATAGTACCGACATGCATTTTTCCTGACTCCCTAAAGTGGGGCCACAGACCAGCTCTTAGGCCTGCTTCTGCACAAACATACAGCGAGAGGAGTTTCTCTCTCCTTATCTGCTGATTCTGTGGGGAAGTGGGAAGGACTACAGAGTGACCCAAGGCCCACCTACCACATAGTTACACAGGCTTCACATGGATGAACTGACACATCTCGTTGGCAATTACATGCCACATACCCACAGAGGCAATTACACGCCACATACCAACTACATGCTATCTGTGAATTTACACATATAAGTTCTGAATTCTCGCAGTGACCTGTGTTGTCCCATTTATCTGAATCTGCTGTTGAGGAAACTAAGGCGCTGAAGGTTAAATGACTTCCCGAGTCCAGCGGGCTGGGAAAGGCACGGCAGGGATGTAAGACTAGGCAGCCTGAGCCTGCTACCCCTCTTTTTACCATCTGTCCTGAGGCAAGAGCAGCTCTCTAGAGGCCTGTGCACCATGCATGCCAGAGCACAGGTTCTCTGGGATAAGGAGAGTGAGCCTGGTCAGGCCACCATGCTCAATGGCAGCGACACTCCTGTCCCTGGCACAGGTTCCCACAGACAGGTACCTGCATCGGAGCTTAGGTGAGATTCTGGTTTCTTATTTGGGTCTCACCCACTGCAAGGCCAGGCGAAGGTGTTAGGTAGACCACAATCCTTCCACTTTAATGTCAATTGTTCCTTTAGGGATTTTCTTAATAACATAAGCAGCAGGTCCAATCCTTGAGTTCACATTTTTAGAACAAGAGGATAGTTTTTAAAAGCTAATCAATGTTAAGAGAAAAGTTACTAGAGGCCACTACAGCAGTGTAGGTGGCACTGGATTATGGCAAAGGAGAGTCAGTGGCCAAAGCACAGTCCACGTGCTTGGCCAGGAGTGGATCATGTTTTGACTCTGGGCATGTGGCTGCCTAGCTGGGTAGCCTCAGGCCAGACTCCAGATTTTGCTGATCTTCTGCCCTGATGTCCACTCAAGGTGGTCACAGTCTATTAGTAGCCAGAGGGCTTCCAGGACAGCATGTACCCCAGCACTGCCACTCCAGAGATCGTTCCATGACGGTCCTGCTGTTGCCCCTGGGATGAATTTACACATGGGAAAGAGAAGGGAAGATTGGGAAAGAGAAGGGAAGAATGAAGACAAAGGTAGTCTGGGAAGCCCTGGGGGCCCAGACAGCCCAGTGTGAGACTCTGGAGCCCGTAGGTCAGCTCCACCTGCAGTGCTGGGCCAGCTCCCAGGGTCTACAGGCCCTGAGAACATGGAGATGGAGCCAATGCTTGTGGATGGGTTTGGGTCCGGTCTGCCCACTAACACATGGAGAAACCAGAGCATGGCTAGAAAAGTGTTCTAGGGGAGTGACATTCTGCACATTCCTTCACCTATAGGCAAGATGCTCGAGGTCACAGCGGAATCTGGTAGACTATCCCCCAGCCAGCCTGCCTGCCAGGCTCCGTCAGATTGCTTCCTTGTGTCAGTGTGCAACTTCCTGAGACATGAGAGTCAGGCTGTTGTGACCACGTGGGAGCCCCTGAGCTCAGGCCTGACCCTGGAGAATGTGAATGGGAAGCTGAAATCACGGGGCCACTCAGCGCCACACCTACAGTTGCCTGGCTGCAGGTGCCAGCTGTGAGATGCCACTGGAGTTGGCCCCAGTCTCATTCTGTTAAGGGTCAAGTGTGGTTGAGGCAGAGCCTGGGAGCTAAGTGCCAGGAGAGCTGTGGTGCTGTGAAGCTGTCACCGGCTAGCATGGGCTCTTGGCCTATAGGTAGATGAACGTCACACATGAGCCAGGCTTAAGGCTAGATGTTTATGGCCAGGTGCCAAGGCCCACACTTCTAACCCAACACTCTGGGAGGGTGAGGCAGGAGGATTACAAGCTTATGCCCAGCCTGGACAACTTAGTGACTTAGCATGAACTTGTCCCAAAGTAAAAACTAAAAATAAAATAGGTTGGAGATATAGGTTAGTGTCAAGGCCCTGACTTCAATACTCAATACTACAAAACAAAACAAAAAAAAATTATTATAGGAAAGAAACAGATATAGCATAGACAGCTTCTCCACAGACAAAGCAGCAGCTGCCCTATGCCACAATCACAGTCACACAGGACAAAAGACACACCTAGTACTTCTGAAATCCCCTCCTAGCTTCCAACACACCCTGCTTTTGTATCCTCTATTGACTATTTGCCCTTTCTCGCCCTCCTATCACTCATGGTGCAGGTGCCCCTGCATTTCCCACCAGGTGGCCATTCCAAAGTCCTGTTAGTGTCCCTGCTCAGGTAGCACCTGGACTGCAGATTCATAGCACCTACGTTCGAATCCACCCTGTGCGGCTCCTTTGCTACTTGACTCTGAGCAAGCGCTTTAACCTACTTCCACGTCCTGTCTGCTCATGGCCTCAAAGTGACCCGAGGCCTTTGAAATTCTTGTGCCTTGCCAGGTGCTCAAATCTTCACGCTTCTGCTCTCCACCCTTCACAGCAGAGTTCCTGTGGCAGGGTGGGGCAATGTTGAAGATGTAAGTTGGTCTCAGTGTGTCCCGGTTCTAAATGGGAGTGACAGATAGCGTTTTCCACAATGAGAAAGAAATGGAAGGGGCTCTCCAAAGGATACTCAGGTACGAACGGGCCTGTCTTCCTAAAACAACATAAGCTCTGTGGCCAGTGAACTGTGTTGGGGTCCGCTGATTTTCTGGACTCAGCTCCCATTTACACATTGGTACATTCAGTTCACCTGAGGCCTTCCACGGTAGAACTGTCAGCAAATACTAGGCATTTTGAATGTCATCTTCTGGAGCTGATGTTTGGATCCTCAGAAAGACATAAGCTATATTTAAATCTACCCTAGTAGACAGTTTCAAAATTAAGAATTATTGGCTGACTCTGGTCAGCACGCCTCACATGACAAGGACACTGACTGTCACTTAAGGACAGAGCCTGCCCCTCATAGTGACTCATTGTGAATTCTCAGCCCCCTGGGTGGCGAGGCAGATTTTGACATTGCTCACTTTCAGACATAAAGAAATCCCACCCGATGGGTTAGTAGCCTGTGCCCAAAGTGCAGAGATACTAAGTGGCAGAGGAGGACTGAAGCCATGTGCAGTCACGTCAAGGCTCCTCCTCTGCCCAGAGCATTCTGCACCTTCTCTCTGGATTTCCTTCATGTGTGGCACACACATCATCACTTAATTTGCTTCCTTATCTTAAATCTGCAGTCTGTGTTTTCAGCACCCTCTAGCCTCATTACTCCTTTGTCTGCTCTGACAGTTCAGTTCTCCATAGACAGGAGAATCACTATGAGTCCAAGCTGCATGGCAGGACCCTGTACCAAATAAATAAAGATTTTTAAAAAGCAACATAGAGGCACTTCTTGAGGGTACAGTCACACAGAGCCTGATCCACATGGCATGCACGGTACCTGCCCAGAGCATCCGATACAAGCCTGGATCTGTCTGGGCTCAGGAAGGGAAGCCATGGCTGCTTTGCCCTCTGGAAACTCACCACTGAGAATCACACAGATGGGACAGGGTAGCTTGAAGTTACTGCTTCAGAGGAACACCTCAGGGGCCAAGGGTGAATGTAGGATGCCCTCCTGGGGAGGCCGAAGTTGATAAAGCATGGGAGGAGACAGGGCCAGGCCAGTGTGTCCAGAGGCCGCAAGAGTATGTGATAATACGGTCCAATTTGAAAACTCAAGGGAAGTTTCCTGCCTTGCATTTATTTCTCTGTAGGCACAAAAGTTCTGGGGAGACAAAGAAGGGATCCAGAGAGAGAGCATGCTTAAAACAGGCCCTGCCACTGTCCCTACAGATGTACCTTTTAGTCACTTTGTTCTGCTGACACTGACTAGGAACACAGATGAGATCCGCCGCCAAAGACCAGGCCTCAGCCTTCAGACCCTCCAACCAAAAGCCAGGATGCAAGGCCGCCTCACTGAAGTTGAGGGAACAGAGACACAAAAACATCATTATGGTGGAAATTCCACAGGAAACTTCTCTGTCACTGTGAAACTGAAACTCCTTAACCCCCAACCCCCTTTCCTTCATTGGAACAATTGCTTTTATAATCATTTTGCTTTTGTTTTTGTGTCTTTCTGTCAGTTTACTTTTCTCTCAGCACTACAAAAGATAATTGTTCTCACTCCTGAGCCAGGCATCAAACCACACAGCAGGACCTGCCTCAAGGGTCTATTCTTCTCACAGATAACAATAAGCACCCACATCTCATTTCAACCCTTGTTTTTCAAGAAGTGATCTGAGGGGCTGAGCACCTTGCTGGCCTGCCAGAGATCAGTCCCTTCGGCCTGGATTGTCTTAACAAAAGCAATAATAAAAGGGCTAGGGAGATAGCTTGGCGAACCAAGCACCTGCCCAACAAGTGCACGGACCCAGTTTGATCCCTGGTACCACACGTTGGGTGGGACCCAGAACCCAGAGGGCATGGTGCCAGCCACCGAAACTGGGCATGGTAGTGTATGCCTGCAATCCCAGCACTGGGGAGGCTGAGCCAGGAGGATCACAAGGAGTTCTACCTGCTTAGCAAGACCCTGTACCAAATAAATAAAGATTAAAAAGGAAAAAAAAAAAAAAAGCAACCTAAAGCCCTATCCTGAGGGTACAGTCACATAGGGCCTGATCCACATGACACTCAAGGGACCTGCCCAGAGCATCCGATAAAAGACAGGCTCTGTCTGGGCTCAGGAATGGAAGCCATGGCTCCTTTGTCCTCTTGAAATTCACCACTGAGAGTCACACAGGTGTTCCAGGGTAGCCTGAAGTCACTGCTTCAGAGGAACACCCCAGGGGCCAAAGGTGAATGTAGGAAGCCAAAGTTGGTGAGGTGAGGAAAGAGGCAGGATGAGGCCAGTGGGTCCAGGCAGAGGGGACAGCCTAAAAAGGGGTTCTGAGGGCATCCCAAGAGCCTGCGAGTCTCACAAAGGCCTACCACCCTTCGCTGAGGCCGCTGAGTGAAGAAGAGGTCCTTCCACATTCAAGGCCAGTCTAGCAAGAATGGGCTTCCATCATGAAGGCATTTCCAATGGGTCATTCTCCAGACTAAGATGGCAGGTGTGTCTACCCTCATCCCTTTGCCTGTGAGCAGCCTGCCTGCAAGCTGGGTGGGTAGACCAGGAAGCTAAGTGAATCATGGAGCTAGGCCTCTCACTGGTTCAGCACCCTATTGAGGTCCTCATCTTACACTTGCAATTTCATACCCCTTTTTTCCCTTCAAATTTTCATAAAGTTCATGCCCCACCAAATCAGGACCCACCCATTGTCAGAACTGAGGACTTGCAGTTTCACACCATTACAACTGTGGTGTTGTCTCTGTTGGGCTGGGACTGGGCTACACGGGGTGGGAACTCCTCTTTTGAATTCAGCAAAACAGGATGGGAGGGAGGTTCTCTTACGGTCTGAGGCCAGCTTATAGCAAGAGAAACCAGAGGACTAGTGGGGTCATCCTTCCATACCCTAGAAGATTTGATTCTCAGTTGTCCTGCTCTGCTATCTCTCCAAGCCACTAAAGCGCTAAAGGTCACTTTCAGTTTCCATCTCACACTTGGGAACTCTTGATTTTACACAGTTCATTGTCTGCAGCTCAGTTTCCCTTCATGAAGAGCATATTGTATGCACTAGTCTACCACGATAACTTGTTTCTCATTCATTTATCAATTGCTAACCAGACCTTTTACCAAAAGTCCCATTCATCTTTCATCTCTCTCTTTAACTTGACCTTTCCACCTCAGAGTTAAAGATGTAGGACGTATGGGTATAAGAGGCAGGGGTTTGGGGTCTCAGAAAAGGGGCTTTGCACTTCAGACGGTGGCCTGTTGGAATCTTCCAGCCCAGTGTCTCAGGGCTGGGATTCGTCCAGAACTTTCTAGGGCAAGGGATGGGAACAGCTACTCCTGTGATTGTGGGCACTGATGCTGAGCCCTGTCTCATGCTCAGTGGCTAACTGCCAAGTAAATGAATCACAACACAGTGCTACCCAGCACTGAGTGCAGAAACTGAGCCAGCCAATGCAATGATAATCACCACAGCAGACAATTACCACGCTCACTGCTGTGGAAAATGAAGCATTTCCCCCCAAATGCATTTTGATACGACTGTCCCTCATGCATGCAAATGATGGCCAGCCACTAAGGATGCAAAAGAGATACCGTTTAGTGCCAAAAAGGAAATTCATTACCTTATCATTATATATCTACTGTAAGCTATGCTCATGTAGCCCCGATAGCATTGTTTCCTTTTCAATACTTTACCCAGATTACTTGCAATAAACTATCATACAATGAAAAGTGCTTTTCTGCTGCCACCTCCATCCCCAACAAAAGTTCCTGTTAAGCAGATGCCAGGCCCAGTGTGCTGTTCTATACAAGGAGGAAGTGCTGTGTTCTAGCTCAGGGTTGGTGCTTCTTGGTCCTAGAGGATTGCGAGAACTCCCTGAGCGCATTTCCATACCCAGCAGACCTGGGGACCATGGGCCCAGGACACTCTGGGAGGTTTCTGTAGCCCTTCGTTGTTCATGGGCCTAGGTGCGTTTCATTGCAGCAGGATCCAGCATGAGCTACTGGCCAGAGGGATGAATGCTGGTGGACGCAGGCCAGACCTTACAGTCAGATGGCGTGGGTTCAGCTCACAGGGCTCTGGTCCCATTTCTCAGATGAGAGAATCTAGTATCAGGCCAGCCAGATCTGGGGATGGAAGTACATCACTTGCCCCATGGGCCCTCCAGGCACTTGTGGCCTTCTCCGAGGAGGGGGTGCCAAAGCACACTGTATCTCCCTGAACATACACTGTCCCGACAGGAGAGTCCTCACCACCCACATCCCCAGACCCAGGGCTGCCTTTCTACTCCTTGAGAACCCAAACACTCCTCTGCTTGTTTCCTAGGGCTGGAGAGTGATTTCCTCGCCGTGCTGACTGATTACCCCTCTCCTGACATCAGCCCCCCAATATTTCGCCGAGGGGAGAAATTACGTGTGATTTCTGAGTGAGTTAACATTTGAAACTTCTATGACCCTCAGGACAGGATGAAGTCACTTTAGGTATCATTTGGGTTTAATCATTACATTTTTAACCATAGTCGCCCACCCAATGGACCCTAGTCCTACTGCAAGGTGAGAAATTCCTATCACCCTGTAACCTCCACCCCTTTTACTGCCCATGATACAAAACCTTCAAAGCCTCCCCATGGCCTGCTGGATAAAATTAAACTCTTTAACTTGACCTTCAAGACCCTGCATGATGAAGATTTTGCTTGTTCTATTGGCCTGCCTCCTCTACCCCCACACACAGTGTGATGTATAGACAAGTGCAAGAAAGAGGACCCAGGGTCTGAAAAGACTTCTGATACTAAGCAAATAATACTGCCTGCCATTCCTCCTGCCTCTTCAGTTGATTCTAAACAGTCTGTGGAACAAAACAGGAGCCCTAAGCCCCTTTCATGCTGGTCCTCCTTAATAGGGAGATATAAAACTATCCAGGGTATAAGTCAACACAATAGACAATTTTAAGAAGCTTGCAAGAATGAAGCAACCATTTAAAACATTAGCTTCTGAATTCTGAAAACAGCTACTGCCAGCACATGGGTACCTTGCCATGGGGAGGTGGGGAGACAGATCTCTATGCTTTAAAATGAAATGTTCATACTGGACTATTTTGGAATATTTTGCTGAGTTCACACACCTATAATATTCAAATAACAGAACTTAACAAAAAAGGGTATACAGATGAATGTCCATTTTGTATCTATGTATTCAAAATGGTTAGGATAGATATATAGTTGCATTCACTTAATGAATAGAGGGATTTGTTGTAATAATGTTTGTAAATAGAATATCATGTCTGCATCTTGTACAACAAATAACCACTAGGAAGGCAGTATGCAATGTGTTAATTATTGAAACTGTCCTACCAATTTGATTTGAAACTGTCTCATTGCTATTTATTTCTCAATAAAATTATGGAAAAAATAAATACTAAAAAATAAAAATTATCTTGATTACAAAAATAAATAAATAAATAAATAAATAAATAAATAAATAAAATGCTCAGACATTGAGGTCAATGTGGCCGATAGCAGATCATGGCCAATAGCGTGGGCCACACCTGCTAGCGCTGCCCTTTGTCCTGTGCTTGCCGCTCACCTCTCCTGGCCCTGTCTGTTCTGCCCTGACAGTGAAGGCGGCTGGTGGAAAGCCATTTCTCTCACCACAGGCAGAGAGAGTTACATCCCTGCAATCTGCGTGGCCAGAGTGTACCATGGGTGAGTGCATCTCTCAGATAGCCTGGCTAAGTCACGACATCCACGCTGAGAACTCATGCAGGCAGAGAGATTCCTGCTTGCGCAATGGGAAGGAAGGCCCTGGGTAGAGGGGGGACTCGCTCTTCTGCTCAGCCCATGGAGAATGGTGGGATGTGCATGAACCCCATCTACTCTTTGAGTGGGCTTCCTCGTGAGTGCCATGAGGGAAGTCCCCATGCTCCTGGGGCTCAATGCTTAACTGCCCTTGGGGAATGAGGGCCTAAAGGCGTCTACTGGGCTTCCAACCCCGCCTCTCTCCTCGCTGGGCTCATGTGACAGTGAATAAGCTACCCATGCATCCTCAGTTGTCTTCTCTCAGTTGCCCAGTGGAGAGCACAGCACAGAATGACAGGGAGGGTGAGCAAGGTGTGAACATACAACCAAGTCATGGGGCTACAAGCACAGGACAGAGTGACCGCCCTGTGGACACTTCAGGGGGTACCCTGAAAACAGCAGCCATGTTCTCATCAGATCCAAATGCAGAAGCACACAGACTGCTCATCCCAAAAGGCTTTTGTCTCCAACTGGATCTACAGAAGAGGTGGGACCAGAACAGCATCTGAGGCACCAGGCTTGGTCAGGGTGAAAAGGAAGGGGAAGGGAACTCCCCAGAATAAGTGTGAATAACTTCTTCGCACTCAAAGGACCTGGCTCACCATGTGGTCATGTGGTGAAGCTGAGGTAACCCCCGAGGGTCTGAAAGACTGGGATGCAGTGCTGGGACTTATCTTAATCATGGGCATCAGAAGCCATTTCTGTGGCTTGGATGAAGAGAGTGACCTTGAGGGGACTAGGTGCTGCAGTCTGAAGGCGCACATCACCCTGCTGTGGTGGGGGCTTCCCTTGGGCCTGCCCATGCCTTTGGAAAACATGCTAACATCTTGCTGAAGCTGCCGGGGGCTGGAGAGCCATGGGAACCCATAGAAGTAGCACTACTATAAGCTGGTATGACAACCAACCCAGCAGCTGCAATAACATGCTCTAAAGTCCGGAAGAGGAAGAAAGGCAATGAGGCACCATGATTGTGCGACCCTGGAGCTCTGCTCTCTCACTTTGCTGACATGGCTGCAGTTACTGTAACCCTCAGAACCCCTGTCTGTGAAGGAGAGATAACTGTACCCATTTCAGGGAGCTTACACAGGAATTCTAATCCAACTGCTTGAGGTACGAGCTACTATACCAATGGAATCATTGGTGGCTATTACTTTTGTACTATCTTCATGTCTGTAAGTAGGATCTTATGGAAGGACTGGAGTGCACAAATGTTTGTCACAAACTCTAAAAGAATTACTATTCCATGCATTGTACAACACTAAGAGACTAGCTGATACATGTGGCCAAGCACAGCAGAGTCATGACCTGCACAGTGAAAGTGACTGCGGTCATGAGAACACAGTAAACAAGCAGCACCTGGTGCTGGGCCTCTGGGTCTTCTCACACCTGTGGATTTGGGGGCAGTCACCAACCTCCACCTGCTACGTGCCCTGGCCAATGCCAAAGGCTCCAGTTGGGCACGGTATTAATATTCACTACAGTGTACGCAGTTTGAAACTGGATGAAAAGCCAGGATCCAGTCACTGAAGTTCAGAACCTGCTCAAAAGTGACTTGTGATTGCCTCTGAGTAGATGCCAGCCACTCGCTAACACGACATTTCCTGCCAAGCCCAGATCTGGCAGGCCCTGATCTGAAAAACGAGTGGGGGCTCTTTCTCTTGGAACAGAGATCCCTTTGAGTCCAGCCCAGCTCCCTAAGAGCAGGCAGAAGTGCTGGTTCCCCTTTGCAATAAATCTGCCAACAAAAAAAATGGGGCTGCAGTGTTGCAACTGCTTTTTCTTCCTCTTAAGCGAAAAAAGCAAGAAGCACAAACGCATGTATGGCACAATGGCAAATGTATTCAAATGTGTCAGACGACATAGAAGGAGAGTAGAGCGGGGCTTGTCCCAGGAGGGCAATCATCAGCTACCTTTCTCTCCTTGTGTTCACTGAATCACTCAGAAACATCTACGAAGCACAGCACCCTGGCTACCACAGCAGAACCCCACAAGACAGAGGTTAGTGAGGGTACTGGAGCAGGGGTACTGGCAGTTCACATTAGACAGACTGCCACATGGGTACACAACAGCACTTTGTGATCACATATATCATTGAACAGGACAGAGATACTTTCCATTTGGCATCTGAGAAACAATCCAGGAAAGAGGGCGTATAGATCTCGTGTCATTACTCCTCAGCCCCTGGCACCTAACAGATGCTTGGGAAAGTTTATTTGAAAGATGGAAAACAGGAATGAAGGAATGAATGAACATTGCTCATTAGCAGCTCACAGTCACTGGCCTTGAAGCTCGTAGTCACTGCCACACCAACAGGGCCTGGGTCTCTGTGGGCGGGACCCACAGGCTGCTCATGCTATCTTTCTCCTGCCCAGCTGGCTGTTTGAAGGACTAGGCAGAGACAAGGCTGAGGAGCTGCTGCAGCTGCCAGACACCAAGGTGGGCTCCTTCATGATCCGGGAGAGTGAGACCAAGAAGGGTGAGTGACTCTCCATGCCAGGTACAGCGGGCTCCATCTCGGCTAACTCCCAACATGGCTCTCTTCCTGCTCCTGCCTTGTGCACACAAATGGGTCCATGTGGTCAGCTCCCTGTGGCCATGCTTGCCTGGGATCCCAATGCGACAGTGAGGGACCTGGAACAGGGAGCAGGGTTGGCTGGGAGTGGCCCCCAGCCCTAGCCTTGACTGTGGGTAGGCCCTGTTGGCTCCTGTTGGAGAATTTCCTCCAAGTGAGAACAAAACTGACAGCCAGGGTGTGGGACACTGGGATAGGGCCTGTGCTGTCCTCTGAGATCTGTAGCTTCTCTGGCCCGTTTTCTCACCTGGAAAGGAAGGCCCTCTCTTCTAAGACTGTGGTGACATTCAAAGGCGCTCCTTGTGGCGTGACGGCCTCAATATCAGTACCCCCTTCCTCCCTGTGGAAGGAGACAGCCTGCAGCCTAACGGGAGACCAAGCTGAGGTGTTATCACACACTTGCTGTAGTCCTCGTTCTCACAGCCTCCTGCCTCACTGGAAACAGAAATAGTTGGGCCTTCTCACAATTCAAAGCAAGAGCCCGGAGTCTGGTTTCAGCCATGAATCACTAAGCCACTACCTCATCAATGGCCTGGGCTTGAGAGTGGGGAGGTCCTTCGTGCCATGCCTAGGACATGGAGAGTATGCGGTCACAAAAGCAAAGCACTTCAAGCTAGGACCCTCCCTACGAGGTGCTCACAGCAACCACTGCTTCAGTATAGGGCACATTTCTGAGTTTCCAACATGTTCCTTGTTACCTAGCTGTCACAAAAAGAGAAAGCAGAATACTTAGGAGCCTTCTTTAGGCGCCCACTAAGAACCAGGGCCACTTGGCACTGGAGCGCTCACCACAGTGAGCCCAGCCTGGCTGCAGGGAAGCAGGGGCTTACATGTGATTTTTGAGAGCCCCAGAGCAACTTTCTATGAAAGACCAAAATATGTGGAGGGAGGATAAGCTCAAAGCAGAGGGCAGGGGCCGGGGAGATAGCTCAGTAGAATAAGTGCTTGCCTGGCAAGTGCAAGGGCCTGAGTTCAATCCACGGTTCTGCAAAAAAAAAAAAAAAAAAAAAAAAAGCAGAGGGCAAAGGCTAGGTGTGTGTACCCCAGAGCTAGACTCTGGTTGGGCGCCCAGGGGTGAAGGAGCCATTGGGAGAGTGCAGCTCATCTAAAGAGAACAGTGTCCTAAGGCAGAGCCGCAGCAGGGCAAGCAGGGGGGTGCAGGCCTCGCTCCCCGGTTGTGCAAAGCTCTGAACCTTTTCCACTCACTGTGCCTCACCACCCAGTGAACTCCACTTCCATGGAAGTGATGCGAAGCTGCTCAGTGGTGGGTGCAGAGGGCAGACCTGGAGTGCGGCAGGTCACCCTCAAGATGGCATGGAGGAAGGGGCACCCACCCACACCACAGCCCCTGAGCTGTGTGCTCAGGCCGGCTCTGAGCCCCCACCTCTCCATCTACAGCTAGCTGGGTGCCATCCTCCCAGGTCCTCTTGGAGAATCAATGGGGAGGCTGTTTGGAAGGAGCTCAGCCCTACCCAGCACTGACAGTGCACACTAGTAGATGCCAGCTTCTCCCTGTGCACACCTCCTGAGCTGTTTTCACCCCTGGAACCTCATCCTCTGTGTATGTGGGGTGTGTGTGTGTGTGTGTGTGTGTGTGTGTGTGTGTGTTAGTGGTGGAAGACCTTAAAACATGCTTGGATCTAAATTTCTTTCCTTTTGAGGAGTTCCAGGCTAGAGGAGGTGACAGCGCTGCCAGGGCCCCCTCTTGACCATATGGTCAGCCCTCGGGTGACACTGAAGGACAAACAGCACTTTTCACGAGTTTCCTAGGGATGTCCCGACCCATGTCCAGGCTGCCACTAGCTCCACATTTCCGAGACAAGCAAACTTAAGTCAGAGGAAAGAGCCTGAGCAGAGACACAACTGTGAAATCTCCCACTGGACAAACATGCAGGGGGCAGCACTTGGAGGAGGTAAACCCCATAGCATACAGCCCCAAGAAGGACCCAAGAGCCAGAGCCTGGTCTACGGGTCCTGCCTGAACGGTGTGCATGTCCTGCGGCCCCAGGAGTCTGGGGATGTAGAATCCTCCATCCCCACATTCACCTCCAAAGCCAGAGGAGGAGGCCCATGTACCTGGAGCCCTGGACTGGCCGTGTCACTCCAGGGTATACCAAGGGGACGAGCGACATCCAAGCAGAGCAAGTTCATGCATGGGAGCAGCTGCTGCTCACACCCCGCGGGGCCACGTCCTGGTATTCCTGCACGCCCCAGCGCAGATGGGCTGGTCCCGGCTGCCCTCGGGTGGGGACCTCAGAAGCCATTGATCGGCCCCCTCTCCCCTCCATGCAGGTTTCTACTCACTGTCGGTGAGGCACAGGCAGGTGAAGCACTACCGCATCTTCCGCCTGCCCAACAACTGGTACTACATCTCGCCCAGGCTCACCTTCCAGTGCCTGGAGGACCTGGTCAACCACTACTCCGGTAAGGGGCACTCAGTCAGGGCTGCAGGGCCCCTGCGTATGGGGCCACCCACCTGGCCTGTGTCACTAGGAAGGGCCTGCGGTGCTTTGCGTCCGTCTAACTTCAGAGGGTAAACCCAGGCTGAGGCAGACTGCCTGTGAGTGCCGCATTAGGAACAAATAGTACCTCACTTCAAATGTACCCCGCTCTCTGCAAATCCGACAGACCAGGACACCCCTCCATTTAGAACCACGGATAGTTCACGCCCTGAAAGCGGGCCCTGGGGCGTGGGCCTCTGGGGCTTGGTTCTGAAATGCCACTCATTTCTCCTTTCTTGCTTGTTCAAGTCTTCTTCAGCCCTCGAGGTCACTTAGGAGCCCACCGCTGCGATGCAGCCCAGGAACAGGAGTTAGCTGTCTCTTGTCTGTGGCCCAGTGCACACCAGCCCTCTCCCTCACACACTGGCCGGGCAACTGTTAGCCTATCCGAGCGCTTACTTCCCAACAAGTTCCTACAGATGAGGGAGCCTCCGTTAGTCATTGTGCCTCCTTCCCACACCCAACAGGGAGGCCCAGCCTCCCCAGCTGCCCAGGAGGGCACGTCCTCCATGCTGGCAGATGTAGAGTTTCCTGGAGTAATGGAGGAGAGACACTGTGGGAGCCCTAAGCGTTGAAATTCTGCCCCATGGACAAGGGAGCAACTGGAAGTTGCCAACTGCACTTCTACGCCCTGGCTCTGGCACCTCTGGGCCTACCCCCTGCTCAGGGGGGCTGGGCCACTCTGGGCTGGACATTTGCCCTTCTGAGCCTCACTTTCTTTGGTGCAGTTGCTCCCCACCTGCCAGGGATGGTCAGGGAGATGACAAGCAGAGGGCTGGCCCAACCTGGAGAGCTTCCTGGTGCTTCCCACCCTCAAGGTCCTGCTTCCTGACCTCAAGCGCTGCCTGTCCCTGCCCGCTGGGCAGCGAGGCCCCATCCCCCAGGCTGCCTGGTCCCCCTGGTGAGGTGAAGCAGCTGCTCTCGTCCTCTCAGCAGCTTCTCCCATCAGGTCAGTCCGGGATGCCTGGCCTCGCACCCATGGCACCTGGCTGGGATTCTTTAGGGGTCTTGCATTGGAGATACAAAGGGCTTTTCAATGACAAAGGAGCCCACACAGCCTGCTGTGACACCCTGACCCTTGAGAAGCAGCGGGTGACAAAGGGGCATGGCAGAAGGAGTAGTAGTCCAGGCTGGGATTTAGACTGTGAGAACTTGGGTGCGTCCTCCCCTCTCAGAAGCCCCAGCCCCTGAGCAGTGCGCTGCATGAGAGGAAAACATCACTCCTACCCCACGTCCAGAGAGCCTAGCACGTGACAGATATGCGATGAACAGTAACAAATACAACTTCTGTGATACCTGAAAACCTAACTGCTAACTAAAAATGAAAGAGGAAGGGAATCCTGGAAGCAGCGCCTTGTGCTGGGTCTAAGAAAGGGTTGTTTGTGGTACTTGGCTCTTAATAACAATCATTGAAGAGTATGTAGCCCAGAAGTTTTGCATAGACAACAGGAAACACACACTGCAGTCAGCCAGCAGACCGCTACAAGCTGGGGCCAGGAGACTGTAAGGCCACAGATACCCTTGTGGGCTGCAGGGCACTGTGAGGATCTGACCCCAGTGCAGAGCCAGTGGCGTTCAGAGAGATGCTCTTGGCATTGGCCTCTCTCTGCAGATAACCAGAAAGTGTCCTTTCCCCATACCCACAACCAGGGAGCTACCCTGTCAGGCCTCAGGCCAGCGGTCCACACTGCAGAAGGCACTGTCAGGTCACTGATCGCTGTTTGCTTTTCTCCCAAAAGAGGTGGCTGATGGCCTGTGCTGTGTGCTGACCACACCCTGCCTGGCCCAGAGCACGGCCTCCCCTGTGGCAAGGGCGCCCAGCTCGCCTGTCACCTTGCGCCAGAAGACATTCGATTGGAAGAGGGCATCTAGGTGAGTGTGTGTGTCTTCCTAGGACATGCAGGCAGGAGCAGCCTGCCACAGGGAGGCCAGGGCCTGGGAAGGTAGGCCCTGCTTAGTCCTGCTTTGTTCTGTTTATTTCACTGTCAGCTGTTAGACTCTCAGGAATACACCTATAGTAAGTGATAGGTTAATTTTCTTATTAATTGAACAGGGATCCAGACATCCCATTGGAAAGTTCTAGGAAAATCAGATATTAGAATTGCCTGCAAGATGAATAAAATTGTTCTCTCTTGTAAATATCATAAGGAAATATTCATTAAGATTTATAGTTAGAAGTTTTAGCCATCTGAGAAAAAAAGATTAAGTGATTTGTCTAAGATCATGCAGCCCACAGATATAAAGACCCGGAATTAGAACAACAATCTAGAGGAAGATTAACCAGGATATTTGGTTGTTTTTTCTCCTCCTCCCCCTCTTCCTCCTCCTCTTCCTCCCCCTCTTCCTCCTCCACCTTCTCCTTCTCCTCTTCCTCCCCGTCTTCCTCCTTCTCCTCCTCCTCCTTCTTCTCCTTCTCCTTCTCCTTGTCTCCTCCTTTTCCTCCTCCTTTCCTTCCTTCTTCTCCTCCTCCTTCTCCTCAACCTCCTCCTCCTTCTCCTCATCCTCATTTTCCTCCTTCTCCTCATCCTCCTTTTCTTCTTCCTCTTCCTCCTGCTTCTCCTCCTCCTTTCCTTCCTCCTCCTCTTTCTCTTCTTCCTCCTTCGCCTCCTTCTCTTCTCCTTTTCTTCTTCCTCCTCCTCCTGCTTCTCCTCCTTTTCCTCTTCCTCCTTTTCCTGCATCTCCTCCTCCTTTCCTTCCTCCTCCTCATCCTCCTCCTTCTCCTCCTCCTCCTTCTCCTGCTCCCTCTTTTCCCTTTCCTCATTTCTTCCCCCATCCCACCCATCTGTATTTTTCTTTTTCCCTGACTTTGCCTCTTGCTCTTCTGACTCACAGACTCCGGGAGACCCCCCAGGGAGCAGGGAACCCACTTGGAGTGGATGAGTCCCTTTTCAGCTATGGCCTTCGGGAAAGCATTGCATCCTACCTGTCCCTGACCGGGGATGATGCCAGCCCCTTGGACCGGAAGAAGAAGAGCATGTCCCTGATGTACAGTGGGAGCAAGCGCAAGAGCTCGCTCTTCTCAGCACCGCAATATTTTGAGGATTAGCCGAGGTCACAGGACAGAGATTCCAGCTGTCCCCTAAGATCCTGCAAAAAGCAGGGTTCTCTGACCCCTGGGCACTCATGCCTTCCAGAAGCTACGAGAAGCTATGTGGAGATTCAGCTCACATCTTCTCCAGCCACATCATAGCTAAAGAAGCCTGCTTGGCATCATATCGGTACTGCAACATCTGGACAGGCTAAAAGGTGACACCGCAGGCCACCACCTCAGAGCCCAGCGTGTGAGCGTGGATGCACTGTGTGTGCAGGGCCAAGGACATGCCTGAAGGAAGGCACTTCTCTGCCCCTTCGTCTAGATACCCTGCCCAAGTCCTCGGGGAGGATTTTTCTCTGGATAATGCTGGTCTCAAGACCCACCAGAGCCAGAGGCCCGGAAGAACAGGATCAGCATGGGCAGATCCTGCATGCACAGAGCTTCTTGCACTGGCCTGTGAAGACCTTTGGGACACAGTGCACCGCCCCTCTTTTCAAGGGACCCCCAAACACTACACACTAGCTCAAAGGTCTTAGTAGCTGTGCACAGGAGGGACCTTTGATACTCTCATGTGCCAGTGCCATGGGGCAGCAGCTGCCAGCCTCCCTGGCTCCTACCAGGGCTGGGCCTCAGGAGAGAGGGAGGGATGCTGCTAGCTGGGAAGAGGTAGGGGGCTGGGGGTGTACAGCTTCCAGCGTGGCCCTAGTCATGGCCACAGTGCAGGAAGTGCACCTCGGCTGCTGGCGGGCTCGGCTATCTGAAGGCACCTGTTACCTGATTCCTTTTTCATCTTTTAGAGAGATGCTTTGTGATGCTTTGTAAGAATAAGACCAGAAAAGAAAAAGAAATGAAAACAAAACCCAGCCCTCAACAGAGATTACAGAATGGAGACAGGGAGAAAATATACAAATAGATGCTACAAAAGTGAGCTTGAAGAGTGAAATCCCCCACAGCATAAGGAGGAGTGGGAGGCAGGAGAGGCGACCTGGGTCTGTAAGGAGTATAGGATCAAATAGGCAAGAGTGATGAAACTGGGGAAGCAAATTAGTCCTAAAGACTTAATTCAGCCCATACTTTATTTTAGGAAGAGGCTGACACACATGTGAATAAAAATGCTGCATTCCAGGAAAGAGGGGGAAGCCTTCAGGGCTGAATTTGCTGTGTCTGTGTAGTTGTAAGAGCTCAGGGGGAAACACAGGACAGGCATGGGTCCACGCTGGGAAGGGAGTGGTTCCAGACAGACCATGACTCATTCTTCCCTGCTTCAGAGGGGCTCTGGGGTGCAGAGGCGCAGGCAAGTGTGATGTCACATCTGCCCACCACACGCATTCCCTGGCCCTGAGCTCACACAGCTACGGTACGTCCATATATATCCACGTGGTTTCCTGTACCATCAGACTCCAGGCTGTTTACACAAGAGCCACATTAGATTCCTCAGTAAGCCTTAGACTGTTTCAGAAGGACCAGCCAGAGTGTGAGGAAGGACCACAGCAGGAGACAGTGGCTTCCCACTGGGCTCCGAGATGGCCAGCACCTTCCCCGCTGCTCTCTGTGTGACCACTGGGACTCGAACCTTTAAAGAGTGCTGGGGGTGGGGGTGTAAGTAAGTGGGAAGCATTATACTTCTTAGCTCAATCATGTATTTATTCCTGATTAATGTAAACCTAATAAATATTTAACCCTTGGAAGGGGGGAGCCTCTCGATTGAGGCAGGTGGAAAATTCTTCCTGAAGCCTTGTAGGTTTGGGATTTTCAAGGGAGTAAGCAAAGGAGGGGACACCAGTAAAGCTGACAAGACAAACCACACAGTTGGTGGCTTGTGCTTCCCCTGGCATGGTCCACTGAGTCCCAAGCAAGTGTGTCTTGTGCATTACAACCTAGAAGCAGAGTGGGGGTCCAAGAGACCAAACTCTCAGCCTTCATTACGGAAACGCTACAGCTGCACATTTCTTGTGATACCTGCTGCACACTGCAGGCATGAGCTGCCTGTACATGTAAGAATTTCTTCTAACAGAGTTTCTTAGATACATTTAGGCTACAGGTGCTCTAGGTACTAGGCTAGAGCACTAGAAATCAGGTGGGGCCTCTGAGATTGTGGAGCTTGATGCCACATATAAATGGGATACTTTGCAAGCCTTGGGAGTGACAAGTGTAGAAATGAGCAGGTGTCCTGTGGCACCAGACAGGTGGGGGTCTCTGGATAGATGTTTGGGAAAGGCCTGAAGAAGGAACAGCATGCAGTCTGAGGAGATCTAGGAGGGCAGCAGTGACGGGGGGACATAGGCCAATTCCTGCAGGTGCTGAGGGCTAGACAGGACAGGATGGCATGAACTTCTAGGATGACAGGATGCCCTCAGGAGGGAGGCCAGGTGGGACACACAGCACCCTGGAGGGGAGCAGGCGCAGGAACTATGTAGGAAACACAGGAAGTCATGAGAAGATCTGAGATGGGTGGTAACACCTCATTCGGGAGTTGGAAAGGGCACTTGGTACTGGGTAGAGGATGCATTTTTAAAATTCAGGCACTGTAGGGGGCGGGGATATAGCTCAGCAGCACAAACGGCTGCCTGGTAAGCACAAGGTCCTGAGTTCAATCCCTAGTACCACACACACACACACACACACACACACACACACACATTCAGGCACTGCATTACCTACATGCCATACATCAAACATGAAAGGATACATGGGGAGTTTAAAAATGAAGGTGTGGAAAAATTTTCTTGGACACAACAAACCAAAGGGAAGCTTGCACTGCATACTGAGGCAAGATGTAATTTAAGGTGAAAATGAATTCTCGAAGGACAACGGAAAATGCTACATTGAGCAATCGGTTGAGAAGGCAGGTTGCTTGAGGCCTGCGTTAAAGAAACCAGACAGTTCAGAGTATGTGGTGGAACTATTATAGGAATAAATGGGTAAATGGCTAACTTCCTGTGGACATCCGAATCCGCAACTCCCAGGAAGTGCTAGGCAAGGAGAGACAAGCGAACAGAGAGGCTCGTAAACTGGGGCAACATTGCCTAGTTTTTCTGCCAGTAAATGAGACCCCACGAGGTTGCAGAGGAAGCCACGATAATGTCAAGGGAGCAGCCTCCCACTCACGCCCTGTAACCAAAGGCGGCAAAGTGGGAAACTTTGAGAGACAGTGGATAAAAATTCAATGAATCTAGATTGCTTGACAAAATTCTTCCAGTTAAGAAAACAACAGAGGAATAATAAAATACTTAGAAGCACATGAGATATCTTTACTTTCAAAAGTTTTGAAGCTGATGAACTAGAATTTTATTGCCTGAAATGCAGCGTGTTAATCAGAAAGCACGAGACCCTTTAACAGGGTCAGCTTCTTCTTCTTCTCAGTGTATTTAGTGCGGGGTCTACAGGATCTCACTGCATAGACTGGACTTAGTGGTCATCTTGTTTTCAGCTTCCCAAGTGCTGGGATTACAGACGTGTGCCACCATGCCCATTCTCAGGTGCCACCTCCGTGCACCCCGGGAGTGGGGCCATCTCGGCACGCCAGGGATGGAACCCTGGTCCCTGTGTCTGCCTAAGCAGGCACTTTAATCCACTGAGCTATCTGGCCGGCCAAAGGTCAGCTTCTAATTTAAGAATTAAGAACATCATATAAGTGGGGAGACAGGAGAAACATGATGGTGGTAATAGTTTAGAGTTTTTAATACATATCATTGAGAAGATCTGAAAAATCAAATATTGCCTAAGTAGTAAGACTACTGTGATAGGTAGAGGCAGTAGCAGTATGGTGACAGCAGAGAGGAGAGCAAAGGTGAACAGAGGAGAGCTCTGCGTGCACAGAGGGCTGCAGGAGGTGCGAGCCCTCTGTGCCGGCTCTCAGACAGGAGGCGTGGCCTTCTTCCCTGACTAACTCTTCCCTGCAGCCCAGGCTCAGCTCTGTAGATGAGGCCAATGGCCTAAGTGGTGTCCAGTTAAGGCCTCGGAGAAACTAGGGCCCTGGCTGATAAGGGGGCACCTGGACTGCTCCCTTCGGGAAGCGCTATGAGAACGAGAGTGGAAGGAAGAAAGAAGCTTTCCACTGTTGAAGCTGCTTGGTGTTGGCTCCCCTGGTTGCAGCAGCTGGGCGTCTTGCTCCAGTGGGTACAGAAATAAGCCTGCCAGCATGTACAAGCAATGAGCTAAGTTCACAGAGAACTCAGGGAAACAATTGGCACAGCAGTGGGAGCATCCTCAGAACTGGCTCAATGAGCTCCCAGGTGAACTTACTCCCAAGCACCAGTATTTACAAACCAGAATACTTGGCAGAAAATCACACATTGCACAATGTCACTAAACCACAGCACATGGGGGGTCCTGAGTCACAACCAGGACATAAAACTTTCCTGGGAAAACATCCCACACCCCATGAACAAACCTCCCTGGAAGTCATGTTATGCTCATGGTTTTGCTGTTAACCTCTTTCATGGAGGCAAAACTGCATGTCAGAAAAGCATACATTTTTTTGTCCTCTAAAAGTAATAAATTCCACAAAACAATGCTCAAAATTCCCACAAGGAATATTAAAACAAAATAGACCTCAATAACCCTATTGTAAAAGGCATTTGGGAGCATCAAAGCCCACAGCCAGCTAGGCTGACTTTGAATAAACCCAGCCCAAAGGAGATGCTAGCGCTGGGCGCCTCGCAGCCAATGCAGCCACAGTGCGTCAGCATGGGGCACCTTCTCTCCCACCCTCTCCCCAGCACTGGACGGAGCTCAGCCTGGCAGCTCTTCTGTCCTGAGGAAGAAGGGCTAACATAATTAGACTCACGTAAGGGTCAGACACTCAGCCATGGCAGAACTGGAATCAGCTATGTTAGAAAAATAACAAATGCTTTTAGGCCAAAGTCCTAAAAGCTTCTACACAGAAGTCTTCTCTTTGAGGCGGGATTCCTGTTGTGTTGAGAGCCAGGGAAAGCCCTGGAGGCCTAGTTTTAGTTGAGTCCTGAAAGATGGAGTGACCTTAGAACTGGAGAAGGGATGGCATTTCCTAGGCCTGGTGGTAGCCAGGGTCTCACTGGGGGTCCCCGGAAGCTGCCCGTAGGAGCAGTGGCAGGAAAGTTCACTTGAGGCCTGCTAAGGTGACGAGGTCACCAGGGGGAGTGTGGATTGAGGTCATGTTGTAGGGACAGTGTGGTCCCTGATTGTACCCCAGGAATCACACTACAGTGTATATGCCCTCCTCTGTCTTCCCTTGAGACTGGTCAGGGGCTCACCACCCCAAATCCTAGATTATGTGTTGCCAGCTAGTCACCTTGCCTTTTCCCGCCACCTGGCCCCAGGGCGGTGAAATAGTCCAGGACTTGTTTCCTGGCAAAAGCAGGAAGGATGTGGGTTGCTTGAGCTCCTAGAATGTGCAGGCTGCTGCACAAACCTGAAGCCACCACAGCTTCACCAAACCTCAGGAGACAGAATTAATCGTTCTGATGTTAGGGCGCAGAATGCAGAGGGAAGAAGGATTTGGTCAGAGGCTAGGATCCTCAGGCAGGGCTCGCTGGTCCTAACTTCACATTCATTCTTCTTCAAGGTAAGACCTGGGGAGAAGCTCAAATTCCTAAATTCTCTGAAGATGATTCAGAGAACGGGAAATAAACAGGATTTAGCCTTGGGGTTGTTATTCTTTGTTCTCTGAAAGCTCACTTAACCTCTCTGAGCCTCAACAATCTTGTCACTAGATTGAAGACGCCCTGCCAGTCACTACGAGTGCTCTAAGACACTGACAGTGCTTCGTGGCCCCGAATGTGTTAAATGAGCGAGGCTGTTGACTATCTCCAGAGGTATTGCGCTTCACTGATGCTTGACCAGTTCTAACCCCAGGACTTCCAGACACTGAAGCTTTTCTCAACAAAAAATTACCAACTTGCATTCACTTCCCAAACATCTGTCTGGAAAGAATATATTTAAGCACTGCTAATACATTGAAGCATTTTAGTTCTCTCAATTCCAAATAATTTCACATGTACCCCAAGGGCTTCTGGGAGCAGTTGTAAAATCTGCATCCAAGTCAGTAAAACAGACGGAGGGTTTATTTTTAAATACACTGCCATTTGTTAAAACAGATTCGTTTCTGAAATACCCCAGACGCCTAAATCCTCAAAAAGAAAATCTGCCTTCCAAGCCCCCTGGAGGGTTCGTAGGCATCTTCTAGGTCCTAGTGAGCAGCTGACTGGTGATCAGACAGGGAGGAAATCTTCCAGGATCAACTTCGGGCAGGAAGTTGGGCTTGAAATACCAGGCACTAAGAGATGTTTGTGCTCAGATCTCCTGCTATTCGCACGGACCAGCTTGAAGCCAGAAGAAGTGAATCAAAGGACAAGAAAGGTGTGACTTACAAGGAGGGTCTGCTTGCGCCTGAGGGTCCCTGAGTCTCTAGAACACCGCTGGGACCGCTGCCCACTGTCTGCTCGCTTGCTCAGCCTGCTCACTGGGGAGCCTCCCCTGCTTCCTGGAAGGCAGGCCGGGTGGGTGCCTGGGGCCCCGTGGAGAGCAAGGCACACTGGTCCCTGCTGTCTGGGACTGGTCCTTTGAGGGAGGCCAACTTGACACTAAGAGCAGTTAGTTATTGATGGGCACTGTGGTGACTGCCAAACAGGAGAGGCTTGGGCAGCGCAAGTCCAGCTTCAGGTTGAAAAATCTAGAAGGCTTTCCTAAATGGCAGGTAGGCAGGCAAAGAGAAAGACAGGAGAAAGGTTTGCCAAGGAAACTGCCTGGATGAGGGAGAGCACAGAGTGAGTCCAGGGCTTCTGGAGCTGAAGGACGCAGAGTGGCGGACAGCTCAGCTTTCTGTTGGGAGCAGCAACAAAGCCAGTCTAGCATCAGTTATTGCTCGACAGTGACTCATTGCCTTCCCTCCTCCCCTCCTAATCAAGGGTCTGGATCCCAGGGAAGCCAGGCAGGCTGTGGTGTGGTGGCATAACCTGAGTTGCTAGCAGGTCACTGATGCCCACAGAGCTGGTCTCTAGGGCTCCCTATGTCTCCTTATCCTGGAATACTGCAGTCACTCCTTGGCTTTCTTTGACTCCACCTGTGTCCCTCTGAAAATCATTCTCCACCCAGCTCTCAGGGACGTCTTTCTAAAGAGCAGCTAAGCAACTTTCTCACTGCTGCCAAAGCCTTCGCTGACACAGCCGAGTTCACAGCAGCACTATGCAGAGTAGTAGGGGCGGGGTGACCCAGGGGTCCATCTGCACATGCCTAAGGGATAAACCAGCAGGGTCTCCTCACAGCCGAGCAGACCTCAGCATTCAAATACAAGGGGATTCTGGAGCGCGCTGCCTTCCATAAGAACCTTGAGGATATTGTGCTAAGGGAAATGGTCTCAACGCAAAGGTGCAAGTCTTTTACAATTCCACAAACACGAAGTACCTAGAATAGCCACATTCAGAGAGACAGAAAGTAGTACTGACCTTTCCAGGGGCTAAGGGGCAAAGGAGAACGAGAGGTGATGTTTAATAGCTAGAGTTTCTACTAAGGAAAATGGGACAATGACCAGTGCTCTGGAGATGGGTGGTGGTGATAGGCAGATCCGGTGGAATCACATGCTACCATGCAGAAGATGCTCACAAACGAGTATTGGTACGTCTGCTCCAGGGACCCAGTCACACACTGAGAGACAGGCGGCTTGCTTCCAACTACTGGTTACTGGGTGATAAACGACAAGTGAATAATGACCCTACAACCATGAATGGACACAATTTGCTTATCTTTAGTGGGAGCATTTTATATCATTTTTTTTAAGAATGGCCTAAAACGAAACAAGCAAGCAAAACCTTTTGATGATTTATCATGCGTCGGATGAAACCCAAGCTACTGGAGCGCCTCTCTGCCACACCACTGCCCACCAAGCCTCAGCCTCCCTCCCTGTCCCTGCTGCCCACACTCTGCCTACAGCCGAGGCCCACAAAGCCTGCAGCACTGAGCTCAGGAGGTCCTTACCAGGGCGCCTTCCCTAGCACTTCCTCCTTCCCCTGACAGCTTCTCTCGGAGCTGCCCTCGGAAGCTCTTTCAAACAGCTTTTGCTTTAGTGTTTGTGTTCCTGCTCAAGTAAGCAAGCCTCCTGTGAATGGGGAATGCTTTATTTACTATGGAAGTTCCAGCATCCAGTAAGTATCCCTGACACATCCGAAGCTCAGTGAAATGCAAGGCTAGCCAAGGACAGAAGGCGAGACTTTAGGGCTTGCGCTCAGCCAACCAAGCTACTTCCTTGATCACAATTGCTGGCGTCATCAACCCTGTGGCATCACCACTACCAGCTCCACCACCTCCATCACCCCTTCATCACCCAGCAGGCCCTTCTAGCCATTGGGTAGAATCCGGACTCATACGAGTTCTTCTCTTGGCTCCCACTCACTGACATGAACGCCAAACTTTAGTGGGCTCTCCTAGGAGACAGGCACACTTTGCCATCCAGCGTTTCTAGAATTTTGAACGTGAGTACAGAGCAGAGGTGCCCTTCAGGGCCCTGCTACCACAAGTACCTGGAAAAACCCTCACAGTAGACGCCACACTTGCCACAGGGATAAGCGAACTGGTGTCCAAAGGCAGGGAGAGTGCCAGAGACCAGAATGACGGCAGGACACCTACTCACCATCAGCAGGGCCCTCTGGAAGAGCTGGGGGCCAGGGGCCCTGGCCATAAGAAGGTGCATGCTGGCCACATCTGCACCGCCGCGATCTGCTGCCAGCGAAACACGTCCAGGGTCCCCACCAAATGCTCCAACGTGGGTCTGCACCCAGGTCAGAGCTGCCACCTGGTCCAGCAGCCCCCAGTTGCCAGTCATCTCGCTGGACCCTGGAGAAAAGAAAAAAGTGATTGCCCCTTTTGATTTTGCAGCTTGGAATTTAACAATCGTGGTGTTGCCTTTGCCAGGCACGGGGCTCCTCCACGATCTGGGTGCTTGTTCCCTTGGTAAGAACAGTGGGCTCCTCATACACTGAGGGAAACCAGGAAAACCAGGGCTGTCCAGTCAGACACAACCTGGCTCATGCTTTGACTCTAGCCTTTGCTAGCCATGCTAGAGACCTCAAACCAGCCAGCCTCTCTGCGCTGCAGCCCTCCCATCAGTGATGAGTGAGGGCCTTTCCTGGGCTGCTGCTCAGGTCAGAAGCAGTAGGTGCTGAGTGCCACCACCCGCCTGACCCATCGGGAGAGGAAGACATGGCCCTGCCCACTCTCGGACTATTGCAGGTAGCTCTTTCCAGCACCAGCCAGGCCAGGATGGGCTCTGATCCCAGTCGTTCCCACTACCTCATCCTCAGGCCTTGGAAATGCGTATGTTATTTTCCTTTTATAATAGAATTAATCACTATCTGTTGAAGATCCTGTATTTTTTATAATAAAATAATTCAGACAGAATGTACTTATTCACATATAGAATGCTAATTTTTCATAATTAGAATGTAATTATTACATATCTCAAACATATACTAATAAGGTGTGCTCTGATAAAATGTAAAAGATATAAAAGCCCTTGAGAAATCTACCCCAGACCCTGGCCACTGCTCTTCTACCTTCTGTCTCTAAGAATCGGACCATTTACTCCTTTTGAAAGCTGAATAATATCTCTTATGCATCTAACACATTTTGTTTATCCAACCACACCTTCAAGAGCAGGTGGCTTGGTTGCAACTGCTGGCTACTGGATGATAAATGATGCAGTGAAAAAGGATTCTACGATCGTGAGTGAACACAATTTACTTATCTTTAGTGGGAGCATTTTATCTTACTTTTTAAAGAATGGCAAAAATGTTACTCAGAATACGTCATAAAGAAAAAAAGACTGAGTCTTAGCCCAGGTCCGGTGAGTGTACGGAGAGCTTCCTGCTACCCTGCGCCGGCAGGACCAGTCCCAGCCCCGGCGCAGCGTGGGCCGGACCCTCTCCCAGCCCCTTGGGCCGCCCCCCACCGCTCCGCAGTGCCTCCCCCACCTCGCCCGCCGAGTAGGATTTTCTGTCGACTTCCAGGAGCCCCCAGACCCAGTCCTAGCCCAGGTCCGGTGAGTGAGCGGAGAGCTTCCTGCTACCCTGCACCTGTGGGACCAGTCCCAGCCCAGGCGCAGCATGGGCCAGACCCTCTCCCAGCCCCTTGGGCCGCCCCCCACCACTCCACAGTGCCTCCCCCACCCCGCCCGCCGAGTAGGAATTTTTGCCCGTCCCGGAGCCCCCAGACCCAGTCCTAGCCCAGGACCCGTGAGTGTGTGGGAGAGCTTCCTCTTCCCGCTACTTCACCTTGCCCCTTCCAGGCACAGCTCAGGCCTGGCATACACGCCTGAGGTGTAATGCTGCAACTGCAATCCCTGCAGAGAGTGTAGAGGATAGATCCAACCAGCTAGTCCAGGAGCAGAACATCTCACCACAGGGGCATAACAGGTTCACCCTTAAGGGCAGCAGTGGGAAGGAGCTGAGCACAGCAGCCAGACCCAAGCCAGACGCAGCTGGATAAGTCCAAACTTTGTAGAGCTGCACCTGAACTTCAGTACGTGCAAAG
>NW_004524730.1:1572465-1576632 GCF_000260255.1 Octodon degus | reverse complement strand
AACTTAGAAAAAAAGGGTATACAGATGAATGTCCATTTTGTATCTGTGTATTCAAAGTGGTTAGGATAGATATATAGTTGCATTCTCTTCATGAATAGAATGATTTGTTCTAATGGTGTTTGTAAATAGGATTACAAGTCCGCATCTTGTACAGCAATTAACCACTAAGAAGAATATATGCAGTGTATTAATTGTTGAAACTGTACTTCTGATTTGATTTGAAGCTGCCTCATTGCTATCTGTTTATCAATAAAACTTTGAAAAATAAAAAAATAAAGAACATGAATAAATGCTTTCTGGATCCTAAGAAATGGTGCCAGCTACTGTAGCACGAAAAGTCTCCACAGCACTGATTCGAGCATAGGCAGGTAAGGATTCTTTCTTGCTCTTTCTTTGTTCTACAAGGTAAATCACAATACCTCACACAGACCTACGAGTTTTGTTGTAAATATAAAGAAATGTTTACATTTTATCGAATGGTTCAGATAGAAGCCCAGCGAAATTTTCCCAAAGACCTGGTGCAGCGCAGAGCGGTGAGGAGGAACCTTTTAGAGCTTTCTGTGATAACGGCCGCCTGTGGCACATTCGCCATAGGTTCTCCACCACTACCCTTGAGGAAGCTCCAGAGAAGCGCTTGTGCCCACAGAAAGGAGTCACTTCTCCCATCTCAGCTCTGTGCTGCCTGTCTCACTCCTCAGTTTAGGATCTGATCAGAGTAGACAGATGCTTTTTACTCAAATGCCCTGAAATCTTCAATAATAAGCCCTCAATAAATGTTAAATGTCATTTTTCCCAAAACTTTTAGAATGCATTTTATTTTTCATGTTCTTTTCTTTCCATTCCCCATAGTCGCCTCTTATCTTTGTAAACTTTTCTCTTAGCCTTGAGAGATTCCTGGTTTTCTCTTTTTCTTTTTTCTTTTCCATCTTTTTTTTTTCTTTTCACTTTTTATCATGATTCCAGAGACCTGGACAATCTGGTATATGTATATGTGTGCACAAGGGTGTGCACACACTCACTGCCACTTTCTTCTTAACATCCTTTCGTAATCAGACTGAATGAAAATCCACTACTTCCAAGCTGTTAGCAGCACCATCTTTGAGGCTGATGGTCTGAACTTGGATGCCAACTTAAGATGACTTTCACAGGAAGAGCACGATTTCATGGGTTAAGAGACCAGATCTGAGTGTGAAGGGAGCTCTCTGAAGGTTGTGATCCAGAATGTCAAAGGGTTTTGGGGCTGAAGGAATTCAATATAGTAAAATTGGAAGCTAACAAAATGTTCAGTAGTAGAACAATGTTAGCATGAATGAAACCAAGGGATAGAACAGCATCGGACACTTTACTGTTAGGCTTTGGGGACCAAAAAGACATAGATTAGAGCTTGTATGGAATAAAATAGGAGTCCAGGATACAGTTTATAACTGTAAAATTAGGCATCTGAACAAAAGATGGAAATAAATAATGGATACGAGTTAACATGTTAGAGTAACTGCGCTATAATATTGCTTTTTTGCAAACTTATTAGGGTATCGTTATGTTATTTTTATTATATCCAAAGGAGGCATAGCCTGCCTTTCCCAGCAGCTGTGGCATAGGAAGGGACTTCCCATGGCACCCTTTCTCTTTTTGCCTTAATTTTCTGTTTCTTACTGTATGCGCTTTAGACATTTGAAACAGCTTTCTGGGAATGGGACAGAAGAACTTGCACTGTGAACAGGTTTTTGGGAGATTCTTATGCATATTACAGTTTTGAGAAAAAATTGCTTTGTTTTTCTACCAAAATAATTAAACTACACTGGGATTTCTGTGATCTGTTTTTCTTGAAGCAAAACCAATCTACTAAAATTTTGTTTAGTGTGTATGTATGTGTTTTAAGAATTCAGTGAACACAGTTTTATTCATCTTCAAAGATATTATGTCTGTCTGTCTGTCAGGGTTTATCATCAGAAAGTCATATATTCTTTTCTATCTTAACAGGAGAATTTTATATTTTTTTCTTTGTTTTATGCAGAAACAAATTTTAAAACTCAAGATGTTTTGTTTAGAAACTTTCACTTTTAATTTGTTAATAGTTTTTGTTAAAATAATACCTTATAAACCAGTTGTCCAGTCATAAAATTCTTATTTTGTTTCTCTCCACTTTGAGCCCTGCTGTGTTCAGGGCAGATTGACTTTTGGGGACACATTTATCTTGCTCCTTCAATCACAGTGAGAGAGAAGGCACAGGACACCTGGGCCCTGAGACTGAATAAATTGTTTCAGTTTGCCTTCATTCTCTGTTTTTTTTTTCAAAATTTTATTGATAAATAACTTGATCATTCTTATTCTAGCACTTAAAAGTTAGCAAAGGAGGCATTAAAAAATGAGACAAGGGGCTGGTGTCTACTTTTACGGTAAATTTGATAATTTTGTATACCTAGGGGCCTTTGAAGTCACCCACAGTGATACAGGATGAGGATTACATGTCCCAAGTATATGGAAAAGCAGTTTATCAGGGCCATCGCAGCACGCTGAAGAGAGGCCCATATCTCAGGTTTAATTCCACAGCTCTTAAGTCCAAACCACAAAGACCAAAAGTAATAGAGCAAGTTAAAGGTAAAGAACCTAACTTTCTATGTCTCACCTCATTTTAAAATGCTATTGGTTTAATACATTAAGTAAAACTAAGTAGTTTCCTTTTATTTGGTATCCATTTATATATGTATGATGTATAAATACAGTTTGAACTGTAATACTTAAGATTGGAAAAATAATTTTTTCTAGGAGAAGTACAAAAATAGACTAAAAATTGAGGCACAAGGGTAAGAGTAAGCAGGAAGAATCTTAGGATTAGATTATATCTTCAGATAAAGCACAGTAGTTTTGTTTGGGTAATGAGTCTTGCCCCATCTAAATTAGAATCAAAGAAAATGTCAACTGTAGTCCATCTTGTCCCCACGAAGAGGAAGCTCAGCCCTGTGCTGTCTGTTACTTTGAAGGGCTGGTGGGCACCTGTGCATGTGAGCTTTTTCTTTTTCTTTTTTTCTTTTTTTTTTTTTACCTTGTTTGAAACTACTCCCATGCTGTATATCAGACTCTAAGGCTGTGAGGCCGGCTTCAACATGTCTTTTTCTCCTTTACGACCACCAAGACCAGTGTTCAGATCTGATGGGAAAGGGAGTGGAGGGTACATTCGAGCTTTAGGTAGCAAAGGTGTACATTTTTTGTTGTTGCTTTTGCACTCTATTTATTTTTTTTTAAAGAGTAGCAAAATTATTGGAGAAAAGGAGTGGGGGGAGTAGGAATGGGAGAGGGGGGAACAGAAATAGTTCTTTAGATAGGAGGGGTCCTGAATGGGTTGCCAGTCTTGTAACCAATTTAAAATGTCCTCATCTATCACCTGGTGTTTTGACTCCCGTTTACTATTTCAATGATATGTTTAATGTAAATTAATTAAATATTGAGTCTTTATTTTGGTTGCCTTTTGACATTGCTCAGCTTGTACTTCAGCAGTCACTAAGTTGCTCTGACAGTATGTAACATTAACTAGTCACTACCCAGTTTCTTCTCTGATACTTTCTAGAGCTTGGAGCTGTGCAGGTGTTTCAGTTTTTTCCTTTCCAAAACTTACGTAATCGTAGACAGTAATACAGTTAAGGTGTCAGGTTATCTATAATATTCTGTGCTATTACTTAATAAAACATATGGTTTATGGATGATATTTACCCCAGTGGATGATACTGATTCTAGTGTTTCTGTGATTATTGTAGGCACTAAAGTCAAATCAATACGGACACAAACTGACTTTCATGCAACAAAACCTACAAAGATAGACTCTAAAACGCAGCTTCCCACTAGTGCCCTGCCTCACGGTGAGCAGCACTATCTGTTCAGCCCAAGCAGAGAAATGCCTACGTTTTCAGGTACTCTGGAAGGTCACCTAATTCCTATGGCAATTCTTTTAGGTAAGAACTAATAAAATATGTAGGGTGAATTTTCATTTCTTATCCGCAGTAGTAAAACTTCGGGATTGGTGCTGACACACCAGCCACCTCCTTCTGTGCGTGCGGGAGGGCCTTGGCTGGCGCAGTCTCTGAGATGATGGGTTGCTGCTGTCATTTTGCCCACAGGAAATGCTCTTTGCTGTTTGGTAGTACATTGCTATAGATTAAAGGAAAATACAGT
>NW_004524730.1:1552937-1572365 GCF_000260255.1 Octodon degus | reverse complement strand
AATTTGGAGAATTATTTAAATTTCTTCCTACTGTTCTACTATTTTGCTTTTTATACAGTATATGTACGTGTTTGGAGTTCCCACATCAGAGAAACCATGCGATATTTAGGCTTTTGTGTTTGACTTGTTTTATGTAGCATTCTGTTCTCACGTTATGCGCATTTGCCTACAAACACCTCACGTGTGCCTTCTATATGGCAGAGCACTGCTCCATTGTGTGTAAATACCACATTTTCTTCATCCATCCATCTGTTGATGGACACACACAGTTTCCAAGATCTACCTATTTCAAACTGTACTGCTGTAGACACGGCTATGCATATAGCATCTTAGTAGGATGACTTTAACTCTTGAAGAAGATACCTAGAAGGGGACTAGCTAGGTCAAATGGAATTTCTGTCATTATTATTATTATTTTTGCAAAATCTCCTCACTGGTATCTCTAGCATTTGTACTAGTTTGCAATCTCAGTAATAATGCAGAAGAGTTCCTTTTTCCTCACATCCTCACCAACATTTGTTAGTTTCAGTTTTGTTTTTTAAGACTGTAATTCTTTATGGGGTAAGGTAAGTATCTCAATGTAGTTTTAATTTGCTTTTCTCTTATGGCCAGGGATGCTGAAACTTTTATGTGCATTGATTGGCTATTTTACTCTTTTGAGAAGTATCTATCCATTTCACTTGTCCATGTTTTGATTGGCTCTTTTATCTTGGGCATGTCTACATTAAAAAAAAAATTTCTTTATATTCTAGATGTCTAGACTCATATACCCCTAAATTAAATAAAATGAAAAATGAATCAAACATATAAATGTTAAAAAAGAAACACTTTGCTACAAATCATAAAACAGGTAAAACTCCTGAAGACACGGGTGTAGGCAAGGACTTTCAGATCAGAGAACTCCAGTGGCACAAGAAGTAACCCTAAGAGTCACCAAATGAGAACATGCCAAACTTAAAAGTTGCACATTAAAGAAGGCAGTCACCAGAGTGAAAAGCCAACCTACAAAGTGAGAAGGTTTTGCAAGCTATTTCTCAGACAGAGAACCAACATCTAGAGTACTTAAAGTAGGGATGAGAACAGCACCTACCCCATGGGGAGTTTTGGGAAATAAGAATTTAACACACAGAGCTGCTTACAGCCATCACTTAATGGATTTCTGTTATTTTTATTGGACTTAGGTGAGAAGGATTGAAATAAGCTTCGGATCAAAGAAATACAGTGACTGTATGTGGTCCTGGTGCACTGGAAAGTAAGACCAGTTGAGCTCATCCCCCCCAAAAAAAGAAATGATGCAAATATGGTGTAGACATGCATGTCTCCTTGGCCCTCTGGGACACTCCTGTGAATTCAGTGCACCCTGGTTGATCTTCTCCATGAACTGGTTCTTCTCTATCAAACTTTGGAACCCAGGCCCGCTATGATCCATCTGAGGTGCACACCTTCTTTTCAGACTCTGCCCTCAGAGACCTCTTTAGATCCTGTGGCTCCCACCAGCACTGCATGCGGTGACTCTTGGCTGTCACCACCCTATGCGCACTCCCTACGATCCAGCCCCCACAAAGATCACCACCAGCACACCCCACCCCCTGCCAGTTACGATGGTACGACTCAGCATTGGGCATGAAACTACTGACAAAACGCCATATTCTTAAATAAAAGAAGAAGATAGGACAATCTCATGAGGTAATTGCCCAACCCAGTATCCACAAAGCTGAAGGGAACGCCAGCTTAGAGTTCCTAACAATTACTTTTCCAGCTAGACAAACATTCTATATTTCTTCAAATGGTTTTCTTGTTCTGAATCTGGTAAAGCCATTGTCTTGAAATGATCTTCACCAGGAGTTTTTCTGGATTGCCTCTGTGTTCCATTTGTCAGAATGAAAATATCCTCTTCTTCCAAGGTCTCAGGGAGCACAGGAGAGCAGGATGCCAACTGAGTATGACCAACTTCTGCAGATCTGGAAAAGGACACTCGTGGCTGGCACTGCCAGTAACCTCGGCAAGTGGGGAACATCCCTGATGCTCATTTCCCATAGGTCAACTTCCCACTACATTACAAAAGAGTGCTGATGACATTCTGAGATCCACGGCCCCCCACGAGGAAAGAGGGCTTGTTCCAGAAGACAGCTGTCCAACAACAATGGGGGGGGGCTTCCTCTGGAGTCAAGCACTGCTGAGAGCCAAGAGTCAGGATCCCAGCCCCAGGGCACAGAGCCTGGATGCATTTGGGAGGCAGGTAATGAACAGTAGTGGCTTGAAGCCTGTGCTCCCAGCCCTGTCCTTTACTGGGGAAGAAACAGGAGCTTGTGATGAAAGATTGTATTTAGATGTGAGAAGTGTATGTAGGATCAAGCTGGAACCCAAATCCTCAGTCACAGTCAAAGGTATTTGTCCTTACATCCAGGGTAATTAGACAAGCATACGATAGCCATAAAAAATAAGTTCCCTATTTATGGAACTGGCAGTGTCTGCTCACATACCTTTGGTGACTGCCTTATTGCTACTACACCAGGGCTGAGTTCCTCCTGGCTCCTCGGACCTTCCAGGACAGCCTGCAGCCCTCCAAGCCTTCTTTCTGGCTCCCAACACAGCTCGGGGCCACTCCCTGGGCACACTAATCCCTGAGTCTGGGTGGGTGGCTGAGCCTTGGTCTCCTTGTCTTCTCCTTAGGGCTCTGGTCCAGGCCTAGCTCACTCAGTTGTCTCACACACACACACACACACACACACACACACACACACACACACACACAAAACATACATTATGCTCCTGTGGAAATGTCCTAGCCCTACAGAGTCAGGACCAGAGAGGCGAAACTGGGTTGTGGCCAATTAGGAAAACATTGTTAACAGGGGTTTCTTGGACATTGTGTTATCCGTGCTATCCCCAGCCCTGGTCTCCACTGCCCTGCCTGCCCTGCACCTCCAGGTTCCTACTGGCCCAGGAGGAACCACCCGGCCAGCAGACCTTTGTGCCCTCATTGCCTGATTGGCACATTTTTATCAATCCACAAATGCCCCTTACAAGGACTCAGTCTTGCCAATGGGCATCACACAGAGGCTGTGGGTATAGGGCTAATGACTCTTGGCTTCAGTGCCTATTAGATACAGAGCTTGGGGCAAGCCCCTTGCCACCTACGTGCTAAGCCTTTATCTATGAAATGTTATGACAGGAACACTTCCCCTTTGGGTGCTCTGGTGATTAAATTAATTAATATTTGTAAAGTCAACGGAACTGTGACTGGCACGAGGCATTACAGCAGATTTAAAGGGAAAGAGTTGAGGCCCTAGTATTACCCTAAGTTTATATATATATATATATATATATATATATATATATATATATATTTGGTACAGGGCCTCGTTATACAGCGTGGACTCCTTTGATCCTTCTCTGCAGCCTCCCCAGCTCTGGGATTACAGGCGTGCACCGCCATGCCCTCTTTCAGTGGCACAGCACGGGGTACCAGGAATTGAACTCGGGACCTTGTACTGGCCAGGCTAGACCACGCAGCTATCTTCCCAGCCCATATATCCCCAATGCCCTTAGCAAAGCCTGTCTCACGTGCAGTAGCAGAAAGAGCTTCTGTGAGGGGCACCTTCTGGGCCAGACTCTGCTTGTTTTTCTAATTTAGAGAGGACAACAGACCCTTCAGGAGGCCCTGCAAGCCCAGCCACAGTGAGGTCATAGCGGTGTGTGGCTACTGGGGGCGGCCTGGCCTTCTGTCTGACTCCCTAGCCAAAGCACACTTCCTCGGGCCCACATCCTGCAGAGCCTGGCGCCCTGTTACACCCCTCTCCTCCTCTCGCCCTACACCCACTCACCACTTTGGACTGATCCCCTCGCAGTTGCCTGGGGCCCAGACAGCCCTGCCTCCTCCAGCCCTGCTCCAGTCCCTGCCTCCTCTCTGACTACTCATCTCCATAGGAACCAAGTCCCCTTCCTCATTTGGCTTTGCCTCATCTGTCTTCTGCAGACGGCGCAAGTTGATCTCGCTGGTCTCCACACTGGCAGCTCCTTTGCTTTTCATCTTCCATCTGTGTCTCCCCAAATGCATCCCTTTTGGTATGCAGGGCTCCCAGGGACCACTTTTGCTCTGGGACACTGAATATTTTCAGGTGGTTTGGCAGTAACACTGCCTGCCTGCCTGCCTCAGGGAGTGCCAGGAGCTGCTACTGAGTAGGGCAGTGGCTCTATGCTGGCCACAGCCAGATGCTGGGCTGAAAATGACCAAAGTCCAGCCCTCCCTGGGAAGAGTACCTGTCTCTGTAGGGACTGAGAGGGAGAGTAACACACATCAGACTAGAAGAGCCAGGCGAGGCCCAAGGTTGGTCTTTTGGAGCACCTGAGTCAGGGAAAACACGGACAAGCCCTTGCATCTTGCACTCATGGATAGCAGGCTGCCATGGGTCACAGAGGGAAGGCCATAGAGCGCTGGCCCCATAGAGCCACTCTGGGACGCCGCCCCATGCAGGGGCAAAGCTTGCATTCTCTGCCAGCCCCAGCCGAGGCTGGAACCCCACGTGGCCCAGCAGCTTTCCAGACCTGTGTTCTCAACTGTAGATTCAATGACTTATAACAAAAAGGGGTGAAATGAATACCAGAGCACAGGGAGCTGTAGGCTACTAAAGCTATTCTAGAAGAGGCTGCAATAGTGGATACATAGCATCACACATTTGGCAAAACCCAGAGAATGTGCAACCTTAGGTGAGCCCAGGCATGAACCTTGCACTTTAGTGAGCAATCACGCATCATTAGGGCTCATCACTTACCATGCGTGTGCCATAAAAAGGCGCTAGTAATGGGGGAAACAGGGAGCAGGGAGAAAGAGACACAGAAAGACTCATGTTCAGTTTCTCTGTACTCTTTCAAAATTGCCCTAAATCATAAAACCTGTGGTTATTTTCAATGGAAAGGCAAGTTTCGCCTACATCTCGGTTTTCTTGGGGAAGTTAAGAGAGCTGCAAGGCCTGCTGTTTGCTCCTTCCATGTGGAGGCTGCCCTGCAAGCAGCACACTGCCTGTCCACATCCAGAGCTGTGCCCACACCTGTCTGTGACAGGCAGAGGCCATCTGTGACAGAGGTCTCTGTGTGCCCCAGTGCCGGGGCCTACACTGCCATGTATCCATGCCTTGGTTCTCCAGCTGGCCTGAGGAACACTGATGTCTTTGTTTCCTTTCCATGCAGAAGGGCAGGGTGGCAGGCTGTCAGACACCCAAAGACTCAGGACAGGAGAAGTGCTAGGAGGTCTAGTGAACAAGCAAAGCCAGGGGGCTATGGCTAAACGAAGGCAAAAGACAGAGCCAAAGGCAACAGAATCCAGAGGGTGCGTCCAGACTACACGCAGAGGCTACAGTGCAAGAACAAGGCATGTTCCTCGTCACCCGGGTGTGACTGGAAGAGAGTAGTACACCTCTGGCACCAGCTCCTCTGACTGAGCTGATAAAGCCCCTTCCCCTCTCTCTGAGCCTTATGGTTTCCTCTGTGACCTGGCATATGGTTCTGCCTCACAAAGCTTCCATGAGAAGCAGCAAAACACCTGGCAAAGAGAAGTACTCTGGGGCCCTACTTTTCCCTCTCTCTTGCTGATAGCTTTTCCTTAGAGCAACAGGAGCAGGCACGGTAAAGACAAGTCGGGATTGAGAGGAGCTGGGAGTTCTGGAGGCTTCCATTGCTACCACAGACTTCCCATACCGGCAGCCAAAACAAGTCTGCCAGTCCAGAAGCATAGGAATTCGTACCAAGACTGCAGTCCTGAAAGTCACTTCCTGGTATCCCTCAGGGACAGATGACATATGGAAATTCACTCTCTTCTGTCTGGAAATGTTCTAAGCCAAAGTCAGCCATGTCTAGGGAAAAATTTCCTGAGACCAACTGCAACTCCCAGGGCTCTGGACATCGCCTGCTGGCCTACATACCCTCATCAGACTTGCATATGCAGTGAGGACAGAAAGCCCAGCTCGGAGGAGGGGTCCTCTTTAAAGAAAATAAATCCTCATGTGAAGAATTCTTACACCCCCAAAGCTTACTGAAAGCCTCAGTCACCATATTTGTTTCTCATCACCATGCAGCGTCAGGCAGAAAATGGAAAGCCAAGACACAAGAGCCACATGCAGCCACCGACGCCCAGCTGCCTGCTCCCCAGGAAAACGCAGTCTGCTCTTCATCCTGTCTCCCGCACAGGCATCGGCCTGGCTCTGCCTTAGCCTGCTGCCTGCTTCACATCCTCAAACCCTTTTATTTTCTTTGTGGCCGTCAATGTCGTGTGCCACTGATCTACTCAGACATCCATCCTTGGCACCCCTGGCTTCTGCGCATGCTGGCAGAAGGGCATCGAGGTACAACCAAGCCCTCCAGCCTGGTCTTTCTACCTCCCACCCATCTGTCTATGCTGAGCTCATTAAGACATCCTAGTTCTGAATGCAAGCCCTGAGAAATACAGTGGAAGCTCAGCCTGTCCTTGAGGACTGGGCGACACTTCCACTATCTCAAAATCCCTCTCACATGTATCCTCTCACTTGAGACTCCCAGCAACTCTGGAGTCAGGCAAAATGACTCCCATACTACAGAAGGGAAAACAAATGCTGGGAGTGGTCTGGTGTAGGGCCACATGGCTGGTGGCTGGTAGAGCTGGCCTTTGGCTCTTTGGATTCCAAGCAACACATCCACCCCCCTTCCCATTCCCACTGACTCCTTAGTCACAGGTGGTGGCAGAGGTAGATGTGTGTGGATGGAAGGTGTTTATGTTGGAGTATGCAAAGCAAGCCAGGGTAATGAACAGTTTTAGGGAAGCAAAATTCAAGGGAGGTAGGAGTCACTGTTCACACATCCCTCACCCCATGTCCCAAAGCTTCCCTGTTGAGAAGGGTTGTTGTCCATGCCTGAGCCTTGCCCAGGGACAGACAGGTCTGGGTGAAGTCTGGCTCTGATAACATAGTGTAACCTAGTGTCCCTCCTTGAGCCTTAATTTTCTCTCCTAAACACACACACACACACACACACACACACACACACACACTATGTCAGTGTGTGCCTGGGCCAGTTTAACACACAGTGAATTCTCAATAAGTGCAACTCACTCACTACTACTCACATCTATGGGCACAGCATTAGTGCATAGGGCTGTAAACATGCTAGAATTTCTACTGTGCATCAAGCAAGCTGTAGGAGAAGCCAAGCAGCAAGTCTGAGGCTTTGAGAAGAAATGGGTCATGCAAGCAGGGAGCCTTAGCTGGGCAGTCAGGAGCCCCAAGGCTATAGCTGCTGCGGAAGGCTCCCTGGAGGCTCAAGTGTAAAGGCTTTGTCCCAGGCTGTACTATCAAGAGGTAGAGGCTCTACAGGGCCCCTAAATCAGTGGAGGACAGCCCTTGAAGGGAACTGTGGCACTGAGGGTCCCTCCTCTTCTCTTTCACTTCCTGGTCATGAGGTGAGCATCGTGATCTGCTACTTATTGCTACAGTGATTGGCTGCTTGGCCATGGGCCCAACCAATCACGTACCAGAACCTCCAAAATCATGAGCTCAAACAAAGTTTCCCTCTTTATAACTCAAGACCATAAATCAGACCCATATGCGTAAACATCGTATTGTCTCACTAGTGTGAGAAACTGAATGAGTAATTAAGAACCAAATGTAAAACAGATACTGAGAATTGTGAAGAAACTGTTCTAAAGAAAAGGCAAACTGTGATGGGGAAAGAGGAAACAGAAGAAGGGAAAAAGAAAAAAATATATATATTTATACACAAGATAGGTAAGATAGTTATACACTTAGTTTCTCTTTGTTCACTGAAAAGAAATATTTGTGCTAATATAGTTTGGACACAAATTCATGCCTGCATCTTGCAGTCTGAATAGCTACTAAAAAGACAATATGCAATGTATTAATTATTGTAACTCTCCTATCAACCGGTTTTGAAATTCTGTTTTATTTTCATTTTTCCCCTTTAAAATAAAAAAATAATAATCTCATGTCTTTTGGTATAGTAACAGAAAGCCAGCCAACACATCCAGTGATGCCAACAACTCACCAGAACTCAGGAAGCCAAAAACACCCGCTCGATAGTTGGCAGTGACCACAATGAGGTTGCCTACGGCAGCCAGGAGGGAGCCATCGATCCTCAGCCAGGCTTCGCTGACGTCATCCTCCATGGTGTTGTGGAAGAACACCAGCACTGACGCGTTGGGAGCCTGCGGGGATGAGAGCAGGGGGTGTGTTGAGAGCGGCCTGCCTTCACAGCAGCAGTTCTGGGAGGCCCACGCTGCGCACCAACACAGCTTCTGTTGCTAGCACTGTCTGGAGGGCACTCAGCCCATATTGTGGCCTGAATTTTGTCCCCCACCCCTTCATGCATCGGAACTCCAACTCCAGGCAGCTCAGAATGTGGCTGTACTTAGAGACAGACACGTAGAGGCAACTAGCACAAAAAGTGCTTGTATGTGGCATCCAACCCTCTTTGGCTGGTGTCCTTATAAGAAGAAGGAGTTTAGGCCCAGACACACAGAGGGAAGGCCTGGAGAAGACCCCAGGAGAAGAAAGCCATCTGCAAGCCTGCAAGCCAAGCAGAGAGGCCTCAGAGACAGCCAGCCCTGCGGCACCCTGACCTTGCAGTTCCAGCCTCCAGAAGTGCAGGCAATAAATCTGTGGGTAAGACACCCAGGCTGCAGTTCTCATAAACTGCTGAGCCCCAGTGCACAGAGAAGGGTTTGCAGGAAGCAAGGCCCCCTGTGCTCCCCGCAGTACATGTGGCGCCACACCAGCACCCAGGCCTGGCCTTCTTGTATTGCAAAGGATTACTCGGTGTCCTCAGAGACATGGCTGTGTGCCCCATTCCCATCTTAGGAGCCCATAGCTGGCTTCAGAGGCAGCAGCCACTAATGGTTGGTGCTGTTCTGTTCACATGTGTCACTCATTTGATCCTCTCTGCAGATAGCATGTTAATTTTTATCATCACCTTTCACAGATGAGAATGCAGAAGCTTAGGGCTGGTACACAGCTCATCAGAGATCACACATCCAAGAAGTACAAGGCTGGGCTTTGAAATAAGCCAAGCATTCTGCATTGGAACATTAAGTGGCATCTGAGGGATCCGATGCCCACACCAAGCCATGGCGTGTATTTGTGCAGCACTGCTGACTGCTGTGCCATGCAGGATCCTGTCTATGTGAGAGGTGACTTCTCTACTTAAGTTATAATGGGTGTGGCACACACACGCTTCCACCCAGACTTTTTGCCGCAGCTGACCTTGGCTTGTCCTTCCCTCCATGGAGACTATGAATTCCATCAGCTCTTCCATACATGAGGCAGCTGCCACAAGGGCTCTAAGTGCTCTCATTTTACACATGGAAACAAAAACTCAGAGTGCTGGGGAAACCAGCTAAAGACATCTGGAGTGAAAGGGTTAATTGAGGACCCAGCCCTGACCTAGGGAAAATGCCTCACGTTCTCCCTAGCACATTCCTGGGTGATCCTCCAGTTCAAATGTCCCCAGTGGGCAAGGCCATGGATTCTTCAAAGACAAGACCTTATGAAGGCCACAGGAAAGGCCAATTTGGGAGGTTTGGTTTCATTATCTGGGGTCTTTGGACAGGTCAGGGACAAGTTCAACACCTCCCAAATAACCTCAGTGATTTTACTGCATAGCATCGTACCAGCATCAGAGAAGGATGCTGGACCATTGTCTACCATTGAGGATATCACAGAGACAAGGCACAGAGAGACCAGACTGAGCCTCTGACCCCATGAGAAAAGCAAGTATCAGGATACCAGTGCTCCCCCACTTGGCCTGTCACTATCCCCAGGCGCTGCCGACCCTTGCTGTGGCCTGTGCTCCTCCCCAAGGCTAAGCTGGGGCCCTACGAGCCACTCAAGACAGAAAGGCAAAGCTCCCATGCCTAGGAATTTCCCTAAGGGAAGGAACACCAGATTTGGAGTCAAGACCCAGGAGCCAAAGTTCCACTCTGGCCAGATGCTATTTCTCTTTCCACTTTCAGACAAAGTAGCTGGGACACACGAATTTGAGTCACCACCTCCAGGACAATGAAGGAGCAGTAGGTGGCAGGCCTGACTTGGACTTAATTCAACATTGCAGGTTTATGGTGAATTGCAGCACTGGGCAGAAGGGTGCCCTATCACCTTCCTCAATCAAGGTTCCATACGTCTATTAGAGTAGCCAATGAGCTGGTATATATATATATATATTTTTAATGTGTTTAGAACAGGGTCTACAGGGCCTACAGTGTCTCACTTTATACATCAGACTTGTAGTGATCCTCCTGTTTTCAGCCTCCCAAGTGCTGGGATTACTGGCGCACACCACGACGCCTATTCTCAGTAGCTGGCTCAGCGCACCCTGGAGGCGTCTGCCTAAGCAGGCGCTTTAGCCTGCTGAGCTATCTGGCCAGCCCTTGAGCTGGTGCATTTTTGGCAGCTTATTACGAAGCTCACTCTCCCAACTCAGCTTACTGTCACCGCTAGGAAACGAGGGGAGTGCAAGCAGCAGCGTGGCTGCTTGACGCTGGGCCAGCACTGCCAGAAAGTCAGGCTCCCTCAGGCTCACCCATCCCTTTTTCTCTCATGAGTGTTGTGCCTTCTGCATAAACAAGGAACTCAGCCTTTCAAGAGCAGGCTAGTTGTAGCTTCTTAAGCAGATACAGGCTTCAAAACAGGGCAAACAAATTTCAAAGTCCAAGTCCAGCACCCACGGAGCCTCCTTGCACACCAGCCCTGTGCACCCAGGAAGCCCAGGCTATTCTGCTTTCTTTCAGCCCCTAGACCTCCGGGAAGCCCAGAGACATGGGGAACAGCACTTGCATAACACAGGCCAAGCAGAGGCCAGCCATGTGGACGGAGAATCTCTAATACGAGTTCTTTTGAGGCAAACACAGCAGGGCTGGGGGACTCACCAGGTTCTCCGGCACAAACACATTGAGATACAAGCAGTCTTCACTGACTCCAGCGGGTGTAGGTGTGCGGATGCCTGGCAGCCAGCAGCTGGCCCTGCAGGGGACAGACTGGCTGAGCTGCAGCAGAAATAACCCAGAGACACAGCCCCTCTCCCTCCCATACACCTCCACGGCAAAGCCCACAGCTCCACTCCAAGGCCTGGCTTCCCACCACCTTGCAACAATTCCCTTAGGATCTGGGAGAGGCCAGTGAACAGAGGGCACAGAACAGCTGGACCTGTTCCTGGCCACCAGCCCATGGAGGAGCATCTCTCAGGGACCACATGCTGCCTTGACGCCAGTGTGCTGAGATAGAGAAGGGGACAATGGATACTACCAGGGCCTTGGAGTGCGGTCAGAACATTTGCAGACTGCTGGAAGGGAGGTCTGCCTTGCCTTCTAAGCAGCACACAGCACTGGGCACAGAATCAGCACCTCCTGGGCAGTCTGATGATCCATGGTATGAGTGGAGACCACATCAGAGTCCCTGCCTAACTGCAGCATCAGGGTCATCTGCCCAAAAGGCTAACTCAGCACTGACCACCTTGTGCTATCCCTGGGCTACAGTGACCCAAGACCTCCAGCCACTTCCACTCCAGACCCACAGGACCACACTATCTCATCTGGTCACCAAGTATGGCCAACGTGGTAAGTTGTTCTAGTTTGTGCTTGTTCTTATTTCCCAATGGTGGGACAGACTTCAATCCAGGCCTGTCTGTGTCTCAATTGTCACTGTCACTGTTTAGGCCCCCACCCCTTTTCATGTGAGTACTTCAAGAGCTGCCTAGCTCAGCCCTCACCTGGTCATGGACCTGGGAACCTGCTCATTATTTCAGCTGGCTGCAGTAGTGGCCAGGGAGGGTATCACTGCCAAGGGAAAATCTATAAGACTGTGATACCCAGAGGAGGGTAGGCAGGGGGAGGCAAGGCAACCATAGGCACTGGTTCTCCATCCTGAATGAGCTTTAAGTAGAAACCATCACAAAATCATTCTCCAGTACATTAGCTATTTAAAACAAAAAATTTGGGGAGCCCGGGAGATGGCTCAGTAGAATAAGCACTTCCCTGGCAAGTGCAAGAGTCTGAGTTCAATCCCCAGTTCTACCAAAAATAAATAAATAAATAAATAAATAAATGAAAATTTTTAATGGAGGAAATGATAGGATATGAGAGCTTAATGTAAAAGAAACCTTGTAATAGTCTATCAGTTGGGGGAAAATAAATCTTTTCAAAATGTCTCATTGGTTCATTTACTTTTCCCACAGTGCTGCACTTTCTTTACAGCACCCTTAAAGTCAGGTGTCAGCAGGGGCCACCACAGAACTATGCAAGGGACATGTATCTGGTCTCCAGATGGACCCACAGAAGCCTCCCTGCAGAGGCGTACTGTCCTGATTAATGTCCAGGGTGACCTTAGAAGAGTCACCCTGGGGAAGGCAGGGCAGCCTCACTGGTCTGGACCCCTGAATCACCACATGTGCAGGGCACACAGGTGCATCCACCAGCAGAGAGCTGACAGGAGTAAAAGAGTGCAGAGCGCTGGTGCGGAGGGTGCACTTGTGACAGCACGTAGTCTCCTCGTAAGCAACAGCCTCATGCATTACACAAAGCACAATCTATGGTGCTATTACTGAGTCACCAAAGATGCCCAGCCCTCATGCCTACCTTGGCTTGGTGGCATCCCAAGAGCCTGTCCAGTTCAAGGGCTCTGGTGCCTGGAAGCGGCGCTCTGCCAGTGGTGGGGAGGCATAGGGAACTCCGAGGAACTGGTTCACTTGCTTCCATGCAGTGCCCACCCGTACAACCTGGGACCTGCCCTGTAGCCGGCCATGAGGGGCTATGGGCACAGAAGGTGCAGGTCCTGCCTCAGAGCGGTGCAAAGTGGTTCCTGGGGGAAGAGGACAGGGGAGGCCACTGTGAGTGCTCAGGTCACCAGCCTCCTGGTAGCTTCAAGCAAAAGACCCATCCTGCTCATGTACTAAAACTACCAGTAGTCCATCCAGATCCTAGAACTTAGGACTAGTCAAGTTAGCTTCCACCAACAACAGAGAACAAAAACTTCTGATCTTTATTAGGCACCAGATGTACGTGGAGTATGGTACTGATCCCCTTATGTGCGATGTCTCCTGGACTCTCCCCAGGGCCTTTGAGAGGTAGGTACTAAGCCAAGCCCTGCCTTTTACCCCAAGCCCTGGCATGTAAAAGAGACACTGGGAACACACACACACACACACACACACACACACACACACACACACAGAGTGAGCCCTTGTTCAACCCTCCTGGAGGTCAGGAGAAGAGCCCTGTTGTCAAATACAGTGATTTCTGAGGAAGTATATGGATTGATCATACTAAGAGGGATGAATAAAGCAAACAATTTCTTCTGTCATCAGACCAGATTTTGGTTAACAAATAAGTTTATAAGCAAATCTACAACAAAAAATAGACTTCTAGCACATTTGAATTTCAGCATTGCAGCTAAGGGGTCATGGGCCACATTGATATTTCCCTAGTGACAAATTATGGTTAGGGGCAGGGGTGGGAAAAGCACCAGGACCACATGATGATGTAGGACCAAGCTCAACGTGGGCGTCCAGCCTGACCAAGCCCTATGTACACAGCTGGGGGCCAGGCACAGCATCCCTTTCCTGCCTTCTGCTGCCATGGCCCATGTGCGTGGCCACCCATCTGTGTGCGTGTGCCAAATTCCCAGTCTGTGACATCACTGCAGAGCCCTTGGCCAGGCCTGTTCAGTGTCAGTGTGCCCCAACCCCTCTCTGGTGCTCACCCCCAGACACCTCCATCCACCCTCACTCTGACCCCATTCTACTTCCTCAACTCTATTTGCTTTCACTCATTCATTGAGTTGATGTGTTTCTGTTGGGCCTGAACTCAGTGCCAACCATTGCTTTCTGGGCCTTGAGGCAGCCCATGGCTGGTGCCCTACAGGACTCAGGGCCTTCCACAAAGGAAGTAATAAACACTAGTGAGAAGACACCAGTGTCATAAGAGGAGTTGTAATGTTCCTAACAGGGTTCTGTCTGACTAACTAGGAATCCAGGCCTTGTGCTTTCTCTGCAGGTCTTTCTGTAGCAGTCACAAACAGAAGTGAGGGGAATGGAGGCAGCCAAGTGACAAGTAGCATCCATATAGTCATCAACAATGTGTTGCAAACAACAGCGGTGAGTTGGAAGGGTTTTTCCTCCATGGAGATATGACCACATCTGGAGACAGTTTTGGTTTGTCACAACCTGGAGAGGCGATGTTTCTGGCATCTAGTGGGAGACCCCATAATACTACAATAGATAAGACTTAATCTCACCCTCAAAGAATTTTATAGTCATGAATTTCTGTGATATCTGAGGCTGGGAAAACTGGTGGAAAGATTGTCCATGATGGCCATGCACTGAGGGCCATTCCAGGGAGACAGAGCCCGCTGACAGCCTCGGAGTAGGCTTTACATATTGGGGTCACATATTAGGGCAGGCTTTGTGGTATTTCTAAGCCTTACTTTTCTGTCCTATTAAATAGGAATGGTAGCAGTACTGTAACCCTATAATGTCAGGAATAATGTATGCCACTTCTAATGTTCTAAGCATAGTGCTTGGCAAGTGGCAGAAGCTGGACATGTGGGTGGATGGCGGAATGGATAAACTCATGGGTAGATGATGGATGGGCTGATTTATGGAAGAGAGAGGAAGAAACAGAGAGAGGGATGGAGTGACCAATTATGAAAAGAGATGGGAGATAGAAGGAGAGAGAGATAGATTTATTGAGAAACAGAAAGGGAGATATGGGGACTTGTTGAGGGAGAAATGGACAAGGGATGGATAAATGAGTAGAAGGAATTAAGGAGGAGCAAGAAAAGCATGGGGAAAAACAGAAAGAGACAGAAATGCCAATGAAGCCTTCTCTGTTGCAAAAACCCTGGAATATGAGCTAGAATCCAAAACGGAGACTTAGAAACAGTTTCCGTTCCTAATCTGGCCTCAGTTGAAAACCATGACTGACCCCCGCCCCATTCCTTCTCAAATGGTTTCCCATTAGTCGTCAATCACAGAGCCCAAATTCTTCTGGCTGTGCCAGACACTGCCACATTTCATGACTGTGGCCTTGGGGAGGGAAGCCAGAAAAACACAAAGGTGCGAGCAGTATGCAGGAAGGGACAATAGTACAACTCACAGTCACCCACCTCAAGGACATGTTGGAGGGGTAGGTAGCCCTTTTGCGTTCTTTTGCAGAAATTGTGTATCCTTTCCAAAATACCCACATATTTAGGCCATGGGACCACATGGCTTAGTCACACCAAATTCATGGAGAAGTAGCCTAATCTGTTTTGCAGAACTCAATCCTGAGCACCAGGGTGTTTCTTCACAGAACTACTTCATATATCGGCATTACTAGTAAAATGCAAGATTAACATCAGTCCATCTTGACTCAATAATATACACTTACAGACAGAAGAAAGATTGAAGGCCTAGGACCTTCCCAGGCCTGGGAGACATGCTCATGATCTGAGGAGGAAGAGGGACATAAGAGAAGAACACACCCGGTATCCAACAGGACTGAAGGATTGTCAAATCTCAGGATTGAGGTAGGATAAAAGCTAATTACTTTGTGCTTCTGTCAATGAAGTTTTATTACAACACTGCCATGTCCATTACTTTTAATATTGTTCCTTTCTGTTGTAATGCTATAGTGGCTGTTGAATAGTTGTATAGAAACTAATGGTTGCAGAAGTTAGAAGAGTTATTTGAGAAAATGTGTGACTGCTGCTCAGAAGACAGGATGAGAGATGCAGCCAACACCATGATGGTTGCTCATGTCCTCCCATGAGCATTCCTAGCAGGGAGGGGCTTTCACACACTCCCCAGCTCCTATGCTTCCTGGCCTGCAGGTTTCTTCAGTGTTAGATTTTCATGCTATTCTCTGCCAAGCCAGGGGAGGAGACCCTGCTTTTGTTCATTCAACAGAATGCCCAACACTGAACAGTTGTGTGTGTGTGTGTGTGTGTGTGTGTGTTGCTGTACATGTTAAGCAAGTGCTCTACCAGAGTCATACTCTCAGCCATAAGTGCTTTTAACTCATCTCAGCTGGGAATAGTTTCCTTCTCTAAAGCCTTTAGGATGCAGCAGATCAGCAGCATGGATTGATAGCAAAAAGGTGATATTATCAGATAGGAGATCTGGTTCCATGTACCCGCCACCGTGCCCTCACCAGCTGTGTGCAATCAGAGAGGTTAGGCCCTGCCATCACCTCATAGCACACATAATGGAGGAGGACCTGCTGGTGAACCCTATTGCTACCAGGGTCAAATTACCAACTCCTGTCGGGCCCTGCACCTTGGTTCTCCTCAGCATAGCATAGTAGAGTTGACAGCCAAATGACTGACCTGACTCAGGATGTGATCCCTTCCCTGGAGGAGTTCTGAAAGTGTTATCAGGAAAGAGACAGCCATGTGAGACAGACACTGAAAGAGCAAAGGCTAGACCAAGATCCATTAAGTACCCCGAGAAGTTCAAGTCAGGGCAGGAAGGTCACAGGACCTATATTGTGTGGTGGGAGGGCAAGTTTGGTGGGTAAAACCTGCATATGGGACTTTAGGTAATGGTATTAAGTCCAGTGTTCTGCTTGTGCTCCCAAATTGCTGCCAACATCCAGTGGATACCAATGGTCTGATTTACTGTAGGTTGACACATAGTGTTGCTAAGTGTCTCAACTAACATCACAGATCTCACTGCTTTGGCTAAGGCTGGTTCATGAGTGGTTCTTAGGGCTTTTCAGCATCCAATTTATATCTGATTATATATTTGTTGACTTCACTGTGATAACCAAAGTGAGACAGGTGTTGCTATCAATTGGTTTTCTCAGTATGCTAATACTGAGATACCCTGGAGGCCATACACAACACTTCAGCTAATTCCTGAAGAACCAGACATAGAGTCAAATAAACTGTAACACCTTCTCTCAAATTAATGGAGGTAGGTGGCTCCTGGAATAGAAGCAAGTGCTAATAGTAAGCTATGCCCAGAATATATCTCTCCAGCAAAGTATGCGCTATAAATCAACCAGCAAACCCCAGTACAGGAAACAGACAAACACAAAAATACAAACATGAAGAAACATGGTAATAAAATACCTCCAAGAACACCCAACTATCCCAAACCCAATCGAAGGGCCATCAAGGGGAAGACATTAAGAAGAAAAATATCTGAAATGGTACTAGTGGAGGATAAAAAAGTAGATCAGTAAGATTATGACAGACTCAAAGAAGATATAACTAAAAAGATAATTATCCTAACCAAACAAATGATCAGTAAATCTAAGTAAGACACTAAGGAAAATCTAGCTGAGCTAAAGGAAGAGATACAAATATGAAAGATCAGCATAGAACAGTGTGGAGGTCCACAAAAAAGTTCCAAACAGAAATCCAGATCAAAAATATGACTGAAAGTTTGGATAGCTGAAGCAACCAATGTGAGGGGACAGCATCAGATCTAGATTATAGGGCTGTGGTTGGTGAGCAGTCAAATAGGGATACCTTTGAAACAAAAAGAGAACATGATACATGGATCTAAAAACTTCTAGATGATGCAAAGAAGAGAAACAGTAATGAGAATTATAGAAAAACAAGAAACAACAAACAGCATTAAAAATCTGTTTACAAAAGTACTTCCAGAAAAATTTATACATACAGAAAAAGAATTTAGCATACAAATATATGTGGCATATAGAACCCTAAATAGTCACAATCAGAAAAACAACTGCAGAACACAACATTATCAACATATCAGAAATGCAACACAAGAGCAGAATTTTAAAAGCATTTAGATAATAGCAATGATTCTCTTTTTTTTAAATTTTTTTTTACATTTATTTTTTGTGTGTGTGTGTGTGTGTGTGTGTGTGTGTGTGTGTGTGTGTGGCCAGCTCAGCCCACCAGGGGGCGGGGCTGGCTGGCATGTGGTGCTGGGGAATTGAACCGCGGTCCCTGTGCTTTGTCAAGCTTGTTCCAAGCAGGTGCTTTAGACCACTGAGCCATCTCACCAGCCCAGAACTGAGCTAGGGCTGGGCCCCCATGATTCTCTTATAAAGGAAAATCCATCAGAATTACAGCAGAATTCTTAGCACTAACCTTAAAGGCAAAGACAACTTGGAGTGAAATACATCAAGTCCTCAAAGAAAATAACATCCAACCAAAATCAATATAGCCTGCAAAGTTACCTTTCAAAATTGGTGAAAAAAGAAGGTATTTTCAATGTAAATAGTACCTAAATATTCAAGACCAACCAACATTCCAGAAAATTCTCAAGGCTATACTAGGAATAGACAAGCTAACCAAAAGTTCCAAGACAATCAATGCAGCCAGGGTAAACAATTAAGTATAAGGAAAATAAAGGAAAACAGCAACTAGAAAATAACACAATGACAGGAATAGGTCAGTATTTATGAATTACAACCATGTGAATAGTCTCAATTCATCAACTTAAAGACAAAGATTATCAGAATGGAACAATACCCAAATGCCAATCGTATGCAGTATGTAAGAAACATATTTAACCCAAAAAGAAATTCATAGACTAAAAGATCAAAGAATGGAAAACAATATTGCATACAACAGGAACCCCAAAACAAGCAAGGTTAATTATCCTATTTTCAGACACAAACCAGACCAAAAATAAATGGGATTTAAAAAAAAGAATCAATGAATCAAAGAGCTGGTGTGCTGAAAGAATAAACAAAATGGACAAAGCTTTAGCCATTCTTATCAAAAATGGGAAAGAAAAGATACAAATCAACGTAATTACAAATGAAAAAGATGAAAGAATAATAAATAATGCCAAAATCCTGGAGATTATTAGCAGCTAATTCACAAACTTGTATACCAAAAACTGGAGAACTCAAAAGGAATGGAGATATTCCTAGATACATAGGAATTACCAGAAAAACCTCACAAAAAACCAAGAAGGCTTAAAAATGCTGAACAATCCAATAACAGCCAATGAAACTGAAGTAGCAATTTTAAAAAGTTACTAAGAAAATCCCCGGACTTAGTGGATTCACTGAAAATTCTACAATAACTTCAGAGAAGACCTCATGCTCCTCGATCTCTTTAATGAAATCAAGAAAAGGAGTACTTCTAAATCACTCTTGGAAGCTAGCATTACCCCTATCCCCAAATCAGACAAGGACCCAAATGAAAAAGAACTACAGGCCAATCTCTTTAATGAACGTAGATACAAAAATCATAAACAAGATACTGGCAAACAGAATGCAGTAAATCACCAAAAATTTCATATACTGTGCCCAACTAGGCTTTATCACAACAGTGTAAGGATGGTTCAATACAAACAAGACAATAAATGTAATTCATCACTTAAACAGAAGCAAAGACAAAACTTACATGATCATCTTAATAGTTGCAGAAAAAGCCTTTAAGAAAAATCCAACATCTATTCATAAAATTACTTTTTATTATTTTT
>NW_004524730.1:1538545-1552837 GCF_000260255.1 Octodon degus | reverse complement strand
TAAGAAACTTATCTCAATGTAATGAAAGCCATTTAGGACCAACTTACTTTCAACATCATATTAAATAAGGAAAAATTTCACTTTCAAAATCATGAACAAGACAGGGCTGCTCACTATTACCACTCCTCCTCAACATAGACCTTGAAACACTAGCCAGAGCAATCAGGTAAGAGAAATAAATAAAAGAGATACATATAGAAAAAGAGAAAGTCAAAGTATCATTATGTGCAGATGATACGATCCTCTCCATAGAAGATCCAAAATATTTCACAAAACAATGTCTAGATTCATAACCAAATTTAGTAGGATAGCAGGATACAAAGTAAACACAGAAACATCTATAGCATCCCAGTACACTAACAATGAACTCACTGAGTAAGAAATAAGGGTTACAATATCATTCATAATAGTATCAGGAAAAGTAAACACTTAGGAATTAAGCTAACCAAGAAAGTGAAAGACCTCTGCAATGAAAATTATGTCACTCTGAACAACAAAACTAAGGATAACATCAGCAAATGGAAAGATATCCCTCATTCTTTTGTTTTTTTATTTTTTAGTTTTATTTTTTGGCAAACCGGGGATTGAACTCAGACCCTTGCACTTGGCAGAGAAGTGCTTATTCTACTGAGCCATCTCCCTGGCCCCTCCCTCATTCTTGAATAGGCAGAACAAATGTAGTCAAAATGGCTATACTTCCAAAACTGATATATAGATTTAACACAGTTCTAATCAAAATGCCAGTAGCATTTCTCACAGATCTATAGAAAACAATCTTAAAATTCATATGGAACCGGAAGAGACCCAGGATAGCAAAGCAATCATGGGCAACAAGAGCTTAGTAGGAGGCACCGCAAGCCCAGATTCAAAGTTGTACTACAATGCTGTTGTGATTAACGCATTCACAGCAGTGCTCTAACTTGTATGTCTTGCTGCCAAGTGGCTTGTGCCACAAATGATATATGCACAACTGTCTCATCAAGTGGGTTTTTATTATTTTTATTAGTTATAAGATTAACAAAAATGGATAGGTCCATTCGTACCACCAGTCACACCAGCTGCCAACAGAATAGTCATGCATGTACCACAGCTGGTTCAAGCCAGTGGGAACATGTTAAAACGAGATGGTACTGGCACAGTAGCAGAGAAGAGGCACAATGGAACAGGAGAGAGGAAGCAGAAAGAGCCCCAGACACATTCACCTATTTGATCTTTGGAGAATGGGGACAAAAATATACATTACAGGAAAGATAACCTCTTTAATAAGTGGTGACTGGAAAACTTGGATAGCCATATGCAGAAGATTGAGTCTAGACCCATTTATCACACCAGGTACTAAACTATAATCAAAATATATCAAAGACATTTATTAAAAATAGTAATGATCTGCCAGAAGATAAAATAGGTAAAGCTCTTGAAAGGCAAGGGATAGGCAAGGACATTCTGAAGAGAATCTCAGTGGCACAAGAAATAATACCAAGAATCAACAAATGAGATACTGTCAAATTAAAAGTCTTTTGCACATCAAAAGAAACAACAGAATGAAGAGACAACCTACAGAATGGGGAAAGATTTTTTTCCAGCTATTCCACAGACAAAGCACTAATATCTAGGATATAAAAACTTCAGAAAAAATTATACCTCCCCATAATTAAAGGCTAGATCAAAAGAAAAAATGGGTATCCAAAGTACATAGACACTTTTCCAAAAAAGAAATACAAATGGCCAATATGGCCAATACACAATATAGGAAAGAATGATCAACATTGCTAGCCATTAAAGAACTGCAAATTAAAAGAACATTGAGATACCATCCTACTCTAGAAAAAAATGTCTATCATCAAGAAATCAAAGAATATAAAGGCTACAAGGATTTGGGGGAAATGGAGCGCTTCACATTGTTGATGGAAATGTAAACTAATACAACCACCATAAAATCTGTGTGGAGATTTTTCAGAAAGCTAAAAATAGATATTCCATTTGATCCAGCTATTCCCTTACTAGGTATTGTCTTGAAAGAATTAAAGTCATCATATTACAGAGATATCTACATATCTGTTTATAATAGCACAAGTTTTAATAGACAAAAGTGGCCTATATGCCCATCAAGAGATAAACTGATAAAGAAAATGTGATGTTTATACACAGTGGAATAATACTCTGCCATAAATAAAAATAAATACAAGGTATTTGTAGATAAGTGGGTACAATTTGAGAACATAATAGTAAATGAAATAAGTCTGACACAAACTTAAAAAATCACACACTTTATATGAGAAAACATACACACACACACACACACACACACACACGGGGATATATATGGCGGAGAACAGGAGGAAAGGAGGCAGGGAGGGAGAGAGAATACATAAATGTAAGTGGGGAGATGTTTTTCATATGGATGGGAGAATAAGAGATGGGGTAGGGAAGAGGGAAGGAGGGCAGGGAAAGGGGATGGAAAAAAGAATTAAGGAGAAGAATGATGAAAACAGGTTTTTTAAGTGGGACTGAGACAAGTAGGGAAGGGGAGGAGAAGTAGGAAATTTTAAAAAAGAATTAAGATATATATTGATAGGTTCCAAGTTCTCATAATAAATATAATCATTATGTACTAACTAAACAAAAATGAAAGCAATTAAAACTAAAATCCCACCACCTCACAAGATTAATGTGATACTCGAATTAAATACGGCAAGTGAAAGAATTCTCTAAGCTACAAAAGCAGTAATAAAGTGGCCTATTTCATATTATACTGAGAAATTCAAAGGCCAAATTGGCTTCTCTAACTTAAAGAAATAAGTTAATAAAAAATTACAGAGTTTTTCCTACTTTCCTTCAGTCTGCCCCAGCTGAGGGCCACCTTGCCTTGGGCAATTTTGGCCAACTTCCTCTTGAGAATTAATAAAGCCACTGTCCACCAAGTCACCATGCAGACTGTCCCTCCGCTTCCCTCAGGGCCTCAGGGACAGCCGCACGGGCCAGGCTGGGACTCACCAGGCTTGCGGTAGATGTGTGTGGCCTCCTCACGGAGCAGGAGCCGGCAGCTCTGACCCTGCAGGCTATGTGTGCAGCTCTGGGTGTCAGGGTAGAACACACACCGCACAGCTCCAGGCCAGGTCTGCAGAGTGATGGTGACACAGGCCTGGTGACGGAAACATTCTGCAGGGCAAAGGAAGGAGAGAGGTGTGGCCTCAGACATCAACTTCACTCACGCCAGCACGCATGACTGTATCAAACACGCAGTCATTCATCCTCCCATCCATTCACTAATTCATTCTTTTATCCGATTACATTCCCATAAGCCCACACATATATGATCTTCCCATCCTTCCAAATCATTATAAAAGCATGAATCTGTGCAGGTACGCACCCCTCTATCCATCTATCCTTTCATCCATCAGCTGGTCCATCCAGCCTTCCATCCAACCATGCAAGCCTCCATGAATCACCCACCTGTCATCCATTTATCCTTCCATCCAATTGTACTGCCATGAAAACAAGCACTCATGCTTCCATCTATCTCTCCATCCTTCCATTTGTCCTTCCACTGTCCATTCATTTGAAGACCTACTACAAGCCCTGTGCACCATGACAAGACTGAAGATACCATGGAGGGGGCCGTGCCCTTGCTCATCTATTTTCCACACAACAGTCAAGATTTTTACTGTTTGTTTGATTCCTAAGTGGCCTTTAGCAGTCCCTGCTGAAAACATTCCCCCGGCTCCTCAAGGGGCTCAAGTTGAAGTGGTCCTAGATAGGCTGTCCCTGTTCCAGCTCTTGCCTTTCACTTCGCCTAGTCTCCTGCTGTCCTGTTTCCATACCTGCTCACCCCACACATTTGTGCATGTTCCACTGGGGACTATACCCTTTCCCTTGCCAGTTACCTCCTCTACCGGACAATCTACTTCAACCGTTTCATGGCATTTAGTACTAAGACTGCTTTTGAAAACAGTGCTGCTTTGTTTGATTGGGCAAGGTTTACATGGCTTGAGGTATTATTTGAACCCAGTCTCTGAGTGACACCAACTACATTTGTGCAGTACACAGTCTGTACATCTGTACATGGTGGCCTTGTCTGAGGGATAAACAAAGTTGTGTGAGTATTATTATCCAATCTTGTAGGAGAGATTCCCGGCCTTCATGGAATCTTAGAGGGCTTCAGAATCTTGCAAGAGTGTAAATGGCATCTGACCTTAGCAACTTTTAGAAGCTTAATGTTTTTGCAGAGTATTCCAATCAAGTGACCACCTAGTTATTGTTTGAACACAATAATTAGAAACTATTATGGTTTGTGTCTAGTTGTCCCCTCAAAGCTTCATGCAGTCACTGGGACAGGCTTTTAGAGTTTGTGATTCATTCATCATCCAACACTGGGATTGTGGTATGAGTGCTACATATGCCCTGGGGCAGATAGTCTGAATACAATGTAAGGGAGGAAGGGAGGCTTGCCAGCTCTTGTAGCTGCTGCTCCTCCCTTTGCTCTTTATTGTTCTCCACCACCATGAACTGCTGCACTCTGCCCTGTCCCACTCTGCCTTGGTGCCAGCGGAGTATGGACTGAAACCTCCACAAACTGTGAGCTAAATAAATCTTTCCTTCCTTAATTTTGAGTGTTGGGTATTTTGTCCCAGCAATGAGTGAAAAGTAACTAAGACAGAAACTCTATAGAGGAATTATACATCTGTAGATACTTTTGCCTATTGGAAAGTTCTTTAAATTGTACTGAAGAAAATTTCCTCAGTTTCAAGTTTTGCTCCATGTATTAGTTTAGTGTATGAACCTGCCCACAGCAAGTCCCTCTCCTCCTTGTCATGAGGATCACACAGCACAGCAGTGGGGAAACCCATTCAGGCCTCCTCCTGTCAGCTAATGCCTTCCTGCCAGGCCAACCCAACTCATTTGTCCTCAAATCTCTGTGAGTCTCTGAAGTCAGGACCTGGAGCAGCTGTGGGGAAGCCTGATACATTCCCCCTGGGGTGTGGAGTCCTCTTACCCTGCAAGCAGAAGTCTCGGGCAGCTGAGAAGTTGGTGGCAGCAGTGCTGATGTGGGCGATATCAAAGTCCCTGAGGGATGGATCTACAGCTACTGAGGAGACAGCCAGGGACTGCCAGGAGTCCAGAGCAACTAGGAGAGAATGTAGAGGACAGGCAAACAGTTATGGCCTGGGTCACAATGAAGACACAGGAAGCAAGGTCCCCACTGCTCACAGAGACAGCCCAGGGATACTCTCTGCAGGTGTCCGTTCTCATGTGACTTAGCACTTCTATCACCTGTGTCATCTCTCTATCCTACAACCAGCTGTTAAGTTCTGTTTATGAGCCACAGTTTGTGCTCCACTGGGGAGGGAGGTACTGCAAATGTCAAAAGCCTAGACAAACCAAAACACATTGTGTTAAGCAATTTACAGTGGGCTGGAAGAAAATTCTAGAAGACAAAGAACCCCCATGGGGATGCAGTTGGAATGATGCAATAGTGATGTCAGGCAACAACACTAGGAGCCAACTCAGCAGGTGCCGCATGGCACTGTGCTCAGGTCTCTGTAGATCCCACATCACTTTATCCTCCCCACACCAGCTGCAGGGGAGACTGGTGTGCTGCCCAGACCCCCCCAACAGGGGCTTTCATTTGTTGGGAAGCTTGTGGCTGGTGGCTTTCATTTGAGCCCTGTAAGAATTGCCCCTGATGGAAGAGAGGTGGATCCCTAACCCAGAGACAGCCTGCATCCAGAAACCCAGTCGTGCAGATGCACAAGGCTGGCCTCTGACCTCAGCATGGCCTGACTCTTAAAGGCAGCCCACTTCCATTCTCCAGGGAATTGCCTGCATGCCTACCTGCCTGCTTCCTTCCTTCTTCCTTCCTTCTTCCTTCCTCCTTCCTTTCTTCCTTCTTCCTTCCTTCCTTCCTTCCTTCCTTCTTCCTTCTTTCTTTCCTTTCTTCCTTCCTTCTTCCTTCCTTCCTTCATCCTTCCTTCCTTCCTTCCTTCCTTCCTTCCTTCCTTCCTTCTTCCTTCATCCATTCTTCCTTCTTCCTTCCTTCCTCCATCCTTCCTTTTTCCTTCCTTCCTCCCTCCCTCCCTCCCTCCCTCCCTCCTTCCTTCCTTCCTTCCTTCCTTCCTTCCTTCCTTCCTTCCTTCCTTTCTTCATCCCATCTCTCTTTTGTAGAATAACATGGTAGTTGATCTTATTCCTAAACATTTGTGAGTAGGTGTTACCTTGGCCTAGTGGAACACTCTAACAATCTTAAACACAGCACTTTACAATCTATAAACCATATCTGCCTCATCATATTTACCCTTCACAGAACCCCAAAACTAGGGTCAAGTAGAGGCCCCAATGCCTCCCCTCACAATGAGAAGCTGGAAGTATGGAGAACTTACAAGTATTTACCAAGAACATGATGCTAGGGAGCTAAGAGGGTGGTACTTTAGACTCCAAGCAGAGATCTCTCTGTCCCTTGGAGTCCCCTCTGTAGGAGTCCCCTCTTTGTAGGTGTCTTTTATGCACTTTCTAAAACACTAGCTACAGACATGGAAGGCCTTTCTTTTAATAGTACCATGCTCTTAGCTGTGTGCTGAGCCTGGAATCCCACCCCCAGACGTGCCTTTACCATGTAGCCCTGGGGTGCTTGTGTGAGCTTAGAAAGGTAAACACGGCAGCAAACAGCTCTTGCCATACCTTTCCTGGCACAGGCCACTGCTGGAAATATAGCCAAGGTCCTGGCATGGCTGGGTTCTGGTGCCTACTTCTGGTACAGACGCTGCTTTCCTGCCACATCCTCACGTGGCACCCAGCCAACAGACAGCAAGCGACCACTCCCATGTCTCTTTTCAAAGGACACTGCAGCCCTGGTCAGGGCTCTGCTCTCCTGATCCAACCTGTCCCATGGCCCTGCCTCCTAACACTGTCTCACAGGGAGGCTGATTTCAACACAGGAATGGGGGAGCACAAGCATGCAGTTTTAAATTTAAAAAAAGAACAGATTCACTTAGAGAGGTCACCGAATAACGGGACCCACCTTCCAGGCTCAGTAAGCGGGAGCCCACGCCTGCACCATCCTGACCCACCTTCCAGGCTCAGTAAGCGGGAGCCCACGCCTGCACCATCCTGACCCACCTTCCAGGCTCAGTAAGCGGGAGCCCACGCCTGCACCATCCTGACCCACCCTCAGAGAGGGGTCAGTGTCTGCCAGCTGCAGGACCAGACGCAGGGCCAGGGCCAGGGCTTGCACCCATGCGGCGCCCTCCCTGGCTCCAGCTGCAGGGTCCGGCCGGGTGCATGATCCCAGAGTGGCATATTTTTACTGAGGATGCCACAGTTTTAGAAAAGAATTATGATGGGTTTCAGGATCAAAGTTGCCAACCATGGTCCTAAATAGGAGGCTTCAACCACAGTCCACATTTAGGCTGAAGTCTGGGGAGGGGCCGTAATTAGAGGGTGAGTTCTGTCTCTGGAGTCACAGCCAGCTCTTGCATCACTGTCCTGTGGCCTGGAGCTAATCTTTCCGTGCTTTCCACCTACCCTCACCTCTGCCCCTGCTGCCACCCTACACTCCTTAAACTAAAGTCATTTTATAACATATTTTAGCGAATGATGATAAAAGTATTCCCATACTATGTTTTTTAAATATTTGCTTGGCTATTTATTCTCTTGGAAGAAATTCAAAACCATTTTGTCAAGTCTGTCAAACTTATCATCTGGAATGATCTCAAAGTTAAATATTACTTTGTTTTGTTCATCTGAGTTTTATGATGTTTAATGCTTAATGTCATTAAAAATGAATAGATATTGTTTCAGTTATATATGCCGAATGGTTACAGTTGGCCTAAGAGAGAAACATTCGTTTGTGTGTTGACATTTTTCTAAGTCACCGTAGTGAACCAACATCAAGACAACTCGCAAAATCAAGAAACTTACATTCACGTAATTAGAATTCTCCGAGTAGAATGGGGTAGGCAATAAATATTTAAAGATTTACAATTTCTGAATTTAGTTAAAATTAGAGCCCCATATTTCCAAGAAAAATGAACATTTTGCACAAGAAAAGGGAACTATTATATGACTGATCTGTAAACTCTGTCTTCTAAGGAGGCCTGCCAGTTAGATTAGCTGTTTAAGCAACTCTTATGCAAATGCAGTCAGGCTCAGGGTACCGTGGTTCGATCCCCAGTTCCACATGCCTTACTAGACCTGCCCTTAAGGCTGACTGAGTCAGCCAAGGAAAAAAAAAATCTATTCCTCCGTAAACTCTGTCTTCTTCATGTTTATTTTAGACAAGTTTTATTGTTATATTCATTTAAGTTTGTAAATAATTTTTACAATATGCGATCTATTATTAATCTCATGTATTCATTTCAAAAATATTTTTCTAACATTCACTCTGTCTGCATCTTATATCTTTCACATTTAAATATTTGTCTACAATTTTTAATTTGCTACATAATTATTATTGATTTTCAATAAAGTTAACAATGAGTTAAAAAAAAAGACAACTCTCAGCCATGGGTGAGAGTTGAAAATGAGCCCAAAATTACCTTGCAGATTAGTACTGGCTGGCCTTCCTTCCTCAGCCACTAGTTTGAGAACCCTTTGAATCAACTAATTTAGTTTTGAATTTGCTTTTTTTATCTACTCATTCGATAACTATTTATTGCCCTCCTTCTATAGGAACCATACCTGTCAGCAAAAGATGATACCCAAGAAGCGTAGGTGAAAATTCAGGGCTGTTCCTTGTCCTAACCTACCACCTCCTCCTGTGACATCAGCCTGCTAAGCCAGCCTGAGCCCTGGCTTTTCCTCTCCATACCGCTCAGGCCTCATCTGTTCCACTCTGGTCACCGCTGCAGACCCCGGGGCACCTTTCCGGGTCCCAATCTCGGCCTTGGGTGGGTCATGCTCACACAGTAGCCCCTTAGAAAACCCAAATCCAGCCAGAATCGCCACACAGCATCATCAGGACCCAGGAAGCCTGAGGTCGGCAGGGTACCCTCTGAGGTCTCCAGCCGCACTGAGGCCCTCCTTGTTCTACCCGTGGGCCTGGGTGCCCCCACTTGCTTACTGATCAAACCCAATGTCAGAAGTGGAAACAGATGAGGATTTAGTTTGTAATTATTAATGGTAATTAATGTAAATTAATGTAATGTATAGTAACTCGTATCAATTCCCCTTACAGGAAGTGGGAATACTGAAGCATGGAAAGGAAAGGCCGCAGGGCACCCCAAGGTTACAGAAACATCCTTCAGTGTCACAGAACCGGGCCTCAGACCCCAGAGCACACACAGTGACTACACTGTTCTGTCTGCCATTCTGTGGTCTAGGACTTCCTCCACCAGCCATGCAGACCCCGTGCCAGCAGCAGGACTCTTAGCTCCACTATACTGCCACAGATAAGTCTTGGGAACTCTTGAATACAGTAAAGACAACCAAACGTGGAAGGGCTTACCAAGAGGCTCTCACCTTTGTGCTGCTGGAGGTGGGGCCTTGTCCTATGCATTAGCTATGCAAATAAATGGCCCAAGAGACTCCCTAACATCATGTGGTCTCTTCCTTCTGTAACCAGAAATGCTAGCAACAAGTACTACTGTCTATCAGGCAGGCATGAGTGCTTGAGAATTATATGAAGATTATCTGATTCTGCTCACAATTCTCTCCTGAGGTCAACAGCATCATTCCTTGTTCACAAAGGAGGACCATGAGGCTCCGAGAGGGCTTGCAGCCACCCAACTGGCAAGCAGCAAGTCAGCATGTGAACTCAGGACAGTCCCATGTCATGATGTCCCACTGAAAACCGCAGCATCACTGAGGGGCAGGCAGCAAGGCGGGAAGGATCTAGGATGGGGCAGCAAAGAGCCCGCAGCTAGGTGGAACAGCTTGGGTCACCAGCAGCTGGGCAGGGACCGACTGGGTGGTGCCAACTGCTTTTACTCCCTTCCAAAAACACAACACCCTTCTCTTTAGAGAAAATGTGCTTTCCTTAGTTGGCAGCTGTATGCATTTATTTGGTAGAACGTGATGTTTGGTTTATGTCATCCAGAAGCCACAAGCTGAGCTCCCAGGCACATGTGGGGCAACGCAGTGCCTGATTCTTGCAGTGCAAGTGAAAGTGTTTTACAAACTGGAAAGCGCAATATGAAATAATAATTCAATAGCCCTTTGCTTCCCTTGTGATTAATCAACTAATTAGTCTATCCAATAATTATAAATGTCTTCTGGTATGCAAGTATTCACTGTATTAATTCTTACAGTGGTGGGAAAAGAATTGGAATCCATTGCTCTTTAATTTATTAAGAAAATTAATTATTCAATAGTTGTATTAGGCATTTTATGAAAAAAGTGGTATTTTATCCCTGTTCAGTGACACTTAATAAAGGTTAGCTATAACCTTATTGTCACTTCCATTACCAGCAGCATTTTTATAAGTCCTAAAGAACCAATGAAAGCCAAGGCAAAGTTCTGGACCCTAAAAGATCCCCTCCCAGCCCCTACTCTGCAGCAGCTGACCCCTCGCTGTGATTCCCCTGCAGCCTCCCAAGTGCTTTCTTCAGTGGCGTGCCCATGGGAGCAGAAGGCTCTAATGACATGTGCAATGGCCCTGCCTCTGTGAGGTCACATGTTTGTGGGTTCACCAACTTGTGAGTAATCCTATCCTGGGCTGCTGACTTCAAAAGCATTGTTAAAGGAATTTATAACTAAGAGAAGACCACATGGATTTCTAATGTCTCCATAAAAAATGACAAATTTATCACAAGCAAAATACCTAGACGACAGTCCAAGGCTTTGCTTGAGCCTGACTCCTATCAAGTCTTCTACCCCAGCATCCCTAGTTCAAAGGATACCTGGAAACAGCATGGGAATTAGCTTCCTAGGGGCATCTGCACTCTCTCTTGGGGTTATGCAGTACAACCTTGGGCAGCTGGGAAAACTGCAGAACTTCTGAGACTCGAACCCATGTGGGGAATCAGAACTAGCTGTGTGCTGCAGCTTCAGTGCCTCAGAGGCCCCTCAGCACGTGGCACACGGGCAGCCGTGGGCCCTCTGACCTGCTCAGGTCCACACAGGGGGCAGAGGCAGACAGACTCAAGGTGCATAGCTGCATGCACACGCCTTCGGTCACCTCAGGCCGAGGAACCCCTGCTTCAGCAGTGCTGTTGGGAATTGTGCTAAGGGTCTTAAGTCGTGTGTGTGAGATGAGGTGAGTGGAGGATCCAAGGATCTTTTATTTTTCATTGTGTAATACTACCACTTATTCCATTATTTTTAATCGATAACTATAATTACGAAGTATAGAAGTAGAGGAAAGCTGTTAATGGACTACATTCTAGGCTGGTCTAATTCCCAGCCTGCTGGCAGAATGTCTGAGGTCCAGGATTGGTACCCTGCCTAAAAGAGTTCCTTAAATGTTTATCAAATGGTCTGCATTTCTCTTCTTAGAAACCATTTCTTTTTGTTTACCCATTTGTCAAAATGTGAATACTTCCTGGAAAATGCATTTTAATAAGATAGGTACATTTTTTAATCTTAGTGCGAACTACTGTCTTAGCTCCTTTAGACTCTACTAGAGACTGCAGGATAGCACTAAGAAATAAAATAATGCACCAACAGCATCTTTGGCTTTGCGATGGCTGGCTCAGGCCAAGCCAGTTCAGAGTGGTGAGTCTGGATGGGGCTGTGGTGCTGGGAGCCAGGAGCCAGGGCCTCCAAGGGCGGCCAGAGGCTGGAGACAGCCAGGCAAAAACAGACTGCTTCCTGGGTAGTCTCCCAAGTGCACTTCAGATTTTGGGTTTTGAATTTTTTTTTTATTCTAAGACACAACCCAGGAAATACTCCAGACTTCAAAAAGAGTATTAGTTACTGTGCTATTCATCTGGCATAGTATTTTTATGATGAGGAGGAATCATCAGAAATCAAACATCCACACACAGAGGAATGGGCTAGTGAACAGAGGAATAATCTGAATGTCATCATTGTTAGCACCACATTGTCCTTACCTGACTGCTCAGCACAGACCGGAAGTACCACAAAAGCAGCACTAGGGAGGAACGAATGAGTGGAAACACATGTGTGTGCGAGGTGACTGTGTGACAGGCAATTTGGAAATGTCTACATGATGTAGTACTAGGTCAAGTCCATGAAAATATGCAGCATTACAAATAGGCTGCAACTATGTCAGACGGTACTGCACAGCCTAAGGCTGAAAGGAAATGCACCCATCAACGTACAAACCCACACAGGGCAACTCTGAGATCCTGCTGTGGCTTTCTTTCCTTCCTGCATTGCTTCAATTTTTGACAACTAACAAATAGTATAACAAGACTCATCTGACATTTAGGTGGAGACTAAGTACACACCATGATGCTAAGGAAAAAATAAGTCATCACTAAATGTTTAGAAGCTTTGAAACATACTCTATTATTGCTCCTAATTAGCATGCTTATCTACTCTCCTCTCAAGCCCACGCAAAATGAAGCAAAGGAATAAAAAGCTCAAGCCCACAAAGAGAACAGAAAAAAAGAAGCAAGAACAGTGGGAGTGGACAGACATCTAAGGGACTGTCGATGCGGAACTCCTACGCAGAAGCTCGGTTGGCACTGCTACAACTGACAGAACACCAGCCAGCACTGGGAGATCTGCAGAGGGTGAGCAGCGTGGAAGCCGAGCGGACAGTAAAGTAGCTTAACAATGGAGAGTGATGTCGCTGGCATGTGCAGGGCAGATGGCTGGAGGGGAGACACGGCCTTGAAAAAACAGAAGTAGCAATCAATTTTGGCCACAGTCTGGCTGAGACGTGTAGTATCCCTTAGGCTGAAAGAGTCCTAGCCACTCTCTAAGCCTCACCTCTACCGCTCGCAACACACTGATGGTGACTAATGTCCCGCCTGAGGACATTTCAGAAAACAGCTCATGGCCAGATGTATAAAGTGCTTAGCAGGCTCAGGGAAAGAAACCATACGGCTACTGCACGCATGACCTCCAAAGGAAGGTATTTTAGCTGTGCGCAAAGCAAACGGATAACATGGGCTGAGGATATTTTCAGACCTTGAGTCACAGCCTTGGTGTTAAATAATTCCCTCTTCCACAAGCTATGTTAGGTTCTGTGGTAAGACCATGAAGGGAGGTGTCTGGGACCCCTTAATTATTGAGTCACAGGCCACAGATTAATGTCACGTGGCCTCTGGGCTGAGTGGTGCCTGCAGCCCAGACTGCACCATCCTGGTCCTGATAGGCTCAGGCAGAAGAGCTGACCATGCAGTGAGGCCTGGACTTGCATGTGGCTTCCACAGCACCTGGCCCAGGACACAGGCTGGGCCCCTGCGCCCACCTCCTGTGCCCCTGCCGTGGTGTGGCTATTCAGAGGGCTTCAGGCAATATGCAGGAGGAAGGTCAGCCATGCCTTGGGTGCTCTGGGCTCTGGGTTCCTGGGTGCAAGGCCAGTGCTTTGGCCACAATCTCACCCTCTGTATCTAGTAACCGGGAGCCGCAAATGCTCCATTCTAATGTAGTTTCCATCTTTCACATTTTAGCCACCAGCACCAGGTGCCGACTTTGCCCCAGGACTACACAGGTCTAACCCTACCTGGTAAGTGAAGTAGTCCCTGTAATGGGATGGGATGACCGGGCTCACTCCCACTGTGAGCCCCTTAGCTGCCTCATGTGCGGAAGCCATGGAGTCAATCACATGTGCGGTGCTGGCCTGTGACCTCCCCACTCCCCACTGCATGTGTGCACCACCAGAACACGTGAACGTGAGAGCGCCAGGGAGGACCAGAAGGAAGTGGGTACCCCCTGGGAAAGGGCAGAGGATGACGGACTCACCCTTCCCGGTGAAGGCAGGAGGAGCAGCCAGAGGGCAGAAACTGGGGGCATCACTCTGGGCAACTGGAAAGAAGGAAACACAGCCTTTTAGCTCATTTTCACAAGTCCACATGGCACGGTCCGGAAGACCTCAGAAGAGCCCAGGACAAGACGGTGGGGGAGTCAGACTCTCAGCAGACAGGTGGGTGGCATCAGGCCATGCCGGAGAGGTCGAGCTATGTCACACTGAGGTGGGCTGACAACTGGCCTCACATCTCAGAGACTGGCAGCAGCACAGGGCTGTCTCTCCTATAGCACATCCTGAAGCAGGGGAGTGACGATGGCTTCCCTCCAGGCCTAGACCGAGGAAGGCCCCATCTTGTCATAAGACTTTACCACTACATGGGCTGCTTGTCATGACATGCCAGTTACTGCTAAGATGTCTCTCGGGTAGGTGGATGTTCAAGAAGAAGGGGGTGGTGAATGAAAGCAAGAGACAGGAAA
>NW_004524730.1:1481640-1537435 GCF_000260255.1 Octodon degus | reverse complement strand
TTTATCAATAAAACTTTGAAAAGAAAAAAAAATAACCCTGTGTGCCAGTCACATACTGATAACGAAACAAAATGAACAGCAATTTCTGTATTCTTCCAAAAAAAAAAAAAAAAAAAAAAAAGACTTTACCACTGCTACTCAGGTCAAAGAGGATACAGTGAATTTCAATCTTATTCTGACAACTTCTGTAGAAGTGATGCACACCCCTCACTCACATCACTGGCCAACCCACTGGTCAGTATGAAGCAGCATGACCCATCATGCCCAAAGCAGGAAGCCAGCAATATACATCAAACTATGCAAATGCCCATCACTACCCCTTACTGGCTCTGTCGACTGGGCCAAGCACTTACCTTTCCAGCCTCAGTGTCCACACTGCACAATGGGCACAGTGCTGCCTATCTCATCAATGACGGTGGGACTACAGGAGACATAAGGCATGACATTCAGCACTATGCCATGCAGAAGAGTTCAATCAATGACAGCTTTTAATGGCAGGCCTCACTCACAACATAGGGACACATGGACTTGGGAGACAACAGGCTGAAATTTGAACTCAATATCCTGAAGAGAGGCAGTAGACAGTGACAATGGCTCCTCTAACCTCTTTTGTACCCACTTGTAGCACTGGAAAAATGAGGATGATCTAAGAATGAAGTGAGGTGGATGGTGTCTCTTCCGTGGCCACTGCTGGAGCTACAGTGGCCAAAATACAATTCAATCCATTTGTGATTTAGACCACATCAAAACTGTAGAAGGCACTGTTCAGTGTACCTTCCTGCATCCACAGAAAGAGTGTGTATCTTTCTCTCTTCCCAAACAGCTAAGACAGAAGCATAACAAATAATACCTATTGGAAAGGATGATGAAAATGCTGTAAAACTGAGCAGATTGGCAAAGCTGCCCAAGTGTGCAGACACCACATGTCACCTGCACTGTGCAGCTGCAGTGGGAAAAGGAAAACGGCACAGCTGTCAAGTGGTCGCAGGCCTGGCAACACGTTCATCACCAGGCTAAAGCCTGGACAAAGCCTGAGCAAAAGCTTCTGCAGTTGAAAGCCAGAGAATGGGCAACTATAAGGTGAAACTATTGAGAATATGTAGATATAAAGCAATCTTCTGCGCAACTTTTATTAAAACAGCTAAACTTCTAAAAAAGAATGAAGTGAAAAAACTTCCACACACAAATGTGGTGATGTGCAGATTCTAGTCATCTTCTCTTTCCTTCTCAGAAGAGAAACTGTGTGGCTTTGCCCATTTTCCTGAAGTCCCATTGGACTCAGTGAAAAAAACAGAGGGCCCATCCTACTTGCAGGACACACACAGCTGCACACAGGACAGACAGCTCTGGTTCTCCTCAAGAGGAAACAGCGCCAGCAGCTGCAGCCCGCCCCTTCCAGGAAATTCTCTGCACTCATGCTGCTTGGCTACAGCCCACGGCTCGCTCCCTCCCTGCACACTCACCACCGGAGCCTCTGCGCGGGCATCTGTCCTTGCTAGGTTCTCATTTGCATCCACAACTGTTTAGCCTGAGCCTCTGCAGTGCCGTGCTAAGTAAGATGCATGGAACTTCCTGTTCCCCTGGGAACTCATCGCTAGAGTTGTTCGGGGGACCCTTTTGGTTTTCCCTTTGCTCTGGGGTTGTGCCTTTGCTTCCTGGACCTTAGAAGACTCATCTGCTGCTCTATGTACACAACCATGGAATGATGATTAGGTTGCAATGGCTGGGTATAGACTTCTCTGCTGAGACACAGGGCCTGCGAGGCAGGAACACGCCTCCATCACCCTTGTAATGCAGTGTCTACCACAGGCAGTGGACACACTGCTCTTCAGCATCTGCCCTTTAACTCAGGCCAGCTCTGCCCTGCAGTCATTTTGATACACTCAGAGACACCAAGGGGGAGAGGGCAGGTGTGTGTTCTCTAGGGGAACAGGAAGTTCCATGCATCTTACTTAGCACAGCACTGCAGAGGCTCAGGCTGAATAGTTGTGGAAGCAAATGAGAACCTGGGCCCTTATGCTAGGACACCTTATACACACTCTAGTTGCATCTGCTTCCGAGGCTGGCAGGGACATACAAGGAGTGACATTCACTTGGGGCTACAGATGCCCAGTGAGTAATTTCGGCTCGGATACCTGCTCAACCCTGCACATAAGCCAAGTTACTCATTCCAGGAATGTCTGTCGAAAACAGAAAAATAACCTAAGATTCCCCTTCAAGATTGAGGACATTAAGGTAAGCAATTTACAGGGACATTTGCCTACCAATAAGGCTCCTATGTTGTCCTAAATACAGTCACCTTGGATTCTAGCTAAACCTTTCGCAAAACTGAAACTGTCGCAAGCAGAAGCAATCATTTCATAGAGACCAGATCACAGCCCCAAGCAATGATGACTTCTCCAGAGCCATCTTGTGAATGCTGAACTAGGTCAGCATTCACAAGATGCTAGGTCAGCTCAGCCTGCTATAAAACTGACCCTAGGTCAGCTCAGACCCTAGGTCAGCTCAGCCTGCTATAAAACTGATCTTTCCTTTGTTAACGGACCAGTCTAATCTTCTCCATCACAGCTGGGTCCCCTTCAGCCTCCTGAGCTGAAGTCCTTCCCATTTTCTCTTCCTTTCTAATCCCACCTAATAAATCAGCCTATGGGTGTCATTGATGTGTTCTTAAGTGCTTTTCTGAAACAAGATGTCAAAGGCCCTCCCAGGATGCATTCAGGTCCCCTCTACTGAGGGGATCTCTGGACCCTGTCTGACGACAACTTTAGTAGGTCAGCACAGACCCTGCAGAAGAGCCGGCTTTTATCCCTTTCACCCTCAGGAGCTGCTGCTGCTGCCTCCAGCAAGTCCAGTCACGTCACTGGGGTTCTCTGCACAGAGGCAATGACTGCCTCCTCTGTGTGGGATGGGAAGAGGTCCCATCTCTAAGAGGGTGAAACTGATGCAGGGAAAGCCCATCTTAGAAGTGCTAAAGAAAGGGGCCTTTCTTTCACATCTTGCCCCCTTAACCAGGCCATCAGATATGGGCAGTAAGAACTTCTCCCCCTCATGCACCCTGGCATTCAGCACACAGTATGAGCTTAGGGAAGGCTACTTTCTGCCCCTCAGTGGCAGAGGATTCAGCGTCAACAGCTCAACAGTTAGAACAGGATAAAGATGTTCATGTGCTCAATAATCAGGCCAGGCCAAACCAGCCCAAAGTCATTATCAATATCCTTCAGCAGAATCACTTGGTAAAGCTTGCGAGTTGTATGTGAGTGCTGGATGGGAGGTGACTTGGAATCCTACCCACCCTTCAAGGCTCAGGCCCCAGGGGTCCCCTCATCAATGCCTTTCCCAGCCCTGTGAGGCCATGACACCACTATGTGGTTGGCTAATACAAAGAGAAGGATGAGGACAAAAGGTAACAATAATGCCAACTCTGTGTTAGGATGACTCCAAAGGATGCTGCTGTGGTTTTGTCTATAAAAGAAAGAGCTAAGACTGTACAATATGCAGAACCCAATTAGGGAAAATGTTTTGGCTCACAATGTGTCATGAATCAAAAGATGATTCTGTAGTGGTCAACATGACCCAGCGGGGAGAATAGTCTGCTTTATTTATTAGGCCAGTTTCCCTAAGTAAGTTCTGTTAAATTATTCATATAGGCTGTGTCTTCTAATCTATGCTGTATGCAAAATAACCTTAGATGTTATTACTAATGACCCACTTTACACACTCAACAAAGCTTCCAAGCTTCTACTCTTATGTCATGAGAGAGCCATACCAGATGAGTTGCTTATTTAGGGTTGGATTATCTACTGAAGGGCCTGTAATTCCTCCTTAGATTGTGAGTACCTAGAGGACAGGAATCATGAATTATATACTCAGTCATATAACAAGTGACTTAAAGTCATAAAGGCCTGCATCCTAGTCTCTCATTTGCCTGCTAAGTGGACTTGGGCAAGCGAGGTAGCTTCCCTGGGCCTCTTGTTCCTCATCTGACAGGGTGTGAGGTTTAAACGAGACCACACTCACAAAGCATTTTCCACACATTGTGAAAGCCCAGTGAATGGAAGCTTCCAGATCTAGTTGGTGTTCAGTGTTGGGGCATGTTTGTTAAGTGGGAGAACCCTTCTCTGAATTCCAATTCCCAGTCCAAACTCTTGAGTCCCCAGCCTGCCCCTATAGAAGCCTTCAGTGGTCTGGGCAGTCAGATTAAAAACAAAAGCAAACAGCTGCAGCGAGTTGGGATAAGAAGCACCTTGGGTTCTTTTTCTTGCCAGCTCCTGTCAAGATGTTATAGTGCTCTGGTCTGATTTCCATTATATTTCTGAACAAATGAATTCCTTCTGAAACTTTGTACCCAACTCTCCTATGAATCATATGAAGATGGAAAAGGACATTTTTCAGACTCTTGTTGGGTGAGGGGGTAAGAGGACAGACAAACACACAGACAGACAGACACACAGACAGTCAGACACACAGACAGACAGACACAGAGACAGACAGGAGGCTCAGAGCTGGCCTCTGGTGTCAGGCTGGAAGTGCTAAGAAAGCATCCACCTTCCCTGCCTCTGTACTGCAAGTCCAGGAGACTAGTATATATGGGGCTACTTTATTACACCATTACACCACTCTGATATTTTTCCTAAAATAATTCAAGATGCTGAAAGAAAAGAAAAAGTCAATAGTGGAAGTTCAATCAAGTCACAGGCTGCTGAAGGTAGGTGCCATCAGGAATATTCTATTCAGCCTAGAGAGAATTAACTGCAAAAAAGAAAACTCTGCCATGAAGTTGAGGAATGTGCAGGGTCACAAGCGAGGTCAAGGACAGATGCCACCTGGAAGTCCAGGCTACACCTTCCAGGTCCAGTGCTGGAGGCCAAACCACAAAGGCCTGGCTTGCCAGCTCACTAGTCCTCTTCAGTTGATTAGGCAGTCTCTAGTTAGCCAGCTGAGTTGGGAGAAACCAGCCAGACAAATGGTCTGGAGTTTCTATTACCCACTCACTCAAAGTCCTGCCAGGGGATAACATCCTAGAAGGGACAAGGAGAACTTGGGGACATCAGAGTTGGCTTGCAACTTGATGCTACTCCACAATAACTGTGTAGCTTGGGCCAAGCACCTCCAACATTTTACAGCACACATCTCCCATATTAAAATGGAGGTGACTGTGTCTGCTCCCAGGAGTGGTCTGGTCTGAAATGAGGTAGCCCAGGGGTCCTAGCAAGTGTCGGACATCTACAAAGCACTGAAGAGTCCCAGATCTTTCTCACAGCCTGCTTTGGGCAGAGTAACGTGGAAGGAAGGTGTAAAAGGACAGGGAGATCATAGACATGGATCTCTAAGACTTCTTTTGGATCAGACAACCCTTGGCTTCTACTTCTAGGGAGGTGCCAGGAAGGGCCAGGGCCACTTCAGATTTACTCTGAAAGTGAGCAAGGAGCACTGGTGAGTCAGCTTGGGGAGCCTGACTCTCTGCTCAGCTTTCTGTTTGATTCCTCCTCTAAGGAGGACAGAGTTTTCAACCTTCTGGGGCCTAGCACAAATCTGTGAGTCTACATTTGGGGAACTGGGGGATGTCTAGTGCCCCTACTTTTTCTACACTCACACGTGGCTCCCTGGGTCCCCTACCACCAGCACCCAGAAGGTAAGAGGTGAAGGCACCACAATGCACCTCGTTCACCTGTTTCACTCCTGGAAAAACAGAGAAGTGTCACGACTTCCTGGAAGACAAACTCGTGGTGGAAGCAGACATGCTCTGGTTCCTCACGGGAGTCAAGTCTTGTCCCCACGCACTCATTCCTGTCCCAGTTTCTAACTGAGCTCCTGGACCAATCCTGCCTTGCTGCTGAAGCTCCAACAGCATAAGCACTGTCAGACACAAACATTGTCACTCTTTTCTTCTCTAAGCCTGCTACATGCCACACTGTCCTGATTAATTCCCCAGATTAAGGTGAGATGGCAGAGTGGACACCTGCCCACTCGGCTTGCTTAGCACCGAGATCTTACGCATGTAACTCCCCTTCGCCGTGCCTCCAGGCTTGTTGGCACTGGCACTCTACATCTAACTGTCCTTCTGGGAGTGCACAGATTCAGCTCTAGAAGCACCAACCTCTGTCCCTGGAATTAAAGCCTGAATATAAGTGGCCCTTGTGCAGTAGATCAGTGACAACTGTGGTCCACTGATGGATTTGGCCACTTGTGCTTGTTAAATGCATCTGTGGAGCCTGCTTTCTTTCTATCTTTCCTGAAATCTAGGTGGTCATCTTTCCTTTGAGGCAATGAGCAGACTCTCAAGCAATTTCTGTTCTGCTTGCAGTAAAGAGAACAAGTATGTGTTGCTTGCATCCAGTGACTTCCATTCCATCTATTCACCATCCTGAGGAAATCATTCTTATGCGTGGTTGGGACACAGTCTAATGAAGATGCCAACAGAGCTGCCAGGAATAGGCTACTTACCAGGCTTCTGGTACCATCCAAAAGGATAGGTGCGGACTTCTGTGTCAGGAGAGCCACAGTCCAAGATGCGCCAGGCTCCTCCTCCTTCCTCACTGCACATCTGCACTCCCAGGCTGCTCAGAGTCAGACACGTCACCTCTCCTCCTAGGGAGCACATAGCCAAGACCAGGATGTTGAGCACAACAGGAGAGTCTAACTTAATGAGAAAAGTCCTACACATCAAGGTTCAGAAGACATCTGATGTTTGCTACTGACTTCTGGGAGAATCTTGGCCTCTAATGCAGACCTGGCACCTCTGCATAAGTGCCTTTGGCCCAGGGGCTCAGGGATAGAGGCACCTGGTTCTGACTGAGCACCTGCCTATTGTGCCAGGCTCTGCTTGCATCACTGTACTTGGTACTCACAGGACCCATAGAGAAAGGTAACATGTATTCCTGCATATGGGAAGACAGCTAAGCCTCAGAGAGAAAACAAGTGACTCTTCTAGAATCACATCACCAGCAAGTTAATGTACAACGTTTTTTGTTTTTGTTTTATTGTTTGTGTTTTGTTTCATTTGTTTGGTGTTGGGGCTGAAACTTGGGGCTTTATATCAAGGAAGCACTCTACAACTGAGTTATACCCCAACCCTAGACCCTAAACCAAGTTTTAAATCCAGATCATAGAGAGGTATCCAAAGTCCACCCCACCTGACCAGAGTGTTAAAAGGTGAGCTAAAGATCACTCAGCCAAATGGCAAGGAACAAAGCTAAGTGGGTCAAGCCAGAGATGCATGCGTAAGGTCAGTAAGTCCCCAGGTCAGGCGTCTCATCTAGCTGCTGCACTGAGGAGCGCTTGTCCCCAGATGCCCCAGCTTATGCATGAGGATCTCTCCTGTCCACTCTCACTTGGAGACTCTGAGGACACAATGAGGTCCTAAGTGCCAATGTGTTTTCTAGCCTGTAGATGCCGTGCAGAGGGGAGAAGGACTTGTTACCGTTCATACCTTTTAACTGGGACACATTTAGAAATCCAAAACCGGTGCAGCACTGGTCCAAATCACATAGCCGTTCACATTCGAAGAACCTGGCATCAGAAGAGAAAGGGCAGATCTGAGCGCCTCTGTGGGGCCCAGCACCTGCTCAGTGGGATGAACTGTCATTGATCTTACTTTGGAGGTCAGCTTTCCTTGTAACTATCTAAAGTATGGGTGCTCTGGTCAATGTGTATGAGTAGATTCCTAGCCTCTTTATGAAAGCAGAGTTCTCTTTTCTGGAGAATGTTGTCTTGACAACCTTCCTTCTTTCTTCCCTTCCTTTCTTCCTTCCTTCCTTCCTTCCTTCCTTCCTTCCTTCCTTCCTTCCCTCACTCATTCACTCACTAAGCATATTTTCTGTGTCCAATACACCCCAGTCTCCAAGTCAAGCTAACCCAGGATTCTCAATTGCTTCTATAATCATTTCAGATAAGAAGGGAGCCTTAGTCTTGGAAGGCACAGCAGCAAAGGCAGCCCCACAATCAGGGTAATCCACCAGGGCTATTTAAGCAGAAAAGAGGTAAACTTGTGTCTCCTTGGCTTCCCTTCTTACTCTGACACCAGCTGCTCATATGCCAGGAAGATGTGTCTACCATGTGGCTCATCCCACTAGGCTTTCTCTGAAGTATCTACTTTGCTTATCTACCTCATGTGGCTCCCAAACCCACTTCTCCTTTCATGGAACCAGTAACAGGAGGAAAAACTTAGTGGCTTCTAACCAGTGCTTTGGAGCTCAGTGCGGTACTCCTCCTGTCCTGACCATGTGTCCCAACCCGCTTCCTGGGAATTTACTCAGCCTCTTTGCCCTTTTCTGGTGTGTGGCCCCTGCCACATTCTTACTGTCATTTTTTCTGTGACCCCTGTCACAACCCAATGTTGGAAGGTTTTATCTGCCAGGTCTTCTGGTTACATCTCTTCTCTGACACCAAGAAGCCACTTCCCCATTCCCTTTCCAAGTCCCTGCCCACCTGTCACCTGTGACTTCCTTTTTCTATTCTGGAATTACATCACTAGCCTCAGCCTGGGCCACTGGTTTTCCCCGTAACCATGCCCTGAGCTGGGATACCCTCCCTCCCAGCCTACCATTTCCTATTCCAGTACTGAGGTCAGGCTGGTCTTTTGTTCCACAATTCTGTCAGCAAGGGTGATGTCCAGTTGGACATCAGGACAGACTAGCAAGAATCATCTTTTTGCCTCCATCTTCAAAAGAAGATTCAAAATGCCAATGACATGGACTCATAACTCAGTGGTTCACAGATCAATAAATAAAATGATTTAAGATATGCTATGTACATGTACCAAATGCCCACAATGAATGTAAACATTATGTGTCAGAAATATGAACTCACAACAATAAGAATGAAAATGGGGAAAGAAGTTGGAGGAATAAGGAGTTAAAAGGGGAAGGAGATTAAGAAAGAATCAAGCTGTGATATATACATTCCCACTCCCTAAGATGAATATAAAGTTTATATACTGTAAACACAAACTAATCATAAAAGTCAAAAGAGTCCCTGGGGATCTTTCTAAAAATTCCAGTTCTTGAGCCCCATCCCAAGAAGGCTGAGTCATCAGTGGTCCAGGATAAGCCCCAGGAAAGTAGTTGATAACAAATACCCCCTGCTCCCTGTGATTCTGATGTGTGAGCTCTATGGATGATATTGAGAAAAACCCCACTTTCAAATAGAACTAAACTATTAAGCAATAGGCAATAAAATAACTTTTTGATACAATAATGGGACAGGAAGTCCTCACAAGCCTATGGCTCTGTTCAAAGTTCTACTTGCTCTCCAGAATCTGAGCACAGTACTCTGAGGTTCCAAGGACCAGGTTCGTTGCTTTGCTTGATAACTTTATCAATTGGTAAGACACAGCTCAATGTGTCTATTTTGCATCATCTGACCAAAAGTTAAGAGCTAAACTTGGTGTTCAGCACCAGTAACTGGCCTTAGCCCAGATTTTAGGTGTGACTACCTCTTTAGACATTTTATCCACCTAGCTTTGGGCTGTGCAGTTATTATTAGGCTTTTGCCTTTCACGGCAATGGCTTCATCCTAGAGTTTTAATCGTAAGTACTGATGGTAATACAGAGGTTGCTTACCCACTGGAAATGGATTTTTCAGACATGGGCACTTTGTTTCTAATGGAAACCCCTGCCAGCTTCTGGAATGGCAGACGAGTGTAAAAGTTCTTCACTCTGTTGTTCAGTCTCACTGCATGGAAGAAGAGAGGAATGTTATCACCTGGAGAGAATGTTACTGAGAACCAATGAATTAAAACCAAGCCCAAAGCTTCCACTAAAGGGGTGCAATAAATAAATTAATTCATTAATTAAATAAGGCACAGTAAATTCACAGTGATTCTCACTCTCACTCCAAATTTCACTACAATAACAGCTGGAATTCTTATGAAGGCACAAGCACATAATGATGGAGGGAATAGGAGAGGGGATTCATTTACACACTTTGCAGAGCTAGAAAACATGCAGAGGAATAAAACTTGGTTCCATAGACTTCAAGGCAGACTCCACTGTCTGTGGGGAGAACCAAGAAGCAAGTCCATGTGCCTCTGGCTCTCAGAAGGCTTGAGCATCTGCAGCTCTGAAGGGAGAAAGAAGCCTAAGCAGTAGATGGGCCGAGAATCTCCCCTAGGAATGAGACCTCTGGGGGCTTTCTGTATTTCCCCAAATGATGAGTGCTGCCTCCTGCCATGGAAGAATACAGAAGGCTTAGTCCAAGAGAGGCCAAACGAGAGGGTCTCTGGGTGCCCTGGACAGTAGATGGGATGTGCACTACAGTGAAAGAGGGGTCCTTTCAAGTCAGCCCCCATGGTAACCACTGAACTGCCTACCTTCTCCCACCTGATTTGGTGTCCAAATCACCAGCAGTTAAGCATATGCTCTCAGCAGGTATTGCAAGATTCCTCCAGATAACAATCTAAAAATACTGACATGAGGAACTTCCCAAAGCATAGCCCAATTGGGTTGTTCTAAAGCCAGTAAGCTTTCACCAGTCAAAGCTTCTCTTTGGCCTTGTGCACTTGGCTTACATTTGAGTGGGAACCTAGGGTGCCAGATGCCTGGTAAGAGCATCCAGCGAGAAAGACGGAAGGGAGGCTCAGGGCAGCCACATCTGGGGGAAAGACAGACTGTATACAAACTCTAGTGTCGTTAGTGCTCCTGATGGGAAGTGCTGACTTAGACGGTGCTAAGTCACAGAGGCTAAGACTGCACAACCTCACGGTGTTCTAGGAACTGTGCATCGGCCACAGTTCTCTCTGTAAATGAGGCTCAAGAGTTGGAGTGGTCTCCAGAGGTGATTTCTGAGCACATTTAAAAGAAGCAAACATAAACCTGGCTGTTTCAGACACCACAGACCCAGCCTCCCACTGGAAGCCCAGCATGTACAGGCACCCGCAGGCTCACCCCTCTTCTGGAACAGGGTGCCCGGCTGCTGTGGCAGGACCAGGCTGCAGCCCTGGGCGCTGGACTCCAGGACATCATCACACACTTGGGCCTCTGGGTAGAGGGAGCAGATGAAGTACAAGGAGTCGCTGTCCGTTACCTCTGCAAGCTGACAGAAAGAGGGCTCCTGGGAGCAGCCTGCAGTGAGAGCACAATTGGTTTTCAGATCTCAGGAGGCTCATGGGTCCTTAATGGAATCCCCTGAGGGAAGTGCCTGGCAGAAGCTCCTCAAGAGGCAGATGCCCACTAACTGTCTAGCCTTGGGTTCGACAGCCCTGGAAGGGGCTGTGTGACTCTTAATAAAGACAGAGGAGAAGCAGAAGTAGAGGGAGAGCTTAAGCTCAGCAATGCAACAGTGAAAGGATGGAATGCTGCTGGATCTACTAATGACCATATCAGAGGCAAGATCTGCAAACCAGAGACCTTGTTCACTTTGTGAGTGATTTCGTTGTCCCTTCTCCACATCAGTCATTGACAGAAGTGCATGCGAGTACCTTGAGGGCAAAAGCATGGCTGATTCTTTTTGTCTTTTATCCCTAAGATCAAATACAAGGCCTAGAATAATATGCATATCCAATAACTCATCAGATGGTTGGATAGAGGTACAGATGGATGCACAGATGGATGGATGGCTGGCTGGCTGGCTGGCTGGCTGGCTGGCTGGCTGGATAGATTCATGGATTCATGGATGTATGGATTAATGAATGGATGATGGTTGGATGGATGAATGCATGGATGCATGGGTGGATGGATGGATGGATGGGCAGATGGACTGATAATAGGTTGATAGGTTCCTGGAGTACCAGACTGACTACACTGTGAGCTTGCAAAAGACAGGTATTGGGTTCTATCTATCATCTAAGAATGCAGTGATCCATGAACTACAGCGCTGAGACTGATCTTGTCTGGGTCACTAGAGCTGAGCTAAGCTGTGGTACCCCACCCCTAATCCAAGGATACTTACGAGAAAGGCACCACAGCTTTGCCTGCTGGGCTGAAAACAGGTGTTTGAAAAGCCAGTGCCGCTGCCTGGGCAGTGATCTGTTTGCATTGACAATAACCTGACTGAAGTCCATGGGGGAAAAAAGGTCTGCTGTTGAACCTAAAAAAGAGAAGTCAACTCCTTTACTTTTATTTCAATTTGAATACAAAACAAGATACCTGCTGTCCCTTCAAGCCATCTGCCCTTGGAGCCTTGGCGTAAGTGACCCTCTTCCCGGAGCACCTCCTGCAGGTGCCCCCAACATGGTTCAGTAGAACTACCCAGATGTCTCTAAGGGGACTGTCCTGACTACTCTGGGCTGTCCAGCTCCCTTCCTCCCCTGCATGCCTACTGCACTTCACATTTGTCTTCCACACCCTGCTGCAGCATCACGTGGCGGATGGTAGTGGGCATCCGACTGCTCTGTGGACGTCCAAGTGCACAGCACATGTACTTAAGAAGCAGCTGTTAGCCAAGGGTGAATACTCCGCACCTCACTGTACCTGGCACCGATGCCATGTGTGAAGCCATTTCCATGTGCTCTCTTTAACTCTGTGCTCCCCCTAAATGGAAAGAGATGAGGACTGGGCCGGCAGGACGGGGCTTCTCTTATTGCTTCCCTAGGCTTGTCTGCAACACTCAGCCTGACCACAGGGATCGGATACAGAAAGGGCCAAATCTCCCTGTGCTTTGGATCCAAGGCCTTTCCCATGCACCCTGAGAAATGCAGTCTGAGTGGAAGCACTTGGAGCAGCTGAGCTGAGCTTAAGAGCATTTCTTCTGCAGACATCTTATCTTCAGCACTCCAGGAATGTGATCAGCTGAGAACCGGAAAGCTGAGCAGAGCTTTTGCTGTTCATGCTGTCTCCTTGCAGGGCATTGGTCAGGGGCCAAGCTCCGGGCCTAGTGGGGGGGAGGGCCGGGGGAGCCCCTGGGAGCACCCTGTGGTAGTGCTGGTGATGCAGGCCCAACACAGTGCTTCACGGTACATTTCTAAAGTGCTTTCAAGTTCTGCCACCTCATGCACATTCACCCTGCTATGAACTGTCAAGTTATCCCCAAGAACCTTTGCCCAGGCTGGGGACCACAGCACAGAGGTTTGGCTGGGAAATGGCTTGCTGGGTGCTTTTGGGGACCAGGGAGCAGGAGACAAGCAACACAGGATGGAAAGGGTGGCTCAGCATCGCGTAGCTCGGGCATGGTCCCAAAAAAATCTGAAGTCAGCATTGTGAGGCTTTTTCCTGTGTTTCTCTAGAGAAGCCAGAAACATGATTTTTTTTTTCACATGATACTTTCCAATTTTAAAGTATTGGTTCAATTGTATTAAAAAAAAAAAGCTTCAAGTCTATTCTATGAATTAAACAAAAATACTAACTGTGTCAGCCAGCCCTGGGGCCTGAGTTCTCACACCCACTAGGCTGTACGAGGTGTTGACTAGGGCTTGAGAAAAACCCAGATTCTGAGGTCAGTTGGTTGGATCGTGGCATTGTTGCATACTTGGTGCTGGGCTGGCTTAAACTTTGGATACCAAGGCACCTCAGCTCCTTCCATTAGTAAGATCGGAACCCTGACCAGCAGAGTGGTGTGGTCACATCATTCGTGAGATGACATACACAAAGCGCCAGCACAGGACCTGGTGGCCAGGAAGTGGGAGGAAAGAGGCCTTGCTCTCCTCCACAGCCCTCCCTGAAGTGCTGTCAGCTTGCTGTCCTTCACAGAAGACCAATGGTGGTAAACTTGAATGCACTAGCAGTGTGCCCAGGGGGCTAGTGTGTCATGGACAACCCTGGGCAAAAGCCAGAAGGGCGAGGAGACAGATCATTTTGTAGAAGACAACTGGGCACAGAGAGGAAGGGTCCTCCCAGTAAGTTGCTGTCCTAAGGCAAAACTGATGTTTCAAGCAAAAATGTTTGAAGGAGACAGAAGGAGAATGACAGCATGGGGATTGGGACAAGAAGAGGAGCTGTGTCCCTGCTGTCCACCCCACATACTGGGATCAAGTATCTGATAGGAAGCAAGGTAGGGTGGGGAGACAAGGGTCAGTGAGCAGATGCATGGCCAGGCTCTGCAGCAGGATCACAGCCACCAGTAGCTCCCACAGCACACAGCAGCTGCTGACACACGAGTTCACGCTCCATATCCCAACAGTTTAAAGAATGGTCCCTGCTATTCCCCAATTCGCCTACCACATGGCTACTGTTATGACTCCTACAGATGAAGACACTGACCTTCGGAGGTGACTCATTTACAAAAGCAGAGACAAAGCTGGGCTTCGAGCCTCGTCTCTTGACCTGAGAGTCCACACTTTAAACAGAAGACCCTCCTCATGGCATAGCAGCTCTGTGGAGGCAGAATGGACTGAGCCATGCTAGTAGAGTACTACAGGACCAGCCTTTTGACAGCTGTTTAGATATATTATCTCATGTGACCTGGGAAGACACTCTGGGAAGGGAAGAATCTACCATTTGAGGGCATCTGTTAGGCTCCAGGCAATGCACAGGAGTTTTACCATCTCCGGGGATAAGAGATGCAAGGCAGTTTCATCCGACAACTAAGGAATCCAAGGGTCTTAGCATGTAAGCAGATTGCGCATGGCCATGCAGTCCGCAAGTGGTAAAGGTAAGAGTAGTCTCTCCTCTCCTCCCCTCCCTCCTTCCCTCCCCCCTTACAATGTGTGCATGTGGTGTCTGTGTGTGTGCCTTTATCTGTCTATCTATCTGTCTGTCTTCCTGTCTGTCTGTCTGTCTGTCTGTCTGTGTCTCTGTCTCTGTCTCCCTAGTGCTGAAGATCGAACCCAGGGCCTTATACATTCTATTTAAGAACTCTACCATTCAGCTCTGCCTCCAGACCAGGAGCAGGCTACCAAGGCAAGTTCAGCTCCTTCTCGCTCCCTCACGTCTATCTGATGCCTTCCACCAGGGACTGACAGCGACAGGCCCTGGGTCTATGCACTATCCATGAGCCAGTCTGTCCAGCAGTGTCCTTCCTGTTATAGCAGCACAAAGTGAGCTGCTCCTCTCCCTGCCCACCCTTCTTTCTTCCCACTCTTCTCTCCTGCTCTCTCCCTTCTCTTTTTGCTCTTTCTCTCTTCCCCCTCCATGCTGTATTTTACCTCCACTTCAACAATAAAGGACTGCAGGTTCTAGAGGTGAGATCTCGGATAATTCCATAGGTGTCATCCCTATTGGTTTTAACTCATTGCTTCCACTGCATGTGGTGACATGTTCAAATTCTTTCTTGTTCATTAAACAGTTTTGAATATTCATATTTATTTCTATTCTTCGAGACTGACATAAGAAATGCTCATTGACCATAGTCACGTGAACCTTGCTCTTTGATACATGTCTTTCGTTCTGGTTTTATTACTATCATTGCTTTTGTTTCCGACAACAGTGGTGAATGTCTAACAATTTTGCCTTCATCTCTGGGCCAATCAGCCCTGGGAGGAGCTACCATATTATGAAATAGGATTGAAGCTTAGAAGGGCATTTGAGTCTGTAGAAGAGAGTGATCAGGAAATGCTAAGGGATCCGTGAGCTGAAAAAACCCTTGTCTCCACAGTCAAACATTTAAGCATGCAAATGTTTGGGGGCCGATACCTGTCTCTGTTGAAGATTCAGACCTCGGTACTGCCGCTCTCTTGCATCCCATAGACTCAGGCCGAGACGCCATGTCCGAATCTAGGAGGAGCAGAGGAAGGATACGTGTACTACTGAGAAGGAGTGGCATTCTTTAGAAAAAGTGGTAGAAGCAAAGCAGGAGATGCTCATGGCGCACACCCGGGAGCTCAGGAAGGGCTGGAGCAGACCCAGCGGCACAGGTCTGCGGGCCGTGGCTTTGAGCTGAGCTTCAGCCAACCTCTCGGCAGCAGAACTCTCACTGTCCTTGGTAGTCTGAACATTTGCCTTGTAAACTAAAAAACAGTTCATAAATACTGGTGCTTCTAGCACCATGTGAAGGTGAAGAATCAGATGTCCATGTGATTCTTGAGAGAACTGAGAACCAGAAAAGTTAGATAATATATTCGACACTACTCATCTATGTGGTCAGAAGACAAAGTAGAATTTGAATACATTTAACAAAATTCCACAGCCCCACTGGAGAGTTTGTCCCTGCGGACCTGTCCTGTGACCTGAGCCTCAGGCACACAGGCCAGTTCTCTGGGCAGATTCCTGCTGTGCTTGGCAACAGCCCTGGTGCCCCCTCCTGGTAACTAGGGCAGCTGTACTCAGTGGGCTCAATCTCCCGGGCACCCAGCTCTTCCTCCTCCCTGGCTTCTTTGGTTTCTGCACTGTGCATTTTCCCTTTAGACTGTGGCATCTTATCTGATGAGGAGTGGGGCCCTCCTGCTCTACAGAGAGTGCTCTCTTAGAAAGCAGATCTCCACCTTTTCTCTAAGGGGAGCAGAATGCCCAGCAAATGACAGGCAGGGCCAGTCTCTAACTGTACCGCTTGTACGACAGAGGAAGCTTACCTTTCCAGAGATAAACCTGCTGGAAACCGATCCCAGTGCCTGCAGCTCCTTCCAGGGGTGCCAGACCTAGAGGCAATTGTGATGTAGTGAGCTGGTGAGTCCACATTACCTCGCTGCGCAATTGCTCCCTCAAATCACCCCGGAAAGGCAGGCTTTGCTTCTGCACAGTGTGCTTCAAAACCCTTGTGGAACCCCATTCTAGTGCCATGGTACAAAACCAGAGCTGGGCAGACCTCAGGGGCCAAGTGGAGGCCACCAAAGGGAGAACCTGGGCGAGGGGTTGTGAATCATGAAACAAGAGAATGACTTAAGGGCCTAGGGATTGGCTTTAAAAAAGAACTACATTCCCAGGAAACCTCAAATCTAGTTTTCAATGTTACTTAGCTCCTCTGAGATGCTTGCCTCATTGATAAGTGAGGAATGCAATTGTGAGGATATATATATATATATATATATATATATATATATATATACAGGCTTCTCAGGTCCTCCCCCACTTATTGGCAGATTGTTATTACTTATCATTAATATTTTTAAATTCATTTTTTCCAGAAAACTCTATTCCATTTGATGGCATCCTGGGTAAGACTAGATTTTCCACTCTATAAGGCAAGTGCTCCTCTTTTGCTCATGTGTGTCCCTCTGCGTCCTTATGATTCCTTCTTCCATCGAGAGGACCATGAAAATGGCTTAGAAAACCTAAGTCTAGAGGACAATAATCCCACATCCTGTAGGAGACACCTGGGTCACCACTTGAGACCTCAAGAAACAATCAAATTTTGTTTTTGAACAGTTATTGCCACTTACCTAGCATGTAATGGGCGCCTTTTATATTCTACCTAACTTATACTCCACAGCCATGCTATAAGCAAGGTCCCCACACTGAAGGTGAAGAAATGATGTTCAAATGTCCCAGTTCAAATCCTATCTGTTTAGTTCCACAGCAACGGTCTTAACCAACACACCAAGAAAGCATGTGTTCTGTAGTTCTGCCCATCCAAAGTGGCCAGAACACGTCAAGGTTTAAAGAGATACACTGGGGATGAGGTCACATACTGAACTGCGATTCCACTGGGTTTGGTTTCAGAAATGAGAATAAACAGTGATGCTGGGACTGCTTAGACTGTCCTGTGGTAGGATAATAAGTTTTCTTAAAGACCTCTCTCAGTTTTCTTCAGAATGTGAGAGTTACCAATAAAACTGAGGGAGTGTAAACGATGACTCCTGGGAGACCCAGACTTGGATGTCTGGGACCCTGAGGCTCGTTCTCCACATCACAAGGAGACCGCACCGCACTCCTACAACACTGACAGGGCTGGTAGCCACCTGCGCAGCTTGTGTCCTGTGGTCACGCTTCATCATGACATCATCCTTTGCTTATTCTAAAGGTAGGGCTGTAGAGCTTTGGACTCTGGCACATTGAAAACCAGAGAGTGTATTTTTCAGATCTTTCTACATTCAAATCTGTTTGAGTGACTGATTTTTTTCAAGATAATAGAGACAGATAAGTAGATAGAGTAATATAGATATAAATAAAGTTTTCACTATACTTTAGTCTATACATTATAATTCCTAAGCTATGACAGTTGTAAGATGTTTTATTGCTCTCAAATCTAACACTAAGACCAATGATCACAATAAAAAAGTAGTTTATTGTGGGGTCATCTTTGTAATTTACAAGAAAAGTAATAATTTCTTAAGTGCTTTGTATCATTCAAATCATTTCCAGGTCTCGTAGGCAATTAGAGGTAGCCAGAAGGTGCCCTCCTCCCTCTACCAAGGAGGACAGAGGTGACCTCTGAAGTAAAGCTGGCCCCTGATGGCACTGTTGACAGCACCGGGGAGCTGACACAAACACAATTTGTCAAGCAGCCCTTTCCTGCCATTTCTCTATCTGTCCACAATTTGCCATCTCAAGAGCTGCAGAGATTTTCCCCTTTGTCCTGCAGCTTCTATAGAATGTACTAACCAGCGTGAAAGGTGCTGCGTAAGCCAGAGCTCAAAGCCACCTCTTTGAGAATTCTTGTACATGGGTATCTATCAAGTAATATAAATGATTTTTCTCTTCTAATCAGTCTTTTGTTTCAAGTATCCATGCCAATTGAGAAAAAGTTATATTTTCTCCTCCCACAATATTCTGAGCCACCACACACTAGTTCTGAGCCATAGCACCTCTCCCCAGGAACATGGAATGCTGGCTCCTAGGCCTCTCCTTCACCACTCCTGTTTTCTCTCTGCCTGCCACCCTAAGCCCATCTCATTTGATTCCCATGTACTCTTTAAGAATCAGATTTATCACATCTGGTGCCACAACCCTACAATCTCAGTACTATCAGAGGCTGAGGCAGAAGAACCCAAATTTGAACCCAGCCTGGGAATCTAAATGAGACCCTGTTTCAGAATGAAAAATAAGTGGCTGGGGTGTAGCTTGGCAAAAATACTCTGAAATCATTTTGAGTATGGGAAGAAGGAAAGCAAGGAAGGAAAAAGAAAGGAAGAGGTAAGGAGGGTGAAAGAGGCAGAAAGAGGCAGGAAGGAATGAAGGAAGGGAGGGAGGGAGGGAGGGAAGAAGGGAGGGAGGCAGGCAGCAAGCAAGTATGCAGGCAAAAGGGAGGGGAGGGAAGCAAGCAAGCAGATCTCCCTGGAGGCCTCCCTGGACCCGGGTTGGAGGCTTCTATGCCCTCTGCTCCTGGCTTTACATGGCACTCAGTGAGCACCCGTCTTTAAGCTCATGCATGATGACCAATGCCAAGATTCCTAGATGTACCATGAGCTTCCTTTTAATTATTATTTCTTTTCACTATGAGCTTTTTGAGCTAAGGATGACACCTTGTTCCTTTTTATATCGCTCGCCTCCAGCATAGCCCTTGGTGCGTAACTGGTGCTCATTACACAAATGCACACAAGGAGACATGAGCAAAGGAAAACAGCCACCACGGGTGCTCAGAGCCCGCCCAATCAATGCAGAGCTCTTTCCTTCTGTGCCTATGATAGCCATCAAGTGTGTTTTTCTAGGGCAGACATCTGGTCCTCCACTCTACTCTCCAGCGCTTGTGTAGTTCACTTTATTGTTTTTAAGAAGGTACACAAAACAGAGAGAAACACTACCCTTCTCTTCATCATTGTAACATAATGATGAGGCAGCTGTGGGACATCCTGCCATGCCTTCCACAGAGTGGGGACACCTGCACTGCCACAACCGGCCTTCAGACCCATGGCAGCCCTTCCACCGCCGAGGCTCCCAGCACATGTTGGCACTGAGAGCCACAGTGTTTGGTGGGAGTTGACATCTTCAGTATTCGTAGGAGCTTAACTTAATGCAGTCTTAACTTCTTCAAAGATATTCCTGTGGAGACCACGTTCTGCATCATCTGTGGAGACCATGTTCTGTATCTGTGGAGACCACGTTCTGTATCTGTGGGCAACAGTTTTAACCTAGGCCCATAAAGTGGGCAGAATTTCACACTGGAGAACGTACTCCAATAGTCACTGAAGGCCTTGCAAGCTGCTGGGCCAGAGCCTGGCCCTCCAGAGAGGAGCCGAAGGTGCACCCCCCCCACAGTCCCTACTAATGCACAGGCCTTATTAGCAGCATAAGGAGCGTGAAATGCATATATATATATATATATATATATATATATATCAACAGAGTCATGGCAGAGATATAGACTAACTAAAGTGCCATAGTCTGACTCAGTCTTATAAGAAGAAAATGCAACAGCGATAGCTGACACAAAGCAGCCTCCTATTAAGCAAATAGCAGGCATCAGGCAGAGCTACGAAACTAGTAGCATTCATGAATATTTTTGACAAAGCTATTTCCTCTTATCAAATATTCAGTTTTTATGGGAACCAGCATTATCTAATCTGCCTGTTTTTCACTCATTTGCACTTTAAGACACTGTGAGAACTTATTCATACTCAGCCCCAAAGGCTTCTAAGCCTTTTGTCTTAAAACCTTGAAAGTTGTTGAAGCCAACAGCAAATAGTTGAAAACACCTAGAGATACTCACAGGAAATGTGGGGGATGCAGACACTGGCTGGCCCTTGAGCTAACAACGGGGCAGAGGTGAGCAACGCAGCTTTCTTCATTGCTACGATCCTTGTCAGTCCACGAGAGTGGCAGACAGGAAGTCCCTGTACTCTAGCAGCCCAAACCTGTCACTCCCAACCAGCCTAGGAGCTCCACACTTGCAGGCATTACTCTCACCCCAGGATATGACCTACACATACAAGGCACTAAATACAACACAAACCTTCAAAAGTCTTCCGTAATCACTCCTTTCCAGAAAGAACAGCCAAGGACACATTCTTCATTTCTTGGGTACGTACCAAGCACATGCTCTGGGTTAAGCAATTTATCCTGGATTTATTGCTCATGAATACATCTCATGTCTTTCTGGAAATGCCTGTTTTTACCCTGGGCTACCTCTCAGAACAATGAATCCCAGCTGCTTAGTGATCCTCACATAAATAAGCTATTTGATTTTATTTACTCCAAAAGAAATCATTTAAGCCTCATGGAATGCCACCAAAGTCTGAAATACTTTTCCAGGTTTTGGCAACTATGCACTCCACAGATATATTGTCTATGCCAGGCTTGATGCTCTATGCTGTAACCCCCGAAATTAGTAAGACATAGTTCAATTCTTACAATATAACAAAGAACGTTGACCAATGCTAACAAGAATGACAGTGACACTATCTAAGGTTGATACTGTGTGCTGACCACGGTTCTCCCACCAGTTATCTGAGTTTGCCCATGCAGGAGTGACCAAGATACAGTTGCAGACTCAACTTGCTATTCACTTGCTCTGAGTCCTTGGGGGTTACTTGACTCAGTTTCTTCCACTGTAAAGCGAGGGCGGGACATAACAACAGAGCCTCGCTGGAAGCGCTGTGTGAGTGCAGTCAAGGCCATGGTGTGGGCCGCACTCCCAGCCAGCACCACAGGAGGCCTTTCTGAGAAGACTTTCCTGCCATGTTTGCCTCCTTCTGTCTCTGTGGAGCCAGGACCATCAGTACCCACTCCACACTCAGCGGCACTGACTCATCCAAGACCACTGATTGGTGTTCTCAGGCAAATTGGATAGACCAGCAGGGGAAGGGGAGGCTCAGTCTGACAGGAAGGGGGCCTGCAGGAGCTCTGCAGGAGCAGTGACCTGCACAGCTCTGGAAGAAGGGGAAGATGGGCTTGCCATCATGAGGCCCTGAAAACTGCAGTCCCCAGAGACTGAGGTCCCAGGTTTCCCCTGCCAGTCCTGGAGACCAAGTCCTGTAGTGACCAGAGGCCCCCAGGGTGACCCTCCTCCCTCACCCCAGTGCTTTCAGCTCTCCAGCCTTGGAGGGTAGAAAGGCATTGACATGCCTTCTGAGCACGGATGCTGGTGGGCCCTGCAGCAAGGGCGTGAGAGGTAGCACACCCTCTGCACCTCACACAGGACTTGTGGAGGGGATGAACATCTGGCCCACTCTCAGCTCACAGTCTTTGTGGTTGAAGGAAGCCGCCATTATCAGAGGATTTATTGGGAGCCTACAGATGTGTGACCTGAGAATCTCCAGGCTGTTCCAGTTTCCAGGGCTGTTGACATTGCCACCCCAACCTCATGACTGGCCTCGGCCTGGCCAGTCTGCAGGACACCAGAGACCTCCAGAGGCAGAAACGGGACCTGACTGGCAGAGCCTGGGCACTTCCACCCACCTCTGAATTGAGCGGTGGGACAAGTGACCAGAGAGGTACCTTTTGGTGCTAACATTCAAACAAGCAAAAGGGAACGAGCACACACAAAGTCCATTTCTGTTCACTGGTCCCCATGATGGGCCACTGCCCCACGCTCCCGTAAGGAGAATGCAGTGTGGCTGTCCTTGCCGGGAATTGTGTAACTCAAAGGGGGTGCCCTGGGGACAGCCTGTTTGGGGGCACCACTTCCTCACCCTTGCTTGTGGTCACATGTCTTACTCCTGCTTCCTGCCTCTTGTCACTAACAGAGTAGAGTACATTGCCCATGTGATTTGTTGGATTCAGTAAACTGCGACCAAAGTGACAGTGAAGGCCCAGCCTTGATTTTAAGAGCTGCACTTTTTTCCCTTTCTTCCCCGTCTTTCACGCTGAAGGAGAAGACCATGCTCATCTTGGTGAAGGATGAGGAAAAGAACACCTGCAGAAGGAGCACCAAGGCTGTTAGCCCAGCTCAGCCCAGATCAGCCTGCACACAAGTGACCCTAGACTCCTACATGGGAGCCCCTGCCCTGGGGCCACCTGCAGGCTGGCCAGCTGTGAACGGGTGCATGGATGCTTCCATGAAAAGCTGCTTTCTTGGAAGCATCATTGATGTCCTTTGTTTCCTTTTTCCAAGTGTAAGTTCCTCAGGAGATGCAGAGGGCTAAAGAGGAAGCAGAGGGCCTCACTGGCTGGTAGAAGGACAATATGGAAGGAATGAGATGAGAAGCATAGACTTACTTTCCATGAGCTCCTGGCCTCCTAGAAGAAATGTCCTTTGGGGGGATCCCTGTTCATACATCACTCCAGGACATGTAATGTTGGCTTGGGCTTTGGATTGGTCCACCCAGTCTTCATTGTTGCAAAGCAGGACATCAGGGGAGCTTAGCAGCCCACAGACAAGGGGCCCTGTAGGGGAATAAAGGGTGGTGTGACCAGGCAGAACTGGAGCCCCTTAGAGACTCCTTTCTATGCCTGGGAGGCCTCCTAGGTGGGAATAGGTGACAACAGCTCAAGCATAGACAGAGACACTAGAACTCCAGAGCCAGGCTTTAAATCCAGTCCTGAAAATGGCCTTGGAGGTCTTCTCCTATAGGGCTCCCAAACCAAGTGCTCAGATTGAGGATATAGAAAATGCAAGGAGAGTTTTAGAAATGCTCACTTGCAGGCAGCAAACATGAATGGGCCTGTGGAGTAGGCAGGACGCATATGGAGGCTTGGGGGCTACTGTTGGCAGAGCACACACAGGGGAGTCTGGGGCACAGTGAGATTCACCAACCAAGACGGGCCACCTTGCTTTGCAGAAGAAACAGATATTGAAAGGTGAATTTTTTTTTTCTGGTTACAGGGCAACTGTGGGGTGGTCGGGCAGGCAGTGAGTGCTGGCCATGGAGCCCAGAGACAGTGCAGGCCTTGGAGAAAGCCCTAGCACTGCGGTCTGGCCTGCCTCTCACGCCTCCTTGCCCCTCCCTCTCACTCCCTTTCCAGTCTCTCCACCAGAGACACAGTTAAACACAAAGTGAGTGAGTGTTCTGCTTTTGGCCAAGACATCTGGGCCCCTTCCCAGCGCTGGAGCATTGGTGAGAAGCCTGGTGGCCCATGAGCTGGGGCTGGCTGGATACTAGAGGTCACCTTGCTGACTGTACCTGCCAGCTTGTGGCACTCCTGTGATCTTCAGGGCACACAAGTCCCCCCACCACAGCCCCACATTCAAGGAGCCTCGAATGAAATGTAGGTTCAGAGCCTCAAAGAATTAGACTAACTATGTGCAGAAACAGCTTTTGGGTCTAGCTACTGGAAGAAAGAAGCTGGAGGGCTCTGTGAGGAGCAGCTGGGAGCAGAAAAGGACGAACAGCCCACCAGAAAGTGAACCATCTTTCCAGGCTGTGGTGGAAGGGTGTGGTGGGAGTCTGTTCTGGGGCATCAGCAGATTCAGCCAGAGCTGTGTGAGGTAGGACTCTGTGTGTGCCCCTGTGTGTGCCTGAAGGGACACCACCCAGACTGAAGGGACAGCATGTGTGCTGCCTGTGCCTACAGAGCGCCCAGCTGCTAGCGCCACCAGCTGACCCATCGGCTTAGCAGAAACCACAGCCCACAGGTTAAACTTGGAGGGAAAAGCGAGCAAGCAAGCTACCAGCCTAAAATGTCACGGAAGAAGGGCCTGTGGGCTGACTGTTCCAGGGAGCAAAGCTATTTTTCCATACATGATCCTAAGGAAAACTCAATCAATCTTTCCAGCTTGAAAGACCACGTGGTCTGGTAAGTGACTGAGCATCTGGTGAGATTATGGCATTGAATATCAGAGGCAGAGAGCTAAAAGAGGCCTCCTGGTTTCGATTAGAGAGCGTGGGTTAGAAACATAAAGGGCACATAAAGACTGTGATAAGACATCTGTGCAGAACACACTTTCCCCCTCTTTCCCCCTTTCTGTGTGTATGCATAAAGCATTCTCTCCCCTGTCTAAATGCTAACATGAGTCCACATCACATAGTCATAGAGCATTAAACCTGGCAGGAATTACAGGGGTAATTTTACTCTACTCTGGGTTCCTGCCTCACCTCTCCAGTAAAGATCATAAATATCCTCATCTGGCTCCCACTGACTGGAGTGTTGCCTGCTGTGAGCCACACTCAGCTCCCTGCTTCCCGGATCACTGTCTCCCGCTGAGGTTTCTACTGGGCACCTAGTTCCTGTGCACTGCCTCTCCACATGTAGGATGCCTTGTGTCCCTCTCTGCAGATTCTCTCTTTGCCCCTGGGTGGTCACTGGACTTGCCCAACCCCATTTATCTTCTCACTCTTTCGCTTCTCTCTTCCAAGGAAATCCCAGCCAAAGCCATACCTTCTGATACGACTGCAAAGCCTCATATTCCACAGTGAACATCTCCTGTCCAAACTTTGCCTCTGAGCTCCAGAACTCTGTCCAAAAGTCATTTTGTGACTGTCTCAAAGGTGCTTCGAACTTAGCATATCCCACGTGGACCATGACTTTCCTAAATCTTCCCCCATCACCAAATTAATCGCTGGTACCTTCTATTACTCGTCATAAGAGCAGACTACCCAGCCAGGTGACAAGCTAGAGACACTCAAGAGCGATCCTCGGCACCTTCTTCTTCCTGAATCCCCATCACCACACTCCTCTGAACTGCTTCCTAACAGGCAGATGCTGTCTGGTTTTGACCTGCACGGCCATCACCTAGCCAAGCTACCTCCTTTCTGCTGGCCACTGCAGGTGCTCATCACTGACCTCCCCATCTACTGAAGTCCCTCTGCGTCACCTTCACCCTCTAAACTCAGAACACTGGTTTTAAGATCCAAGTGGGATTGTGACACTTCCGTGATTAAAACTTACAGTGGTTTCCATCACTTGAGGAATAGATAAAAAACATGTGTGTTTATACAATGGAGCACTACTCAGCCATAAAACAGTTAAGCTTGGGCCTTGTATAGGTAAATGGATGCAGCTAGAGACCATACTCATAAGTGAACTAAATCAGACCTGCATGTGTAGACATTGTATTGTCTCCTTAGTGTAAAAACCTAAAAGAATAAAATCAGAAAGGTACAATACATACAGCAAAATGGAAAGAAAGTAAACATAAGGAATAAACAATGAAGATGAGGGGAAAGAGAAAAGACAGGGGAAAAATCATGTAAGTATATGCACAGGATAACTGAGATGATTGTACTATTAATTTCTATCAGTTTTTTGAAAGTAGAAGTTAATGTCTAAAATTTTAAATTTGCCTACCTCTGTATGTTGATATCTACAGTCTGAGCGACTGCACTGAGGACAGCAATGTGCAATATAGCAACCATGGCTGAGTACCTTTGATCTGGTTCTTTTAAATGTATATCATCTCTAATGTCTCATCTATTATTTTGTTATTATTATTATACTCTCTTTAAAATAAATAAAAATTAAAATTAAAAGGAAAAGAAAAAAGTAAGTTTTAGTGAAAGAGTGACTGTCTAATTGTTTGGTCACTCTTGTATGCCCATATCTGATAATCTGACCAACAAATTTGATGATAACAATATGCAATATAACAACCATTGTTAATTTTCCATTCTTGTTTTGACATCTGTGCTATTTGTATTGTTTTATGTTCCTTTGATTCTGTCTTTGTTGTTGGTATTTGTTTTTTTTTTTTTTTTTTTTAAAGTATTTAGTAACATGGTCTACAGGGTCTCACTGCACAGATCAGACTTGTAGTGATCCTCCTGTTTTCAGCCTCCCAAGCGCTGAGATTACAGGCTTGTTTTGCTTCTGTTTTCTCCTCTTTAACATAAAATGACAAAAGCTGCCATGCGCCCCCCCCCCCAGGTGCTCTGTCGCATTCCCTGCCTCTCTCCCGGCTCTCCTCATGCCAAGTCCTCTCCCTTCACTTGTCCCTTGCTCTGGTGATCATAGCTAACTAATGCTTCCTTTCCATTACCAAGCGCACACTTCCAACATGACCTTTGCACATGCTGTCGCCCTCCTGAGAACTCTCTTCCCCTGTCCCATCACTGAACAAAACCTACTAAGTGTTTAAGGCATCGGAAAGTCTTCGTGAATTGGGAGAAATTGTATTATACATTTTCAAGGTGACGCTCAACTGTTTGAGGGCTTATGACTAAAGCATTACCCTTTCCTCCCTCGGGATCTGAGAGGAGGAAGCGAAGGCAGGGGAGGAACGCATGAGCTCTTGGTGCCATGAATCACAAGAGCTGAACTGTCATGAGGAAAATGACTTACATATTCAGAACTGAAGCTTCTGGGCTCTTAAAACTGAACATACAGATGAAAACACACCAGGCTGGGCTGGTGAGATGGCTCAGTGGTCTAAAGCACCTATTTGAATAAGCTTAGCTAAAGCAAAGGGACCACGGTTCAATCCCCCAGCACCACATGCCAGCCAGCTGCGCCCCCTGGTGGGCTGAGCTGGCCACACACACACACACACACACACACACACACACAAAAAAAAAGAAAAGAAAACACACCAGGGTTACCATGGGAAGTGCTTAGCACAGTGTGCGCCTGCGGAAGCGTCTGGCTTTGGATCTCACTTGGTATGAATGAACAGCACTTCCTGAGTGGGTGCAGCGGTCTCAGCCCAGCATTCCCTGTGTCGCACTGTGGGTCACGGCTGCTGTGCATCCGTTCCCTGCCCCGGTTAACCTGGCCCTCCTCGCCAGCCTCACCTGCTAGGATCTGGGAGAGGATGAAGCCATCGCAGCAAACATCATGCTCACAGGCCAGAAGACAGTACAGGTGGGCATCGGTGAGGTTGGCTCCCGAGTCTGAGAACACCATGGCGCTGTACAGTCCAGACAACGTGTTTTTGAATCCAGTGGGTTCAAAGGTCTTTTGGCCTGCTGTGGTGAATTCTTGGCCTGATAAAGGCAGAAAAAAAGATGTGAAAGATTTCAAAACACTGTGGAGTTGAGCATAGATAACTGTAGACAACAGACCTCAGGGTTGGCCCTGCATGTACTCAGCAGAGCAGAGGGCAAGACACAAAGCTGTCACGAGCTGGAGTTGACTGTGTGGGGTGTGCAGCCAGCCAAGGTCTTGGGGACCTGGACAAATGCTCCTTATACCAAAGAAGATCTGAGGGCTCATCTGCAGAGCTGGTATTATTATTATCATTGTTGTTGTTGTTGCTATTGTTATTGTTATATTTACAATTGTTATATTTATTATTGCCAGAAATAGTATGAGAGCTCTACATACTCATGGAGAGACACTCAGCCCTGAGCCTCCTCTCCATTCTCTCAGCCCATTTCCATGGGCCTGCTCTAGTTTCTGTAACACAGATCAGTCTGAACACGTGGCAGACAGGGCAGCTGGGCCACGTCATGCCCACATGGCACTGGTTGCTGTACTACTGTTTCCGCTGGCATCACCCTGCCTGGGGACATCAAACGCCAACAGAAGTTCATACTGCGATAGGCAGATACAGCTGCATGCTGCTGCTGCAGCAACCTCAGGACACACAGTCAGCACTGGGGCTTTCCTCTGGCCTGCCCAGTTCTGCCTTTTTCAAAGGGCTGCTGGCTTCAGAGTTTTCTGGAGATGTGAGTAGCAGGATGCAGCCTCTTCCTGGGCCTCATCAGCATGGTGAGAGGGTGGGCTGGGCACACTGGGGAACTTCCAGACCCTGACTTCCTCTGGCTCTGAAGGGCATACATATTCTCTGGGTCCGAGGTCCACAGACATTACATCAGAGCAAGCGGCAGTGGGCTACAGACTAAGCTCAGTGTCGCTGTCCTGTGCTTCACGCCTGTCCTTCAGGCTACTTGCAGGCCATGACTGGACATAATTAGCTACCTTTAGGTGCCAAGGACTGTTCAGAAAACACAAGCTCTCCTCCTTGGTCATGACAGCTGTCCCAATTTTTTAGAAAAGAGCCCACACTTCAAGTAACACTGAGTTGTGGCTGATGAGAGACAGGCACTGCGGGAGGCAGGTAAGGGAAGGCAGGACCCTGGAGGCAGAGCCAGCCAGCTCGGCCATGTTTCTCTCCAGCTCAGCAGGACCAGCATGGAGCCCTGGGCATCTCTGAGATAAACAAAAGTTCCAAACACAAGGAAAGGAAGCGCCTTTCTGCCCTTGATTATTTTGGCAACAGGAAGGTTTTCCAATTTCTCCTGTACTCTTCTCCCAGGTATAAACTTTTGGGGAGGAGAACGAAAAGAAAAAAATAACAAACCTCTAAGAAACACAGTTGCACTTTTAAAAATGTGATAAACAGCTAGCTTATGGATTTAAAGAACATTTTTAGTGAAGCTACTTGTTTATTTTCATTTTTATTTTTAGAAAATAATTCCTATGCTTTGTATTTTTAAAGATGGATGGTTAAAATACTGGCATTAGGATAAACACTCAGGCTGAGCTACGATGGCCCCACATGGGGCAAAGGAACCCGAGCTCCGGCAGTCTCTGTCCTCAGACACATGCCCACACACACTGTTAGGTCAAGACAGAGGCGTTGGGAAAGAGAGGAGTGGACGGGGAATGTTTGCTGTGACTGAAGACAGCTGTGGCAGTCTGGCAAAGAGGGGTCGGGGCAGGGCACTGTGTCCACTTGCAGCCAGAGGCTCCAGGACAAGTCTAAAGTTCCCGGGAGCCCATATTATCTTCCCTGTGCTGTAGACTTCAGAGAAAGACAGCCCCACTGCCCCTTATTCAAACCCCAGGTCCTAGTTCCAGCCACCACTGCCTTCTATCCCATAGTCATAGCTCCAGTCATCAGGAAGCTTATCAACAAGAATGAAAACAGTCATAGAGATAGTCTTTTTTTTTTTTTTCTTTTTTTCTTTTTGCAGAACCAGGGATTGAACTCAGAACCCTGTGCTTACCAGGTAGGCACTTATCCTACTGAGCTATCTCCCCCGCCAAGAGATATCCTATGCAGTTGGAGTGTTTGCAGTGTGTCCATCCTTGAGCACGTCACACTGGCCATTTTACCCCACCAGAGAGCCTGGGTTCCTGTAGGACTCCAGTTTTACTGGTGATACTGGTGAAGACATGGAAGCTTACAATATCCAGGAATTTGTCCAAGATCACACATTTGGAAAGGAACAGGGCTGGAGTGTACCCCACACAGGTGGCTCCCACATACTGGCTTTCAAGCCTTAAGCCCCAGGGAAGTGAAGGGCCAGAGCAAGGATTGAGGGGAGATCCACAAAACAGACAGCAGAACCAAGCCCCATATTGCTGGTAACTCCATGTACCTGACAGATGGGGGCAGGGGGCAGGGCAGGGCAGGGTGGAAGAGCTTAGGCCACAGGACTCTAGGAAGGTTGGCTGCACATCCGCTCTATGCTACCTATGGCCCAGGTGGCTTCCCTACTGTCCCTCTTGTAAGAGTTGCTATGACGGTAAAATAAAAAGCAGAATCAGAACATGAGCTATATACCATAACATCGTGTACTTCTTGCTGCTTGAAGAGTGTTCTCTAAACCAGAGCATCCTCAGAGAGATTAAAAATGCAGGATGTCTGTGCTACCCTGTTTACTGGATCCAAATCCATAGGTCACCTGTCTCCCAAGTGATGCACACGTGCTACATCCAGAGCAGTTCCCTGAACCAGGGAATGGAAGAGCAAATCCCTTCAAGGTTCAGAATGCCTGGGAGGAAGAGGTCTGGCAGTGTTCAGCGAGAGTGGCAGAGAAGAAGCTGCAGGACTGAGAAGGCCAGGGTGGAGGACAGCTGCAGAGAGCTGAGCCCAGGCCCTTCTGGGATGCCGACATTACAGGTGCCATTGGGGTCTTACATGAGGGCCCACAGGTGGGACTTGCTGGGTTCTGCTGAAGCCCTGCTCACTCAGGCTCTGTCTTGGCTATAGTTCAGAACCTCGTCCACTGCATGAGCTCATGTCCACACAGACTTCGCTGAGGGTCAAATCGGATGGTACAAATGAGCACAATGTGCAAGCCTGTTGCAGCTGCTGGGAAGACTGCTGTCTGCATAAGAAGTGGAGGGAGCCTGCTGCAGGACAGATGGGAGAGCACTGGCCCAGGGCATGGAGGCAGGTGGGGGTGGTCTGCTCTCCCCAGGCCCACCCTGCTGAAGACCAGCTCCAAGCATGAAAGGGGCCCTGAGGCACACAGTTTTGCCAACTTACCCTTTTTCAAATACACGGCCAGAGATTCTTGATCACGGTTCCTCACTTTCACCTGGCACCTAAGACTTGCAAAGCCATTGACTTGTGAGCTCCCCAGAGCATCTTGTTCCTGGAGAAAGGAAGCAGATCAATCACCATCCCATGATGCTTAGCAATTCAATTCAACATACGTTTCAAGCTAACCATAGCCAAGGAGTGAGGCCACAAAATAAAAAAGAAAAATGTTCTTGCTGGTTAGTTTCTTCCAGGCTATGGAGCAGACAGACATATAATCCATAAATCTATCCCAAAATGTTAGCTGCAAGGAGCCAGGTAATTAGAAAGGAGATAATCATGGGGTAGGTGCTATGAATAGTTCTGTGGAGAAGCAGAACTCAGGGAAGTTTCCCGGCAAAAGTAAATCTCAGTAAAGTTCTGATGTATGAGTAAGATCTGGCCAAGTAGAAATAACAGAAGGGGGAATTTTAAGCAGAGGAAACAGCAGACATGAACACTGGATTCAATGGAGTATAGGCTAGACTCAGTGAAAGGAGGACCAGAGAGAGTGGGTGGAGGCAAAAGCCAGCTCCTGGGTAGAGATGCATAGCTTCTATCCAGGGAAGGTTCTAAAGCTAGAAACCTTGAGGTCGCACTCCCAGAGGTCTCAAATTCTTAGTATCTCTGAACTCTCTTGTGACTTGTTTTGAGCAGTTCTATTCTATGGGTGTGTGGGATAAATTCCACTACATCTGTCTGTGTTTTAAACCTGGAGGCTTGCTCTCCCATCCTGATTGTCAGACTTGAGTTTCCCGGGGAATTGTTGGAGCCCAGTGGCGAAAGCAAGGGCCTTTGGAGGGCAGCAGTGCCTCCTGCTCTTCAGTGTGAGCTCAGTGGAGAGTTGCTGACCTGAGGAGGGTGCAAGGGTCTTAGAGATGACCCAGGAAAGGGCTGCTGCATGCTGGAGTGGGGGCCCTTGGCCCTTCTGTGCTGGTTCCCTGGGCAGGGTCAGCAGGAGGCCACGTGGATGACGGGACTAGGGCAGGCTAAGCCCAGTGTACAAGGACCCCTGCAAAGAGCGCCTCTTCCCCACAGCCCAGGGCCCTCAGGATGGAGTTTGCTGCTAACCTGAGTGGGGAAGGACCTGTTGGCATTAGCAGCACTGATGCTGACGGTGATAATGATCACTGAGAACCTTCTCTGCCTCCTGCCTCTTGTGTGCATCCTTCAGCTACAGCCCCTGGCTCAAGGGCCTAAAACTCACACCTCTTCTAGGATGCCACTTAGAGACACAATTTCACACGTGAGTGTGTGACACTAGTGTCTGTGATGTTACAAAACTGTCACAGAGGTACATGTCCTTAACTGAGGGGATGTGAAATGGATGCTGCCTGTGAAGTGACATGCTGCTATTGAAGATACAGGTACGGATAACTCTCAAGGGGAAACTGAGGTAAAAGGAACACAGATGAGAAAATATCAGCATGAACATAAAAACATATTCATAAATACATAGACACTTTCCAAAAGGATTTGTAAGAAACTGGTACATAAAACAAAGATTTATACAGCCTGGGAGTTAGAAAACTAGCACAGGAAACTTATGCTTTGCATTGGAGACCCACCAAGGACTCAGAGAGGCAGACAGGATGAGGGGCTGTAGCAATGACCTCACGGTACGTGGGTACAAGTGGCCTGACGAAGTGAGCCGAGGGGATGGGAAGTGGGTGCTCCCCACCGAGTCTCTTGACTCCCCAGGAAGTGACACTGCCCCTACGCCTCTAGTCAGGCTCAGGCCTTCTGCAGCTGCAGCTCCCCAAGCCTCACGTCTCCGCAGGACCAGAAGCCCCAGCGATCGCTGCGGACCGTCTCACCCCACCACCTGGCAGCCCACAGCACGGCATCCGGGCGCTGCATCACGCCACGCCTCACCTGCGCAGGAGTCGTGCAGGCGAAGTTGTCACCTGTCCAGCCATAGAAATCACACGTGACCTCTGAGTTTGTGGTGAGCATGGCGAAGAAGCTGCAGTGCTCATCTGCGGCACAGTCTGCAAATGCCATTTGAAGGACAGTCACCTTCTTGGCGAGGTGGTGGTGGCAAGGACAGATAGTGTCCTGCCTGGCACACACTGCACACTCACAGCACCCCACGTACACTCCCAATATACCACTAAGTACAAACACACAATATACCAGGCACGCTCCCCAAGTATGCACATAACACATATGAACAGACACACATATACACATACCATGTACCCCAATACACCCCACATGCACACTTATACAGACAGACACAGACACAAACACACAAACATACACTATCATACACAAGCCCACTCTCCTGACACACACACAGATACAAATCTAGACAGACACACATAAACACACAATGTACATGTAAGTACACGGGAGACATTTACTATAGCTATGTCACCTGGCGTGTGCTATGATAACGTGCCCTGTGTCAGGGGACCCTTGTCCCCCACCTCACAGCTGAGGAACAACAGAAGACAGCTGGGTTCAGCTCTCACCTAAGGTCACAAAGCTAAGGAGCAGGAGAGCCAGGATTCTGGTCCCAAATTCGGACCTGAGAACCCACACAGTTACTGCATGAGCCCTTTCCACTCCACTTGCTTTATTCTAGGAAGGCCATGGCTAGGGATCCCTGGGATCACACGTGTGTCTGAGGCTGGAGGAGATCTCAGGGATGTGATGATACAGAATGATCCACATTTCTCATGACGAAGCCCTGTGACAAGAGGCCCCATATCATGCTGCAGGCACAAGGCCACTTGGCTTTTGCTGTACCATAGGTGTGAAGCGTGGTGGCCAGCATAGAGAAGGCTCAAAGAGTTTGTTAAGCAAATGGATGAAAAGACACTATTTCCTCAACTGAGCCATATTCAACTGTGTAAAATTCAGGAACAGTGATAGCTACTAATAATTTACCAAGAATGCAAGATTTACATAAAAAAATGAAGTTGACTGAAAAAAGACTTACAAATGTGCAAATCCCATTTGAGGGTCAGACACCACTGGGGTGTCACTGCACTATTCATACCGACCACTGTGTTCATGAGAGGCAAATTCAGAGGTGAAGGACACTGCTGAGAACTGCCACAGGCACGTGGTGAACGGCTGCAAAGCAGTCAACCAAGAGCCTTCCCACTCCAGGCCCTGTGCTGTGACTCCCTACAATGCTGTCCCAGCTGCAGGGCAAGGAAGAGCCAGGGGCCTGGAGACTGAAGTGTTTTCCTTTCCTCTGGAAGCACAACTCTCAAGTGGAACCATGGTTGTGAAGGTGGGGAGGGAAGCAAACTTGGCTATGAAGGTGAGCCTCAGCTGCAAAGGCGGCTCCCCAGAATTGGACCTTGGCTGAGAAGGTGGCTGCCTAGGGGTGAGCCCCAGCTGAGAAGGTGGCTGCCTGGGGGTGAGCCCCAGCTGTGAAGGCATCTACGAGAGGTTCATCTCAGTGTTGTATAGTTCCAGTACCCCCATGAACTGGGCACTGAGAAGCAAATCTGGGTCTTTCCAGCCACGTACTCAGTCCCATTCAGAAAGAGCAATTCACAGGTTCACCTATTTCTGCCCCATGGCCCACTTCTACTTCGACTCTATGACTTTGGTCTTCACTGCAAGCAGTCTCTGCTCCATGCTCAGAGACATGGCCAACCAGGATGGCCAGAAGAGTTCTGCATCAGGACTATGGAACAGTACTGTTTATCATAACTGGGTCTGAGGATACTTCCCTGGCTCCAAGCATAGCTTCCTCCTGTGTCCTACTGTACTACACCTTCCTCGTGCCCCTCATTGCACTGCTTAGATCTCTAGAGATGGGACTTTTATCTGGTCCCTTTATTTCCCACTGTATCCTCCTCTCTCACTGCCAGGTTGATGTTATTTTCCATCCTCCTAAGTGGACCTTTCACCTTCTGTAAAGTCTTGATGTTCATTCTGTGGTCAATGGGGCCCCACTCCACTCATATGTTAATGTCCTAACCCCAGCACCTTGAGTGGGATTTCATTTGAAGATAATGACTTTGAAGAGGTAACTCAGTGAAAAAATGAGGTCATTAGGGTGGACTCTAATCCAATATGACTGGTGTCCTTCTCAGCAAAGGGGACTAGGACACAGACACATAGATGGGAAGAACCACATGAAGACATGGGAGAAGACAGCCATCTATAAACCCTGTCTTCAGAACTTCAGCCTAGTGAATTCAGAACAAGTAAGTTTCATTGCTACCTGGTCTGTGGTACTTAGTGCTGAGTGCCTGAATTCTCGTGGCACAAGTATTTCCTGTCTTGGGTGGCCCCCTGTCATTTGTCTGACAGGACACCATGTTATCAGACTCTCCTGACATGGTGCCCAGCTATCATCTATCTCAGTCACCATGTTTATCCTCACTACATAAACCACCTCCTGATTCTAACTGATGGACCTGCCCTTCTGCTCACCTTCTTTGTAAGACTCTGCATCCTCTCTCTCCTGCCTTTCTACCTCAAGCTGTGTCACAGTGTGTTAGTGCACTCATGGGTGTGAGTGTAATATTCCTTGTCAGGATGAATTACTGCAATAGTGTGCTTCTTAGGCACATGCTCCTCATGTCCCCTCATCTGCCCCTTGGTTCTGGTCCCCTAGACCAGTGCTGGAGAACCTTTTAGAGCTTTCAGTGTTGCAACCAGCCTGCTGTAGCACACATGCCACAGGCCCACCACTGCTGCCCCAGGCCCTATAAATAGCATTCATTCTACATTTTTTTTCAGAGCCTTCTTCATGTCCTGCACTGTTTGGGCCACAACCAACATATGCTCATCATAGCCCGAGCAGGTATGCAATGCACACCTGTGCTACAGTGCTAATCAACAATTCAGACACTTCGTTACTGAAAAGGAATAATGCAATAAGGGTAAGACTGGAGGTTTAATATCACTACCCTGAATCAAAACTTAAATTCCATCACCTGCTAACTCTGTGTCAATGAACTTACACTCTCAGTGTAACTTGGGACCACAGTGGCTCCTCTGAAGATTATGAGATAATCCATGTCAATATATAGGCTCAATAAATATTAGCTGTTACTATTACCTGTCTGGTTGCAATAGACAGATACATAGCCTAGACAGCTTTACAATGATCTAAGTCTGTTCATTTCTGTCCCTAATATTTTGCATAATTCTTGCCATTTAGTACATGTGCTATAACTCTGCAAACTATGGGTTGAATATACATGTTAAAAATTCATTCATTCATTATGCTTTTGACAAGCTGTATTTTCTCATTATGGTTTTAATGGCATGCTTTCTTTCATTTCATCAGCATCATCAGAGGCTGTTTCTACGCCATGCCCAATGTGCCCATTTCTCCAGTGTTCCTCACCTGCCAAGCACTGCATCAGTGGGGATTCAGAACCAGGAACTTTGGACCTGACCATCCCAGGAGCATCAGCATTAAAGATCACCTTCCACTCAGGAGCCTTCTCAAATTTTTGCATCACTGAAAATAAAGCAGACATAAAATCTGACCAGGAAGGGTGCAGAGCATCTACACAAAAGTGTTAAGTAGAGCGAACGAGTCCAGTCAGGTCAGCCAACAAGACAGGTAGGAAGTCATTTCCAGGAGGCACCTCCTCATCCCTCAAGGCAGAACAATTCCTACTGAAGGGAGCTGCAGCCTGCTGTTCCAGTCCAACACTGACAGACATCACTTCCCTTATCTCCCTCTCCCTTCATCATTACCAGCGAGTACTATAAAGTTCTGATGCCATGTTAAACCTCTCAGTCCCTTTCTTTCTTTCTTTCTTTCTTTCTTTCTTTCTTTCTTTCTTTCTTTCTTTCTTTTCCAGAACCAGGAATTGAACTCAGGCCCTTGCGCTTGCCAGGGAAGCGCTTATTTCACTGAGCCATCTCCCCAGCCCCTCTCAGTCCATTCCTTTTCACTGTTACTGTCTTTCTCTATTTCAACTTGTACTTCCTCAGCCTTGTCTTTAAATTCTAATTATATGTAATTATTTTATTAAAATATTTCCCCAGAGAGTAAACTCTGACAAGGTAACTATGTTCACAAAGAGAAAGAATCAGGTAGTGTACACATGGGTTTGTCTACATTTGGAGGTGCCATGTGGCTCAGGCATTTTGAAGACGGTATTTGTTTAATTGATACATCATCATCTGTCTCTCTAGTTATCGTGAGCACACAGCATACTTGAGGCCCACTCAGGTGGAATCACATAGCCATGTGCTCATGGGAGTAGCTGAACGAGGAGGAAGACAGACAACTCAGCAAGGGGTGGGATTCAGAATGCATTCCTCACTAACTAAAGAAGTGTGGAGGATCACTCAAGGAATGAGATTCAGCTTCCAACCCACAAATGGCCCAAAGTGCTATTTTCAGGCAGCTGTCAAAAACCAAGAGTCCTTAATGACCCCGAAGCACATGAGCATCAGTTCTTTGCAGACGCAATTATGAACCCATACACGAGCACTCATCATCATTCCCAGCCACTGTTTTATAAACGAGCCCGTGTCTAGACGGGCTTTCATCGAGTCAGTACATTCATGTGTATTTATTTAAGAAGCAAAACATCTAAGTAGAAAATATAGCTGGGCCATCCAAAGCAATCTTTTCTCAGCACTCATAATAAAGCCATACAAATAAAAAATGTTTATTCTCATGGGATGGGACTGGAAGAAGAAGAAAGCATAGAAATGGCATGCTTTAAGCCCTCAAAAATTTTGACATAGCGAAGCACTCTAAGCTTGCAAAGTGGTCCTTCCATGAAGTTGCTAAGTTCACACACTCAGTCTGTACTGAGCTCTTCTCCTGTTTTCTCCTCCTGTCTTATTATTTTTGCAGTCTAGGATACCTTGTTTGGAAAAGCTGAGCTTCAGTCCAGCAAATTCCATGGTATAGTCAAGATAGTGTCCCTAAGTCTCGGCTGCTATATCACTTGCTCAAACATTCTAGAAGAAGAAACAATAAGTAAGTTCTGTTGAAACTACAGTCTGTGTGGCTTTCCAAGAATCTGCTGGTATTCAGGAAAGATACTGGTGAAGAATCCTCTTTCCTGCAGGCCTTCAGGACCCAGTTGAAGATGACTGCTGCAATTCGTCTTATCAGCAAGTCCCTATGGTTCTGGACAAGAACAAGAAAGAAGCTACAGATCTAACTCAGAAGAACCTACAGGTCAGTGAGGAGAGAGTTCAGAGAGGCTGCTTTGAAACTATAATCTTGACCTGAAGAGCAGTGCAGGGACCCTCCATAAGCAAAACTGCCATCTAAAATAATTATTCTGGGAGCAAAAATTAGAGACCATTGGATTGGGACAGTACAGAAGGCATGGCAACAACGCAAGAGGTAGCAGGGGCCCAGGCCCGAGGATGGCAGGGGGAGAGGACAGGTGAATCCCACTCAGGGAAACACCTGCCTGGGGAGGTATGCAGCTGAGCTCCGTGTCCTTTCATATCATGAGTGGCAAGGGCCTCAAATATGATTCTGCAATTCCCCTCTGGGAAGCAAGTTCTTCTCAGACACGCATAAGGAATTCTGAGAGAGAAGCTGACATTAGAATGGGGACAGTTTATTAATACGGAAATTCTTTACATATCTAGAAAGGCAGTGGTGAGTGTGAGCTTTGCATAAGAAGCTTAAGATGTTGAGAGCTACAACTACTATGTGGGGGCTATGCATAAGCCAGCACCATAGGGAGGTGCCCTCAGAGCTATCGGGGCTGAGCAGTGACTCCTGGATACTTCTAGTGATGCTAACTAAACCTTCTTTACTGCTCTGATTGCTGGATAGAGCAAGCCATGACAGGCTTTGCAAACTGCATGTGACATCCTCAGAGCTGGGCTGTTAGTACGGATGAGAGGAGGCAATGATCCCAGAATGGACAGTAAGCACCTGCACCCCCGGGCACATGGTTGTCGACCTGTGGACCTTTTCCTTCACCTGGAGTGAAGTTGCCCAGGTGATCTCTTAAAGCATCTGTCAGACCCAATTTCCAAATCACTAGCCCGCCCACAAAAAGAGAAATTGAGAAAAACCAAAATTTTTACTGGGTGTGCAACATATGCATGGACACACACATGCTGCTTTCCCCTTGAAAAGGGCCTCAGGATTTGTTAGCTCTTTGGCAGAGAATGCAAATGACTGCTCTGAACAATAAAACATGGTTAATTTCTCACTTGGATTTTCTCTGGTGTTTGTAGTTAAGTGTACCAACTTCCCTAGAGAATAGACAGGCCATTTGCATGTGTGTTTGTAAGTGTGTGTGTGTGTGTGTGTGTGTGTGTGTGTGTCTGTGTGCCTGTGTGTTTGTGAGTAGACTTGTGTGTACACATGGGTGTGAATGTGTATCTACACAGATGTGAAGGTCATGTGTGTGCATGTGGGTTGCATATGTATATTTAACAAGGAAGGAGATTAATCTAGGTAAAAGGGCAGCTTGGAGTTATAGAAAATGGGTGCTGGGTGCTTGGGAACCAGACACATACAGCTCAAGCTCCAGAGGCGGTACACCCTAACTATCGAATGAAGATGCACGCTCCAGTACTCTTCCTCAGCTTCCCGCAGGATAGTACTAGTCATGGTAGTATGTACCCCATTTGGAACGTATGGGACACATGTCAAGCTCTTGTACGCCAGGCTCTGTCCTCAGGCAGAGATGCTGAGAACCTGGTCATCCAGGTCCACTCTGGCTCACACAGTAGAAGGATGGCAGTGGGGACCTCCAGCAGCAGGAGAAGCTGTGGGAAGAGGGCACAGAGTCCTCAAGATCAGGAGGAAGAGGGACCACTCAGCTGGCTCCTGGTTAAGCCCAGAGGATGCAGGCAGTCTCTGTGGCTGAGCCTACTCATCCTTCTGAAGTGTCCATGACTGCTGATGGCTGCATCATTGCTAAAATGCACTTACCACCCACATGGGGCCGGCCTGGACATCTTCATTTCACAGACTAATGGAACCACTGAGGCTAAGTCCTCACCCAAGACCTCACAGGCAGCAAAGGGAGTCACTGGGAGTAAAGCACTTGTGATGCCCAGAGAGCATGCCCCTCCCTTCTGCGCTACAGACCCCCATCATTGCTTATGCTCTAAAATGTTGGATGTAGGTCTTGACCACTTCTGTCCTACAGAGGAACTATGCCTGGCACAAGGTGGCCCTCAGGAGTAACCATTACAGAGTGATGGTGATCCTCATAATGTCTCAGGAAACAGGAGAGGGCCAATGAAATAGCTCAATGGATTAAAGAGCCTGCTTAGGCAGATGCAGGGGCAAGGAGTTGGATCCAGGGGCCTGTTGTGCTGGGCCTGCCCCTGGGGTGAGCTGAGATGATGATTGAGACTGGGCACGGTAGAGGACAACTGTGATCCCAGCACTTGGGCGACTGTAAACAGGAGGATCACTACAAGTCCAATCTACGCAGTGAGACCCTGTAGACACTGTCCTAAATACTAAAAAAAAAAAAAAAAAAAGGAAACAGGAGACCTAGAAGACCAGAGAGGTTAGGTGGCTTGCTCTGTGTCACCCAGCAAGCAAGTTTTAGGAACAAGTGTGGATACTCAGTCTTTCCATAATGTCCGCCCAAGAGAGAAACATTCAGTTCAGAGGCCACCTGCTCACATGGAAGGAAGACTTGGGAGATTCACTTTCATAAAAGCTTATCACTTGTGCATGCTGAAATATTTTGGGTGAGACCTTAAGTTGTCTAAAAATTGCTTTTTAAATGATGCAAAAAAAGAGAGCAAAATAGTAACAATTTTTGGATCTAGGTGAAAGGTATGTTGCCCCATTATTCTTCCGATGTCTATATCAGCTAAATTTTTCAAAATAAAAACCATGAGGCAAATGCATCACACGCCTCTCCTCCTTTCTTTGGAGACCCCTCCCGAGCATGGCAGCCAATCTAAGTACTGGCACATACTCAGACACTGAGACTCGGAGAGTAGGGCCTCTGTTTGCGACCACAGCAGCCTGCGCCCCTCGCTGTCCACACAGAAGGCTTTCCCACTGTCGCTGTCTTCCTGGCTGGCTCGGTACTGTCCATCCTGGTCACACTGCAGGCCTGCTTCATTCCTCTGACAGTCAGTGACACCTGGAAAGAAAGACAGATGCACTAAGCAGTGACAGCCTTTGGGGTCCTCCCCGTCCAGTTCCCAGGCTCCAAGTCATTCCCAGGTGACCACAGTGAGCCCAGACACCAGCTTTACCTTCACCAAAGCACAATACCTGGGCTCCTAGTGGGGACGTACAATCCCCTTTCCCAATTCTGCCCTAGACTGTAAGGGCCGACCCACACGCTGCCTCCAGTGTCTGACCGCACTGCGCTCCGCACTCACGCTGCTCAGACACAGGTGCCGGCACCAGCTGGTCACTGCTGCCGTGCTCTCCTCCCTGCCTGCCACCAGTGCGGCGGCTGCTCACAGAGCTCCACTTCCTGGTATGGCTGAAATGTAATCCCCAGGGCAGGGCAAGGTACTGAGAGGGTAGCAATTTAATCTGACTACGGGGTGTGATGGGGGAGTTAGGTGATTCAGATCAGGGAAGTTCAGGCTGGGGAGATAGCTCAGTCACATAAGTGCTTGACTGGCAAGTGTGAGGTCCTGAGTTCAATCCCCAGTACCAAAAAAAAAAAAAAAAAAAAAAAAAAAAATAATTTAGAGAAGGAAGGTCATTAGGATAGAGCCATCATGGCTGAATCCTGGTGGCTCTATAAATAGGAGGAGAGATCACAAAAGAGACACAAACAGTGTGCTTCTTGGTTGTTTTTGAGTGGAGTCTGTGGTACCTATATCTTGGGGTTTAGCTAGCAGAGTCATTATGAGAGGCGGTCCCAAGGCCTCAACACTTCAGAACTATGAGCCAAAGTGAATCCTCTTTATAAATTTATTCTGCCTTGAGTATTTCATTAAAATAATAAAAACTAGATGAACACATCACAATCCTCATTTACTTGGACTAAGGCTGAGGAAGCACTCGTTGAAATCTAATCCTCAGTAAAATTCTATTGCAAGGTACGGATTGGGGCGGTGATGAGCTCAGGAGCATGCAGCCCTTGAGAATGGGATTAGTGCTATTGTAAAAGAGGCTCAAGGGAACAAATTTACCCTCTCTACCACTTGAGATGGCACACAGTGAGATAGCACCATCTAGGACAATTGCATCAAGCACAGAACATAACCAGAACCTTGGTTTGGGATTTCCAGCCTCCAGAACCATAAGGAGCAAGGTTCTACTGCTAGTAAGCCTCTCAGTCTATGGTATTTTGTTCTAGGAGCCTGAATAGACCGAAAAAACTAGGACTGGAGCTAGATCTATCTGACTGCTATTCTTCCTAAGATCTGCATCTCTCCATCATAACAGGGAGCAAGGTTGTCACTTGCATTTTTCTATGAATGAAAGATTGACAAACACTGCTATTCCTTTGATTGAAGATCTAGGGATTAGAAGTGGTCTTGCACACAGTGACTTGTGCCTGATATACAATACAAGCTCCATCCAAAATATAAGAAGTAAAGCCATGCTGTCATGTTGAGCTGTAGGGCACTCAGGTCAACAATTTCTGACACTGCCAGTCAAGCAGAAGACCCAATACTATTATGGACTACCGGACTCTTTTAGAATATTTTGCTGAGTTAACACACCTATAATATTCAAATGACAGAACTAAACAAAAAAGGGGATACAGATGAATGTTTATCTTGAATCTGTGTATTCAAAATGGTTAGGATAGATATAGAGTTACATTCTCTTAATGAATAGAGGGATTTGTTCTAATGGTGTTTATAAATAGGATATCATGTCTTCATCTTGTACAGCAATTAACCACTAGGAAGAATGTATTCAATGTGTGAATTATTGAAACTGTCCTACCAATTTGATTTGAAACTGTCTCATTGCTATTTGTTTCTCAATAAAATTATGAAAAAAAATTGATAAACAGTGGCAAACCTGTGGATGAACGTCCTGTCCTTGTTCTCAGGATATTTCCTATTCCTAGAAGTCTTTTCTACCTCTGATCCCCTAGCTTACACCTCCACCCATTCCAGTTCTTTAAGCCCTAGCAAAGCTGCTGTAACACCATCAAACACACTTCCAATGGACCATGAATTATATCACAGTGAAATTATGTACTCGCTTCGCTCCCCTACTAGTATCTACATCCCTTGAGGACACATATTTTAATTATTGTCAATATCTAGGATATACTTGGTAGAAAGCAGAAGTCAATACATTTTTGAATAACGATATTAAAAAGAATGTTCCATGACTTGTTTCTCCAAAGATGAGAAGTAGGAGAAAGGTATTCTTTTGTGGCACATGCTAAGTTGGTCATATGTGTGCTTCCATATCTTAAGGCTAGTAAGTATAGTATTAATCACTGATTAATAACAACTTTTGGGAGGGCTACAAAAGCTGCTTTTTACGTAGAATAGTTTGCATGTGACACATACTAAATATGAATTAATGCATCAATCACCCAACAGTTATTTGGTTGTCAACAGAACCTCCAATATGGTCCAATGCATCTGGTACATTGGGAGATAGAGAAGAAAAGTGCAAGTAAGAATACAAACCTCAGCCTTATGAAGGAATTGGGATTCTCAAAGTTATCCTAACACCCAAAAAGGGAAAGATTACAAGTTCTGTGTATCATTTCAAACTCAGCAGCGTCCCTCCATTTCTCTTCAGCAGGATTCCAACAAACACCAATCAATGCAAAAGGACGAATATGTAGCATGCTGTTTCCCACCATCTCTGTCACATCCCTTTATCAAGAAGGATCTGTATGCGATGCTAGTCCCCTCTGAAGAAAGTGCTTTGGTGGCACACTAATAGCACGTAAGGCCATTCCTGACCAAAGGCTCGGTCGTGAGAGGTACAAGGAAGGGCACTGCCCACATCAACAGGCATTATGCCTCTGGGCAGTTTCTACTCTCCAGGAGAGGCAGGCTCCCACTTACTCCTCTATTCCTCCCACTTTTACTTTCTTGGAATTAATTTCCCATAAATACTGCTCTTTTGACAAAGACAAAGTCAAAGATAGTGAATTGATCTCTTTTAAATGCTTGCTTTAAAAGTTCTAGAAATTAATCACATCATAAGTAATGATGGTTTGCCTCACACTGATGCAATTTCAGACTAACATGAGAAGATATACCACAAGGGAAGTTTTGTGTCTTGGCTAGGATAACCTTAAGTATATCAGGCAATGGGTAAGTGAGCCAAATGAAGTCATATGACAGGGAGAAAGGCCACATGTACCTATGGTCTTGGCAAAAGCAGGGCCAAAGGGAACATGTGCAACATGGCAATAATTAGTTTCCATGTGGGCAGAAACTGCTTTCCACTTCTTAATCTGATAAGGTTGACTCAGAAAAATCAGAAGTTTCAGAATCAGACAAAACCAAGATTAAACAACAATTAGCTGCATAACTCTGGCTAGGTTCCTTCACTTTTCTGAGCCTTAGACTTTGTACCCACAAAAGTTAGACTAAAATTATTTACATGGAATAGATGTTGGGAGGAGTGAATGAGACAGCATAGGTAACATGCCTGGCCTGCAGCCTGGCAAGGGACAGCTGTTCAGAGACAGCAGTCTCTTTGTTTACTACACTGTAAGCAAAACTGTCCTCATTCTTACCCAAGAGACAGTTGGCAATATCCAGAGTCACGTCTGGCTGTCAGAAATTAGTGGAAGAGGCACTGCTGGTATCTGGTGAGCTAGGTATAGTACTAAACATCCCACCACGGCTAGAAGAGTCTCACACACACACACACACACACACACACACACACACCCCATCCCCAGGCACCCTCCACCTGCACAGGTTCCTCCTTTATAGCAGCCCTGTAGGACTTACAGTGAGTCTGACTGAAGGCTCCAATGGCAATGGTTGTTCTGCCCACAGGACACGGGACACAGGCCACACTGCCTGCCTGTTCTTGGTAGAAACCAACAGGACAGGGAACACACTGTTCATCCAAAGCATAGCTTCCTTCAGGACACATAACTAGGAAGAGCACAGAGAGATGCTATGTTAAAGAGCAAGGCACCTGATTTCATCTACAATTCTGAAACATGTCTTTGGTATGTAATTATATTTTTAAAGCTTAGATGCATGGATGAATGGACAGATAAGTGGATAGAAAAGGCAAAGACAGAAAAAGGAGGAGGGAGGTAAGGAGTGGACCATTATGCACTACTGTAGAAAAATACCCATAGGGAACGAGTTCTATTATAAGAATGTGAAGTGAATATAAGTGAAAGTTAATGTCATCCAGAACAGAAAATGGAAAAACCTAGGCAGTCTCCCTGTGCTCCTCATTAATGAGCCAATCTACTGGGAAGACTGCCAGCAGGTAATTCCAAAGGAATCTGCATGGCTGGCTGCAAGGAGGAGGGGGACAGCACTGACAGGACAGGGCAACAAGCAAGGCCCCACTCTGCAGCACTATCAGTTCCCTGCTGGGGGCTGTTACGTCCCAGGAGTCACAGGGATGGTCATGCTGTGGCCTCAAGCCAGTGTTCTCCAAAGGGGGCATCTGTATTCATTCCCTGAGATGACACACAGAAACCCTGCTTCACTTCCAGAGAACAAAGCTCTGCCTTGTAGCTTCACAGCTGTGTTCCAGATGTGTTTTAGAAGGAGAAGAGCCTGAAAGGATGGGTAGAAGGGGCAGAGGCCGTAATTCCACCAGGACCCCCTTGCTGAGAAGGGAGGTGTGCAGCCCAGAAGACGGAGCAGAGAATCGGGACGCGGGCAGAGTAGACTTTAAGTCTCTGAACAGGGGAGTGCAGTGCAAAGGTGTCCTGAGAACTGGTTATGTGTGAGACGGGCTCACATTGACTCTTTCATGTCTTCCAAAACAGTCTCGTGAAGTAGGTATTATTATCCCTTTTCTCAGATTATGTCCAGTGAGGGTAAGTAATGCTGCCTGGATTTTATACTGAGAAAGTGCTGCAGCTAGTGTCAAGTCCAGGCCCACTTACCTTCACAGGGCACCCTCTAACAGTGCACAGACCTACCGTGCTTTGTCATCCATACATGGGACTAGCAATCCCCAGTTCTCTGGCCAGAGATGCTAGTAAGACCTCACACATCGCAGAAACCAACTGAGAGATACTGGCTACTGTAACTGGCCATGGAGAAAACCCAGGGCCATCAGCATTGCCCCTGTCCATTTCATTCTGGACACTTCTGTGTGTTTTGAGGAAGGAAGTGGAACTGAGCCATGTGCTTGACAGTCTTTGTGAATTGGCACAGGGCTATGGTTGCTGAGACACACTTGCGGGTTCACTGTGAACCAAGGCACACACGCCACAGCCTGTGGGCCACATGTGAGCTGCATTCTGCTTTGGTAAGCTGAAGTTTGTTAGAACCCGGTGACATACCCATGAATCTCCGCAATGTCTGAAGAGTCATGAAGACAAACTGGATGGGCCACAGAGCCCCCAAAGTGTTACAGAAACAGGTTTCGAGTGCTGTTCTAGAGAAGGTACATCCTGGCTGACACCTGCCCTCGACTCCCGCCCCAAGTGCCACTGGGTGTCTCCTGGGGTGCTCACTGTCCCCCTCACCACCTGAGGCCCTTGCTGGCCCAGGACACAGTGTCCCTCTCCAGCAAAACCAGACTATTCCTCACCAATTTTCAAGCTGATAGGAATGAATAATAAGGATGAATCTAGTTCTCTGGAAGGAAGCTTGGTATGAGATTCCCAGCCAGCCCTTTATTTCAGATGTGCATGAATGCATGCTGCACACACACACACACACACACACACACACATCCCACAGCTTCACGCTCCTCGGCAATGGAGTGAAGGGTGCTTCCTAGTCTGAGAGCACAGTGGCAGATGTCCCTGAGACCCTCCCTCTCAGTGACTCTGCTTCATCCACCTGAGCAGGCAGCACCATCTACTCCACTTTCCACTTCTGGAACTTGCTGTTTCTGTAGCCCTGGAAAGGTAGGAAGACAGGCCATGGGTTGTCCCAAAGGAACTGGGGCTCCCACTGGCTGGTGAGGTGACTCATGGATCTCCCCTGCAGTTGCCTATTCAGGGCACTCGATGAACAATCGCATTTAATCTGGGCCTCAGCCTTTTGGTCTCAAAAGGAAACAACCAGTTACCAAGGGCCCTTCAGAGAGTTAAATATTTGCCAAGTCACATTTCCAACTATAAAATCCCCTGTAAATATTAGTGGGAAGTGTTTGCGGTTCTGTTCTTTGTTGTCCCGTGTTTCTGTTCTGCTTAGATTTCGTTGCATCTCAAATTCTGAGTGGAGTTCAACATTTGGTCTGGATTTTAGAAAAAGAAAAGGCATGCATCTGTTGCATTGCAACCAATATAAAAAACAGGGATAAATAACCAAGAAGATCCTTCTTCAGCTCAGTGAAAATGCCTTTCTCTCACTCTGCATGAGAGGATGGCTCCCTCTCCTGACGTTCTCAAAGCTTTGGCTGTAGACAGAGCAACAGCCCTAAAGATGTCTACGTGTCGATTCCCAGAACCTGGGACTGTGCCAGGCTATGTGGCAAAGGAGAACTGGGACTGTGGATCAACCTTACACTGGGGGAGTGGCCTGCATTACCCAGCTGTGTGTAATTAAAGGGCTCCTAAAGCAGGAGATGTGATTAGAGAGCAGGGCAGAGAGCTGAAGTACTGCTGCCTTGGACAACAGAAGGAAGAAGCTGCCGCTGAAGAATGTGGCCACCTCCTAGGAACTAGACAAAACAGGAGATCAACTCTCCCAGGGATTCTAAAAGGAAGGCAGCCCTGCACTAATTTTGATTTTACCTCATAACATCCATGTTAGAATTCCACCCACAGAACTGAAAGATGATTAAATTTGTGCTAGTTTGTTGTGGTAGTGACAGGAACCTCCTCTTACTAAGGAGTTCACAGTTGCCTTACAACGAAGATGACCTGCCAAGACATGGCAAAGAGCAAGCGCATCTCAATAAACCCCTCCCCACCACCACCACCACTGTCCCTGAGTTGTAAAGTTATGCACTGAAGCACAGCCACATGAAATTTTGGTGGATAACATTGCGATAGCGAGGTCAAAAAATGTCTGCCAGGATTCAGGTAGACATTTGCCTTCTTCGCACAGAGGTTCCTGGCTGGTTAGGGATGATCAGGAAGGGTAACTCCAGACACCGGCTTCTTCCTTCCCTGCCTTCCTATGGATGATGTCTGCACATTCATACAAAGCAGATGGATGAAAACTTTTTTTTACTAATAAATACAAGATCTTCCGCTCTGTGTCCAGAGCAGCCACCCTCCAGAGCTCAGTGGCCTGCCCCAAAGCCACTTGAGACTGTATAATAGTGTTCCAGGGACAAGGGCTGCTTACCACATCCCAGAGGGTCCTGGCTGGCATTGCTGGTAGCTAAGACTCGGTAGAATGCTTCCGTGCAGCTAAACCGCGTCTGGGGAGTGGTGCCAAAGCTGTCCCCTTGGAGGAAGCGGATAGAGGTATCTGCCAAGAACGTCTTAGAATCCAGATGAAGCTGGAGCATGCCACTTTGGACCAGATCTGTGAAGCGCCCAACGAGGCCCACTAAAGCCCTTTCTGTAAGACAAGGATCAGGTAGAAATCACCTCACTGGGGCTGGGGGTGTAGCTCAGCAACACAGTGCCTCCCTGGCAAGTGTGAGGTCCTGAGTTTGATTCTCAATACCAAACAAGGGGAAATCACCTGACTCTTTTCTAGTCAAAAGAAGACAACTGCATCATCTGGTGTTTCATTTTACAGTGGGAAAAACAAGCCCCGAGAAGGGGTCTGGCTGACTCAGCCAGGGATTAGAAGCACATGTAGCACTCCCACCCAGGTCTCTGGCTCCTGGCATTCCCATGGCATCGATGGGGCCCATCTCAGGATAGGATCACATCTTGTAACTGACCCAGATACTCAGCCAGTTCAACCTTTAGCAAGCGGCTATCTCTGAGCCATGATTTACACATCTACAGAGTGTCTACTGGCACCCAGGCACCCCTCTCTTGCAGTTGCTGAGGTTCCCCAGAGAGCAGTCATGGAGAAGCAAGACCTTCCAGGAGAGTGGCCTTCTCGCTGTGTTTAGCTAGCCATAGAGCAGACCTCCAGCTGTGGACCTACAGCTTCCTAAGAAGAGAGGAGATGGCACTGTGTGGAGCTGAGCGGGTGCTCCTCAGAAGACACTCACACTACAGTGGGCGGCTGCAAGTCAGCCTGTGGCTTGAAGCCAGTCATCACCACCTGCACGCCAAATCCCAGCTCGTGGATTTCAAATGTGCTCACATTACCCAGGTTGTCTGGAGGATGGTGGATGGGGGCTGCTAATTCTCACTGCCGTTGGAACATACTTTTCCCACAAAATATTACTGCCATGAGATGGGGGAGGACAGGAGAGAGGCAGGGTCTGCCTCCTGCTTTGTACCTTGGCCATGTCTTTCAGGCTCCCCTCACAGAGCAGAAGATAAGCTCCACTAGGTGTGACCTGGGGGTTTGGCCACTGGGTGACAGAAGAGGGGGCCTTGCTTCCAGGATCTAGTTGGAAATGGGTGGATTATGCCCTACTCTACAAAAAAAACTTGAGCTCAGCAGACACATGCTCAGAGGAGCTATCGCAACCCCCTCCCCCTGCTCCTTCTTAGGTCTTTGAAATCTCACTTTCCTGTTTTAAATAGCAACTACAGTCTGAGATGTTTATCACTGGAGGTGGAAGGACATAAATTATGAACTAGTACAGACCCCCCTACTCTATCTGCTCCTTCAAGCTGTGTGTATCCACTGTGTGGAGACATAGTCAGAATTACAAGGTCTTCGCAAAGTCCACTGATCCTCCCCACTTTAGCTCTCGAACAGAACTTTATTGCCTATATTCTTTATATTTAGCTTTCCCCTAGATCCACCCATAGCCTTCCCTTCATCGTCACAGGTAGGCAGCCTGGCTCCACCAGCTATATTTACAGGTGAGGCTGAGAGAGGCCAGGTGGCATCCTCATGCAGCAGCGCAGAAAAGCCTACCAATGTCATGCAGATCAGGAAGGAAGGCGGCCGGGATGTCCTTAAGCTGGGATGTCCATGTGACATTCACTCCCAGGCGCTCTGCCGTCAGACACCCCACCTGTACTGAGGAGTTGTCACAGACAGGGTAGGAAACCACAGTTCCAGCTGTCCTCACCTGCATGAGAGTGATGCAGTCAGTTCAGAGATGGAGTAGGAAATGCCAGGAGCCAGAACAGGTCCTGCTACTTTTGTAGTTCTCCCATCACCCTGCTACAAGGATGATGCACCAGGAAGCCTTACTTGAAAAAGTACGTTCATTGACACTAAACAAGCTGCCCTGGTCACACAGCAAACAGAGGCAACAGAGGCATAAGTGGGGGAAAAGCCAACCTCTGTACCCAAAGACTGCTCATTCCCTACAAAGGTGAAAGGAGGTGGGTCTTCATACAGGTGTCATATAAGGAGAACCTGGCATGTGCCAGACACTTAGCACTCCTATAAGGCAATTTGGCTCAGTGTCTGAATATGCTTTCTAGTCAGGCCCTGTGTGATGTTCTTTAAGCAAAATAGCTAGCTCAATCTCCAGAACAAATCTGTGAAGCTAGATCATTGTTCAGTGCATACTTGGAGATTTACCTCAGAGGAGCTAAGGAACTTCCTCAGACCCCACAGCCAGAAAGTGGTGGAAGTGGGAGGCAAACAGGCTCACCCTAGAGCCTTCCAGCCTCTCCACAGAGTGTGAAGAGCCAAGCTTTGGATGTGTGTAGTCCCTCACTTAGCCTGGCTCTCCATAGTACATGTTTCTGTCCCCTACCCTCATAGTAACACAAGGCCTGGCTCAGTTTAGCAAGCTTGGGGAAAGTCCAGGTCATGCTGACAGGAGGACTATGTCAAGGCTAGAACCCAATCTGCCTGCTGGAAGTTTATGCATCATGCCCTTCCTCCAGTGAACGCCTGCCCTGCTTTAGAAGCTGCCCACCTCCTGATCACACCTTGACACCTGGTCCTGGAGGTCCCCACCACTGGGCCACTGACAAGGCTGCCTCCAGGCCCCATATCTTTATTTCCAGCTCTGTTTTTAAATCTCAGGTCCCCAGGACTCTGAAACATTTTTCTCTTTGCTACATGAGTTTCAATGTTCCTCTTGCAGTAAACAACAAGAATCTTCAGTCCCTGGATCCCAAACTTCAGTCATCCTTTGCTTCTCTCTCCCTAGACCACCTTATCTGACACCCAATCCCAAGAGCTCTTGCTTTTCATATTCCACATAGCAATCATCGCCCAATCCATCTCCTCTCACCTTCGATGACTGTAAGAGTCTCTGCTCCTGATTTGTCCCCTAAAGGCTACTCTGCACACAGCAGACATTAGAACCCACACTAATGTAGCACACCACTCTGCTGACCTCAGTGGCATCCCATCACATACAGAACAGTCCCACTTTCCTAACCATGGCCAATGGAGCCCTGAAAGATGTGCATGTCCCTGACCTGTTTCTTCTCTCCAGTTCTACCCACCCAGGACCCTTGGTATTATGGATCACACTGATTGCATTCCCGTCCCAGCAGCTCTGGCCTTCCTACTTTGTCTGTAAGGGTCCTGTCCTCACTGTGCTAAGTTTCCTCCAATGACTCATTTCAGAAGGGCCTTCCCTAGTCACTCTCTGCCTTCACTCTCATGCCTGCTCTGCTTTTTCTCCCTTCTTGGTTCCCTTCACTGATACGCCGCACTAATCCAGTGCCACACCTCCAAGATTGGGTCCTCGTGAACAAAGACTTGATGTCACCCACTGAGCACCTTGCAGACGTTCTCTTGGCCCAACCACTCGCCCAGACTCTGAACCTCCTCCTGGACCTCAGCCTTTGCCTGCCAAGAACTGACACCAGTATGGTTCCACCAGCTCAGGGATATACCTGGAAGATGTCACTGTTCCTCTCCTAGAGCTCCTGCCTAGGAAACTCAAGTGTGCTGCGGGGACATGCCTTTCCTTCCATCCAACACTTGAAGCCAGGCCTGGCTGTCTGGCCTCTGTATGGTGGGAGCCCCAGTTCAATGAACACTGGCTGGCAAACCCAGGCAAGCTTCACATGGACGAACTCCCTCCTCTGCTCTTTGTAAGTTCTCTCTTTCCTGACTCTACTGAGCTCCCATCTACCCCTCTGTGCCTCCTTAGTCTCTAAGATTCTAGCCATTTCTGGACAAATGATATTCCCCAAGGAATATCCCAGGTATATTCCTTAGCTCCTCTGAGGTAAATCTCCAAGTATGCACTGAACAATGATCTAGCTACACAGATTTGTTCTGGAGAATGAGTGCAGTTCAAGCTGCACTCCTTTTTTGAGTAGTATACGAGGAATTAAAATTTGCCCTTGCTAGTTAGCTGATGTGTAGATCAGATTATCTGTGATACTCCTCAGACCTAAAAACCATCATTACCCTCTAACAGGCATTCAGACATTTAAATTATATTAATTAATTAATGAGTGGGTGGGTGACTGAATTTGGTATAGGGAAGGAGTCTAGATAGACCTGGACTTACTGAAGCATGAGAAACTTTAGCTCCTAAAGGTTTTAGACCATGCCCTGACAAGGAGAGGGAGAGAGCTCCTACCACCTGGCCTTTGTTTCCTTCATGTAAAAAGTGACAACAATGAGAGGAGTCCTTGAATAATCCACAGCAAGCGATGTGTGATGTCTACCACATGGTAAGTACCCAGGATGCATCTCCACGTGGAAAGCCCACCCACAATGGGTGTGCATGGGTCTTTCCTTGTCCACAACACATTTCACTTCAGCTAAACATCTTTCCAGGTCTGGACCTCGATTGCTCATTGATAAAACACAAGGATGCATTGGTTCAAAACCTAGATTCCTTTGAGCCCCAGGTTCTCTGGAAACATCCTGTGCTCAACACAAGCCTTCCTGTGGAAACACACAGAACACACCTGCATGTGGCAGAGGCCATGGGCCACCAGCGCATCCGATATGAAGACCTGGAAGGCCTGCAGCAATCCTGTGTAGTCAGCACTGCACATCTGGCCTGGCGGGAGCTGGAGCTGAAAGTTTGCTCCAGTCTGGACAGTCTGCCATGGTTGGGGCCCTGCAAATGAGACTGGGGGTCAGCGGCCAGAGAGGACAGAGCCATGAGGTTCTTCTTCTGTCATTTTTCCTCTCCAGAAATAGTCCTTCCTCTTTTAGCTTATAACACACAAGCACTGCCATTCTCACTGTTGTCCTCAGAGTCTGGTGCCTTTCTGACATGACTGGTTGCCTTAGAATTATTTAGCACCCACAGCTAGTGTAGGCCTGCCTCAGCCTCAACATCAGGGAAATTCTAGACACTCGTCCTGGAAAATCTTCCACATCATTTTGCATGAAAACAAGGCCACTCTATGACGCTGAGGTTTAAAAGTAGACCTTCCTGAAGGTTGTTCAGTGTGCAAACTGCACAGCCACACAGCAGCTCTGCAGCCAACTTTAGGGAACCCAAGTCACACATTTCTTCCCACAGGCCCCCTGCTCTAGAGTCAGCGCTGATGAGCTTGGTCTTCATTCCAGGTTACGTTACTCTGTTATGATCCAAGGAACTGGCCACTTACCTACTCGAGCCACATATTAAACTGTTCTCAATGGAGACCCTCCACAGCCCAGGTTGTTTTGCAACAAATGCTGTCATTGGCACTCTGGCAAAACCCAGAGCCTGGTGGCACTCAGGCCCAGCATGTGGGGCTCTCTCCCTGAGGCCCTCACATTGCATCAGGTGGGCCGAGTGAAGTCCCTGCTGTCTGCCCCACCTGCTCTGCTGTGGACAACGAGCCAGGCTTTGCACACGCAGGTGCTCTCAGAGCAGTGTTGTCCAAGCCACGCACATGTTTTCCCACATGTGTTGAATGGGTTCAAGCAACAGTCAGAAAGAGCTCTGTCTAAATAGGTCATGGACACTCCTGGAGCCATGCCCTGAGCCTCTGCCCCACCAGGTATTTGTCCTGCAAGGTCAGAGACCTTGGAGAAAGGATGCTGGGGCAGAACACCCTCCAAAGCGGGACACACAGCCTCAAGTGTACCATTACTATGGCTGCTGGTAGGGCTGCTGGAGCACCTCCCTGCTGAATATCTGCCTTAATCCAAGATGTCCCAGGAGAGCTGGGATGACAGACATTCTCCCAAGAAACAGACAGTCCAGAGAAGCCACAAACAAAGGCTCCCTCCAGAGGCCTCTGAAACACATCTGCACCTTTTAGAAGAAAGCACTCCATAGTCCACTTCCACTCTTGGTGCACATGGCCTACCACAAACGGTGTCAACGTTTGGGTGGGCAACGAAGTGGCAAATATCCATCCTCCCATCCCTAAGGGGAGCAGGACATGTCTCCCCAAGGCCACTCACACTGGCAGGCCAGGGGCTGAGGAAGCTGCGACACCCAGCGTTTGCTCTCCAGGCTACACTCCAGCACCCCAGACGGGAACACACTCTGGTAACCCTGGCGACAAAACAGCTGGCACTGCTGGACGGTGACTGCTCCAGGACCTGAGGCTCTCTCACACAGGATCACTCCACCAGGCATATCTGACACATTCATGTAGGGGAGCGGACACTGAGGACCTAAAGGAAGAGAAGAGAGGGTGTGGGTACCCGCCACACAGCAAGGATGAGCTCCTGTGCACCCTTCCTTCCCCCTACCCAGTCGGCTGGACCTCCCCTTCTCTACCTCCAACTGTGCCAGGCTCTCAGGCCCCAGCCAGGGCTGAGCCTCTTCACTCTGCCCTCCTCCTAGAAGACCTTGCATCTCTGGTTGTAACAGAATCCTGCACATGGTGGCCCTCGCCGCACTGGCCTGGCTCAGGTGCTCTCTCACCTTTGTGCCACTCTCAGTCCAGGGAGGAATCACCCGTCAGCCTCCTCCGCTTCAGAGCCCACACCCAGGCCCGGCTGCAGCCTGGATGCCAGCACCTGCTCCCACCAGCCCTTGTGGAAAGCTGGATTTGGCTCCAATTGCCCCATAGGTCTGCTCTCCCTGCCCCCCACTCCTGTCCATTCTACCTCCCCTAACCGCTTCTGGTTCCAGGAGCATTTGCTTCCCTCATCCCATGCGCTTCCCTCCAGCTGCTCAGGGCCTGGAAGGTTTTCTTTTTGTCCTTTGAAGATCAGCACAAGACCCCAGCTTTCCAGCAGTCTCTGTGCCTCTCCCAGGCACACTTAGGCCTCCTTTCTCTTAATCCCAAGACCCAGTGTGGGCCTATTTACTTGGCTACTTGGACTCCAGTCATCTGTGGGCTGGACTCCCCACAGAATTGAGCCCAGGGGAAAAAGAGCTTTTCTCCTGTCATCCAGCATGGGCATAGTGAGTAGGCATTAAATAAAGGGATAAATTAGCCGAAGAGAAAACACACAATATCATCTCTGATTAGAGGTTTGGTTAATTTCTACTGTAAGACATACCACTGCTGCCAGAATATGTCTAGTTTAAAATCTATAATCGAGTGTGTGGGAGAGCTCCAGCTAACCTGTGCCGGCGGGACCTACCGGTCCCAGCCCAGGCGCAGCATGGGTGAGACCCTCTTGCACCCCCCTGGGATACCTCACCACTCCACAGCACCTCCCCTACCCCACACGCCAAGAAGGAATTTCTGCCACGTTCCGGGAACCTCCAGATCCAGCCTTAGCCCAGGCCCAGTGAGTGAGTGGGAGAGCTGTCTCTCCCCCCTACACCACCTTGTCCGCTCCAGACTCAGCTTAGGCCTGGCATACAGGCCTGGGTGAAACCCTGCAGCTGCAATCCCTGAAGAGAGTATAGGGGACAGAACCAATCAGCTAGATCAGGAGAAAAACATCTTGCCAGAGGGGCACAACAGGTTCACCCCCAAGGGCAGCAACAGGAAAGAGCTGAGCACAGCAGCCAGACCCAAGCCAGGCACAGATGGATAAATCCAAACTTTGTAGATCTGAACCTGAACTTCAGTACGTGCTAAGATTATAACTGCAACAAAGATTTTCAACAAAGGTCAGAAGATAGTGCTACACAAAATGATGAGAAGGAACAAAATGCAACCTCAGAACCCAAGCCCACCCATAACAAGTGCAGAGGACACTAACACAGAACAAATTGGGA
>NW_004524730.1:1436986-1476835 GCF_000260255.1 Octodon degus | reverse complement strand
GAAACAACCAAGATGCCCATCACCTGAGGAATGGTTGAAAAAGATGTGGTATTTTTACACAATGGAGTATTATTCAGCTACTAAGAATGATAAACTCAAAGCCTTTATATTGAAGTGGATGCCACTTGAACATATAAGTGAAATAAACCAGACACACATGTGTAAATATCGTATAGTCTGCCTTGTATAAGAACTCAAAAGAAGAAATACAAATAGAAAGGTATAATACAAGTGAAAGGAAAGCAGGATCTCAGGGACTAACTAACCAAGAGAGGGAAAGGAGAAGAGCTAGGAAACATGAATAAATCAAGCCATACACTTATGTGTAGAAGATGGGCAAGGCAATGATCCTGAGAATTTTCAGAAGATTTTTTAATCTAGCAATAAATTGGAAAGATTCTCACCCTAACTATATATACTGATACCTGTGAACTAAGCAACTGCACTGCAGATGGTAATCTGTAATAGTAGTTTCATGTTTGGAGTGCCTGTCATTCTGGTCTTCTGAATATGGGCTGCTTGTCATGACATGACAGTTGCTATGATGTCTCTCAGGTAGATGGTTGTTCAACAGGAAGCGGGTGGTGAATGAAAGCAAGAGACAGGAAAAGGAATATTGTGGGACTGTCCTGCTTCAAGGTTGTATATGGTTAGTTTTTTGGACTTATGTTTAAACATAAGAAGTATATAATTCTTTATGCCTATTTTTAAAATATATTCTAATTTTTAAATTCTTTATCATATTCTATAGGGACTTAAAGCTCAATATATCAATACTTGATGAAAAATACCTGTTCCATGTTATGCCCAAGATGTTTGATATTAAGACAGATAGTGAGGTTAAGCTTAACAACCTAAGTTGTATGGTAATAACAATATGCTTGTCTTCTGGATGGTTAACAACCTAAGTTTGCAAACCAAATTAGAGAAAAAGGAGGGCTGCAAGGAAAGCCAACTTTTTGGCCCTAGCCTTCCAAGATCAATTAAGACTCAGGACATAAGAGAACTTGTACTGTTACGTCATGTAACTCGGTAGTTTCCCAAATTTTCTGATCAAGGAGATTATGGGGCCAAAGAGGAAAGTGATCAATGATGGAGAGTGTGCCTAAAGAGAGTCACATGGAAAGAAAACATTCTCTCAGGCTTTCACAGAGAGCACATTGGCCAAGCAATGGCCGTGACTCATCCACATGGCTGACACTGACAAAGTTTCTACAATTTGAGGTACAGGATCTCAGGATAAATCCTGAGGGGATTTCACTGACCTTATCAGACCCAAAAGCTACAACTCTTGTTGCATGACCCTGCTTTACCTTGGTTTTAACCATCCAGCAGAAAAGTATAAAAACGAAATATGAGAATTAAAGCCATGCTGTTATGTTGAGCTATAGAGGACTCAGGTCAACAATTTCTGACATTGCCAGTCAAGTGGAAGACCCAATGGTATTATGGGCTACTGGACTCTTTTAGAATATTTTGCTGAGTTTACATATCTATAATATTCAAATAACAGAACTTAACAAAAAAAGGGAATACAGATGCATGTGCATTTTGTATCTGTGTATTCAAAGTGGTTAGGGTAGATATATAGTTACATTCTCTTAATAAATAGAGGGATTTGTTCTAATGGTGTTTGTAAATAGGATATCATGTCCACACCTTGTACAGCAATTAACCACTAGGAAGAATGTATGCAGTGTGTTAATTATTGAAACTGTCCTACCAATTTAATTTGAAACAGTCTCATTGCTATTTGTTTCTCAATAAAATTATGAAAAAAAAAAGAAAAAGAAAATCTATAATCTACATCTGACATCAGGGTACTTGAGATCAGTGGGCACTCCAAGGCGCAAGAGTGACCTATCCTGTCCTGTAAGGTGTGACTTGGGTTTCTTCATAATTAAAATAACATATTAAAGCACCTGCTTAGACAGGTGCAGAGACCCAGGTTCCATCCCTGGTGTGCTATGCTAGCCCCGCCCCCAGGTCTCACTCAGACCACAACTGAGACTGGGCGTGGTGGTGCACTCTTGTAATCCTAGGGCTTGGGAGGCTGAAAAGAGAAGGATCACTACGAGCCTGATCTGTATAGTGAGTCCCTGCAGACCCTGCACTAAATACATGGGGGAGGGGGGAAGGAAATAACAGCCTCTTACCAATGTTTTGCACTATAATTTCCAGTGGACCTACTAAGTTGGTTTTTATTGAATGTTCTCTCTCTCTCTCTCTCTCTCTCTCTCTCTCTCTCTCTCTCTCTCTCTGACAGAGAAAGAGAGACAGTGACAGATATAGATTGAGTCAGCCAGCCTATGGGCTCTGTCCTGAACCTGCCAGGAGTGAATCCTGGCTCGTCATTTAAGTGCCCTCAAGCAAGCTGATTTATTTCTATGACTCAGTGTCCTCAAAATGGTGACAAGACCAATGATGTCTACTTCCTAGAGGAAGAATTTGCATAAAAACTACATTTGTGACATGTTCTGCATACACTGTTAAAAAAATCTAATATCAACTGGTTTAGTTCTCCCTAGAGCCCTTGTAGCTGGGTTCCTTTGTCCCTACTTTAAGAATGTCAGTATTGACATGCATAGCAGAGGGACACCTTGCCCTGAGTCAGCGAGCTACTGTGCAGACAGTATCTGGCTTACATCCCATCATTTCGTTCCAAGTCCCCTGCTGTGTGCTGGATGTAGATGCACGTGGCTATAAGAAGGGAGGTGACAGCAGAGAACACAGAAGAGCCCTCAGCTCTCAACAATCCAGGCTCCTTGCTAGGTCTGCAACTGTGGCTCTCTGGCTTCATTCCCTCCTTAGGAGAGACCCAGTGAATGTCCTCCCTAGCCCACTATACTCCCAGGAACCCTTATCCAGTTCTTCTAAAGGGAAGTGACCACTGACTAATGCTGAGACTGCAGACTGTCCATGATTGCCATAACACCTATAGAAGGCAGTGGGGACAGGACACTGGATGGAGGGGAGAGGTGAATCAGCGTGAGCATTCTGGTCGAGACTGACACAAGCAAAACTAATAACATATTTAGTGTACAGGTAATTGCTGTGCTAAGCAGTTTATAGAAATTATCTTAATTAGTCCTACCCATGACTCTAAGAAACAACTGTTTTGGGCAACTAAAGTCCAGAGAGAGGAAGGGACTAGCATAAGGTCACCAGCAAGGGAGTGGCAGGGCTGATATACAAGCCTGCCTGTCTACACCCAGCTCTGAGCCTCCCTGTCACACTCCGCAGTGACTCAGGAGATAGGCTGTGGAGACACTGGTTAATGCCTTCTTACACTGAACCTGGGCTCCTATAGCCTCCACCATGGAGCACCTAGGACTGTGCCGCTCTTCCAGGCTTGAATAGAAGGTGTTTCTGGTCTCTGGTTGCAGGATCGGGGACGAAGGCACTCCAGGACTTTCAGGGAAGCTACATGAGGTCTTCATTCTATCCATGCTAACTCATTCGGTGCTTCCCCCTCACTTCCACTGCTGTGGGATCTGAAGGAACCAGGGCTACTGCTCCCGCCACCTCTTCTCAGGATGCTCATTCCGTCTGTACCTGCATGGAGCACTAGGACTTCCTCAGGGCCAGCACTGCAGATTCCCTGGTCAGGTTTCTCTTGATGTCAGCCCATCAGTGGTCATTTTCAGGAAGTGGACACAATTCCAACGTCACGTAAATCAAGCACCAGGACATTGTTCCTATACTCCTTGTCCCTATCCCATTCCCATAGTCCCTGCTTCTTGGAACTCCACCCAAATTGAGTACAGGAGGTGACATGGGATGCATAGCCTGGGTCCCCCAGGGTCAGAACTTACGCTCACAGGCAGGTTGGTGGCCCACCACACGGGTCCCAGGCACCTCCTCTCCACTGTCCAGGACACACCAGCAGCTGCCCTGGGCTGGGTCACATTGCACCAGGGAAAAGGCCCCATCCTGGGACCTGCAGGCTGGCATGTGTCCCGTGCCGACTCTCCTGGACAGGACTCCATTCGTGAGAACATCGCAGAGGCCTGGGCCTGGACGCACAGAAACAAGCAGGTGGGCCTGGAGCATGGCTCCCACCTCCTATGTGGGCACAGCAGCACGGCCCTCCCACCACCCACTACCACCCTAGGTCTGCCTGCACTGCCAGGACTCCCAAGGGTCTGTCCTCTCTCCACAGCCATTGCCTTCCCTCAGGGTGCTTAGAATCTTGCATGAGATTTAAGTAAGTGAGCAGCAGTAGGTCAGTAAGATGGAGATGTCACTTGCACAATCAGAAGTCACCAGAAAGACAGAGCTCAGCCTCACGAGAGGAAAAGCTCCTGGCAGAAGAAAGCTGCATGCAGGTAGAGGAGGGAAGGTACAGGCACACTGCATGCAGCAGAGCCAGGAGGACAAAGCCCTAGGTGGATAGAGTATCTACTTCCTCCATAAGACTGACTAAAACATTGTAGGAGATCCTGCAGCATGAGTAATGGAGAAGCAAGAGAATGCAAAGAACAGGGGCATGAACCAGTGCGTGGGGCTCCTGGGCCATGCCAAGCAGCCCAAGCCTGGGACAACAGTGGGACATCAGCAGCCCTTCAGAGGAGCCTATTGCACCTGCCCTTTAGGGACAGGTCCCGGGCTTCAATGTGGAGCCCAGACTACAGGGCTCAGATGGAGGTTCAGGGCCAGACGAAGCACCATGCAGCAGAGTCCTGCAGCTGTCAGCCTTCAACAGCACTGTGCCACCCAGGACAGGGACTAGGTACTCCACTCTGTCACAGAGAACAGCCTTCTCCAGAGGCAGGGAATATGGGAGAAGTTCACTGTACTGTGCAGAAGAGACACTGAGGCAGAGTGGGGTCAGGTAGCAGCAGGGTGGGGACAAGAAGCCAGCCGTGGGGACTTCACACCCAGCGTTCAGCAGGGAGGCAAGCAGGATGAGGGAAGTACTTACATGGGGCACTTCCATTTGCACTGCGCTGGGTCCCCTCTCCTGATGCAGGGTCCACACACCAGGCACCAGTCCCAGATACCTGCCTCCTGGCAAACTCTCCTGTCTAAGAGAAGCCAAGGCTGTCAACATGAGGGTTTTGTAGCCCAATTCTTGGCCCAGTGAACGCTGTGAGAGCTTCCTGCATAGGACAGTGTTCTCACAAGGAGACACCACTGTGTGTGCAACCCTCCACGTATTTAATTTGAATCAGTGGTTATACAAGCTCCACCGGCAAAGACAACTATCATCCCATTTGAGTGTAGGGGAACCAGGGCTCCCTCAGAGAGGTGACTGTGGGGTGACAGCCCAGAGCTGGTGAGTGGTAGATCCGGGCTGGGCCCGAACTCAGGCAGCTCCAACCACCGCCACTCCCCTGCGCTAACTTCACCGATGCCAGAAGTATATTCTAATGAGGAGCTTTCTTCCTTAACATCCTACCTGGAATAAGGTACAATACATGGCAGCTACCCAAGCCTCAGCACAGGCTATGGAGCCAGGAAACAGGACCTGCCCCTCGGGGAACCCCTAGCATGCCTCTTCAGCTCCTGGGTCTCAGTGTCCCTAGTAGGCATCCCAGGAACTGCAGCTGAGCACATTCCTCCAGTCCTCCCACAGACTATTTTGATGGCAGGGAGGTCCTTCCTCCCGTGTCTGCAAATGAAAGTCAGAGGCACAGCAAGAAAGCTGGGGAAAAGCTGCTCTAGCACACGTCGGGGCTGCTGTGTTTGCCTGAGCACTTGGCTGCCGCTGGTCCACTCCTTAGCCTCCTGTGCTGTCTCCATGCTACTTACAGCACCAGGGCTGGGCAGCAGCTGGAGCGTGACAACCACCCAGGGGCTAGAATTCCCACCCCTTCCTGCGGGGGCTGAGACGCCCGCCTGGCCTTCTTCCTCAGAGAGCAGCAGTGCTCAGGGTGTGCAGCAGACTTGTACTGTCACCACCAGCAGGTGGTTGTCATAGGACAAAGGTCCCAATCACATGAAAAATTTCTCTACAAAACTCATTTGTAATTGGGATTTATGCTCCAAGTACCCACTGATAATAACAATGAGACACACACAGCACTTTACAGCTTCATAAAATTCTGTATTTCTGGTTGTCATGAATCCCTGGAAGATGTGGCATTCCTAGCATTCCTATTTTAGGGAAAGGGACTTCTGTCTTGGCAAGTAATGTCTAAAGGTGTAGGATAACTCTTCCTCTGTGATAGTCCATGTCTGTGCTTCACTGAATTCTGAATTTCTGCAATCATCCAGGGAGGTGGGAGGGACTTGGGATGATATCATCCATTCAGACTGGGGACCCAAGATGGGAGCAGCAGTGATTTGGCTAGAGATACTTGGAAACACATGGGAGCAACTGCATGCGTACCAATAAATCTTCAAGGAATATTCATGAAAGCCACTTCAAGGAGGCCTCAAAACTATTCTATACTAGATTGGACCAAAATGGAATCCAGTCCTGTGTTTTAAAAAAAAAATCCTATGGCATAGAGAAGGTAAGTAAGTTGCTAAAGGGCACACAGCCAAGCTCTACCAGGCTTGGGATAAGCTTCCCCTCCCTGGACTCTTTCAGGGACCTGTACTAAGCTAAATGAATTCACTACTGGAAAGGTCATGTCAACCAGCTAGGATAGCTCTGGCATCCCTCCTCACACCTCCTGGGGCCCCCAGAGTCCCACCTCAGTGCAAGTTGGGGTGAACAGGTCTTCTGGGGATGGATCTCCTTGGGAACCAGCTTGCTTCCAACCAGAAAGCAGCGCATTGGCTCGAGATTGCTCACAAGGTGAGGGGCCTGTGGATAGAGGGGCACTTTTCACAGACTTTTCCTTAAGAGGAAACCAGGAAAAGTGGACACACTGGTTAACCCCAAGGCTAAGAGTCACGCATCTAGGGTTGGAGGTGCACCCAGGAACATGGAAGCATGTGGAATGTGCCAGTTTTGAAACATGGACAAGGCCAGGGCCCACCTTGTGGTGGAGGCAAGGGCTGAAGGTCAGGATGTGAGGTGATGACAAGCCACAGGTCAGCAGCAGGTGCACTGGATGAGGGCCAGGCTCCGCTGCCACTCCCTGCTCTTTTCCTTCCTGCTCTACTCACGCAGGAGCTCTAGTCAGGAAGGCCAAGGTCAGTGCCAGCCCCTGGGCCCTGGCACTTGGGAAATGTGTCTGGCTGGGGTCAGGATGGGCCATTGTGGAGCTTCCCCAAGGCTGGTGGCCCAGCTGGTGGAAGCAGCCTGGGCCTCATGCTGAGGTCACAGGGGCAAGTTCCCAGGCTTTCCTATACTTACATTGCAAGAGCTGTGGGGAGCGGGCAGTCAGCGAGTTAGGGACAAAGTTGCCCATCACATCCACACACCAACAGTATCCTAGAAAAGAACACACACTTGAAGTTTCAGAAATGAGCAGGAGATTGTCTTTAGAAGGCTACCTTCTTTGTATGTATGGTGCTGCCAGCAGCTTGACCTGCTGTCCCCCTCCCCAGCCCAGCTGAAGGAAGGTCACTGTTCTCATTTTAGGGAGACAACTACAGGCTAGAGAAACTCAGGATTTGTCCCATCTACCCAAGTGGGGCCAAGAATCTAGGTTACCTGCCTCTCACAATGGGGCTCTTGTATCCACATAAAAAGAGGTTTGCTTAGCTTCTGACATTCCACTTACCAGTGCCCGTGTGGCACTGCCTGGGCTCCCAGCTTCCGAACGCATCACACTGTGGCACATAGGGGCCCGACCCCAGAGCAGAGGCTGCTCCAATCCAGTCATTCAGGGAAGCATGGCGTCTCTGATAGAAATTCAAGGCTGAAATCAAAGGAAGAGAGGAGCACAATGTGATGCTTGCCCCATCCAACAACTATTTCACCTTGAAATGTTACAGAAACCTCTTGGATAGTGTGTGTCATGGTTTTCCTATAAGAATAAACACAGGCTGCAGAACAGAAGGCCCTTGGTAGCTACATACAGTAACTTTAGAAGTGGTCTCCATGACTCTAGAGATGTGGTTATAGATGTAAAGATGCTACCAAACCACAGTTAGAGCCCTGTCTGAGGACAGTGGACTGTCTTTTAAAAAGTCTGACACAGCTACAGAGATAGTTCAGTGGTCTAAGCGCCTGCCTGGCAAGCACAAGGAACAGAGCTTGATCCCTGCTATGGCATGCCGTGCCAGCCTTGCACCATGCTGGCCACTGAAACTGGGCATGGTGGTGCATGCCTGTAATGCCAGCGCTGGGGAGGCTGAGACAGGAGAATCACTATGAGTCCGTGCTTTGTAGTGAGACCCTGTACCAAATAAATAAAAGATCTTTAAAAATTAAGTTTTGTCAAATGTCTGGTATAGTGGATAGGGTTCTAGAATCTGATTTGTGTCTGCCTAAACTCTGGCACTTCCCCACTTAGCCATGTGACCATGAGCAAGGGGACAACCTCTCTGCACTATAGGTCTAGTACAGCACTGGGTAGGCGCAATGCTCAGATCTAGGAGCAGCTACATACATTATTCCTTCACCCATCCTCCTTCAATTAGCCCTAGAGAAGGTTCCCAGGCTGCATGCAGCCCTGCACAGCTGGTAATGCAGTCCCCTAACTGTGAGTTCTTAATATTGTTACCTGATTTTAGTGATGTTGTTCATGACTTGACTACGCAGTGCTTGAGTGTGGACAGTGTAGGTAACAAAGGAGCACCCTATGAGGGAGGCCACAGACTCCATCACCTGTACCTGCCACAGAGCCAGCTGTACCAAAGCCTGCATCTACTAGATGTTGTCACACGCACTTATAGAGTAGTGACAGTTGAAGGGTCTTTCACACCACTCTTCTTCAATCACATTAAATCCTGTCCATGCTCACAATTTAGAATAACTTGTTTCTTGTCTAAAGCAGAAGTCACCATGTCTCTGAGGAACAGAAAGAAAAGGTACCTGGGCACAGAGGGAGAGGGGTAGATGGAAGGGAAGAAAAGAGAAGAAAGGGGGTTAGTGGGCTGGATCACCACCATTCTTAAGCTCTACTCAGCTCCAGGTGCCACTCAGTCTCTGGGATGTAAAGATGGACAAGACACGATGCATTGGCCTCCAGAAGAGGTGTCTGGTGGGGAAGAGGCAGGAAACAAAGAGGACACTGAGATTCTCACCACCTGAGTTAGAAGAACACAGACAGCAGAAACCCAGTCCTAGGACAGCAGCAGACACCAGTAATGGGAAGGCACTCTGACTCTGGGGAGGACAACTTTCCAGTTTGTTACCAAAGCCCAGAGAACTCTAGACAAGGAATCTTCCAGAACAGTTTGAAAGGAATGGAAAAGGCAGCGAAGGCTCAGAGACAGACCCTGCCTAGCAAGTGTGCGGACAACATGAGAACTCAGAGGGCTCATGGTAGGCTGAGGGCAGAAAAGAGGAATGCAGTCTCTAAATAAGACAGTTTTGGGCTTGGGATCAGCTGCACAGACAAAAGCACCAAGGGAATGAACCCAAGGCCTAGGCCACCAGGGCTGTCATCCAGACTGCAAGCTGCTTGGTGGGTAAACCGGGGCAACATACTGAACCCAAAATTTAGTTTCCCCATTTGTAGAGTCATAGATGGTGGTTATAGCTTTGTCCTCCTGAAGGGATTAAAGCAAAGATCTGGTCATCAGCTCAGCATGGTTAAGTGCTTAGTTAAAGACAAGGTTAAATATTATAAAGTTGTGACTAGGAGCTAGAGGAGGGATGCTGGCGCCCTCAGCGTATTTCTGTGTCATATGCGGGGAGTGATGCATGCCTTTGGCATTACTCTCAGGATTTGGTGTGTTCTTGTACGCAGTAGTTCCTCAATAATGAAGGTTCCTCTCTTTTCCCCTTCAGGGTATTCCTGCATCTTTGGAAATGAAGAGAAGCTTTGGAACAGGCCACAAGGGTAGGGTGAGCTACCGGGGTCCCTTCTATTTTAATTATATCACATAGCTTTATAAGGCTACCAGCACCTCTGCAAAACAAATATGAAACCCTACCACACAGTGGCTCGGCTGAAAAACAAAGGTCATTGTTACAACATGTGCATCACTTTAGCTTTGAGCGAGGTCACAAAGTCACTTTGCCTTTTCTTTCCCAGCCTGGAGAAACCAAGCAAAAAACCCCTAGAGATGAGTAAGAAGAGACCCATGAATGTTTTTGCTTCTCTAAAGAGATAAAGTTCAATGTGCAGCACTCACTAGACTGAGCTGCCAACTGAATGGCATAATCACTTCCACGCAGAAATCTCTCAAAAAAAGCCTCTTGGGGTAGGAGTTGTGGGGCAAGACTGAGTTCCTTGCTGGTCAGCCGGATTCCTTTGGCTACTAGGAAACTCTCCCCCAGAGGGAACCGAGAAGTGTTGGAAGCTGAAACAATCTCTTCTGTTTCCTTAATGAACTGCAGGACATAAAGCTTCGCTTCTTCACAGGCGCCAGGACCTACAGGACAGAAATATTACAAGTGGATTCTTTCACCATGTAATGCTCTCCGTAGACCTATTGAAGAGCGCGCATACACACACACACACACACACACACACACACACACACCCTCTCACACCTTTCATACCTCATCTGCTTCCTGGTTTTACCTAGAATCTCACTCAACGTTTAGAAGGATCCACTACATAAGCATGCCAGGCACTGTGCTAAGCACATTTACAGAATTGAACTTAATCTATACAACAGCCTAAGAAGATACTCTTAGCCCACATTGCCAAAGAAAAACAGACTTAGAGAAGTCATATAACCTCCCAATTAGGAAATAACTGATTCAAAATTCCAGTCTACACAGCTTCACTCTAAAAACAGTGATCTTGACCAGATATTCATAATGGAAATATGGGCAGATGATGGACAGATGGAAAGATGGATGGATGGGTAGGTCAGTGGTTGAATGGATAGATGGATAGATAGCTAGGTATTGCAGGTAGCAAAGAGTTACTTTTGTTAAGAAGAGCTTGGTTCTCAGCAACTCCTGAATTTGACATTTTAGTCACTCATTAGTTGTGTGATCATGGCTAATGTGTTTAAAGCCTCTGAGCTTCAGTCTCTTGAATACATGCAATGGTGATAACTGAGCATCTATTCCAACTGTCCATGAGGTATGTTGTGTATGAGTGTGTGTGTGTGTGTGTGTGTGTGTATGTGTGCAAGCTTTCACTACACAATTCAGACTCATAATGATGCTCCTATTTTTGGCCTCCCTAGTGCTGTGATTACAGATGTGTGCCACCACAGCTGGACTCCATCACCAGCTCAGCATGCCTGGGGGTAGGGCCAGTGTGGCATGTGGTGCCAGGGATCGAATCCTGTTCTTTGTGCTTACCTAAGCAAGCGCTTAGCCCACTGAGCTATCTTGTCAGCCCTGTCCATGAATTTTATAGTGATTCTTTGAGGGGCCATAGCTGAAGAGTTTGGCACAGCACCTGACTAGAGGAATCATCCCTACATGCATGTGTATAGGAAATGGTCTCACCATCAAATGTATTAATCCACTATTATTCGTTAAGAACCTAGTTCTTTCCTCTCAGTGGGTTCTACTCAAGCTTTTAAATGCCTTTGATTTGCCCGGAAATGTTTTAGAAAACCAGGTTCTGATTCAGGAGGAGAAGTCTGAGATCTTGAACCTATAGCAAGTTCCCAGATGCTGCAGATGCTACAGGACACTTCGAGTATACAAGCTGTTCACATTTCTCTATCAACACATGACTGTGAATACGTGCTGCCTCCCCAAATGTGGGTATTTCTTTCTCAGTAAAGCATATCCACACACCAAAATAAAATACTAAGTGAAATGTTCTCATGCTATTCGCAGTGTTTCAGCTGTTAACATGTAGTAAATTCAAAAACAAAAATACACATTTGAAAGGAAGACACAAAATACTAAAAATTGTACTAGTACTTACTTCTTAAAAATACATTATTCGGTGTGCCTTATTACCTATTCCATGCCACTCCTATTACTCAAAGAGAAGTCCCCTCTGCTCTAGCTGAGATTTTATGCTCAGTCCACCATCCTTTTAGGACCAGCAACACAGGAATCTATAAGAGTGCACCAAGAGAACTAGGTCCAGTCCTACATGGTCTAAAATTATACAGGCATCCCTCGGTAGAATACCTGACCTTTGGCATGGAGAATGATTCTATGGGCCTCACAGAAATAAAGAAGGCTCCTCATGTAAGAGTTATGCCAACATGGACGCACTGATTGTGAAGGCCCTGTTGGACCTCAGGTCTTCCTGTTACAACGGCTAATCCTTGTAATGTCATCTCCCAGCTGTTGAAAGACCGAGGACAGTATGCTGTCATCACATGATCCTTTCAACACCTGTTCTCAAAACCCAGGTTCTGCCAAAGCCTCAGCTTCTGCTAACACCATGTAACATTGTAACACTATCACAAAAGGTTCTGACAATAATATACAATATCGTAATTAATGAACTGAGGGATTTCAACCAGAGTGAACAGCTATAATATTACCTGTATTACCAACTGTTGGTTAGAGAGATTCTAATTTGATAATAGCAGTACTGAATCTATCTGGATATTTTCTAAAACTGCTGGCACAGTTATTTGAAAATGCAGCATTTTAATTTAAGATAGAGAGGCACCTTTGATGCATATTTTATGCACCATGGCTTTCCTATAAGGTCCATCTGTGCCTATCCAAATAGTCTTAATTAAATATCTCCAGTCAGTTAGAGGCGCTGTAGGTGGCGCCTTCCTGGGCTCCTTGTAGAGGCGTGTGGAAGTAGCAGAGTCACAATGGCACTTGGAGATTTCCTGAATGGTGCGTGAAGTATTATGGTATTACTAAAATCTCCCTAGGGTTATGTGAACCCTAGGGAGGTGATGAGCACTCTCCTAGCTGTCACTGGCTCTAAGATAATGCTCACTGCAGAGAAACATCAGAGAAAACTTAAGACATCAGTTTGAATGATCAGTGATAAGATGTTTAGTGATGGATGGTATCACCTGACCATACAGGAGGGAACGTCACCAAACCTGAGTCCTGATCCTCTCAGCTGCACATTGCAGAGACTGGCCCTCTCTGAGCTCCAGGCCACACTGATTCCCTCTCACCAGACATCCCTGTCTAAGAACACAAATTTGGTTCTTCACAGAAGTGCACTCACATGCCGGGATCTGGCTTGGTTTGGCCCGCGTCCCTTCCAATTCCTGCCCAGCCTTGTCCACACACCAGCAGCTCCGGAGGTCCAAGTGTGCCAGTGGGGTGCTGAAGTCTGAGTAGGGCCCTGGGTATCGGCTTAGCTGGCTGTTCAGGATTTGCCAAAAGAAGAAGGGCTCCAGGAAGATGTTCTGTGCAGGCTGCGTCAGGTTCCCTTCCAACACTGCTGGAGGGACATCCTGGAGGGAAGCGAACTGTGCTAGCACGGGGAATATGCCTTGTTGGCCACTCTCATATAGACTTTGAACAAAGAGATGGAAGTTTCCAGAAGCTGCTTCTCTATAGCTTGTGATGCTCATCAGAAGCCTGGCAGGGTTGAGATCTTGGGCCTCAGGGTTCTGAGCCCTCCATCGATCATACCATTCAAAGACTTGCTCGGGTGGCCCATCACACTGCACGCGCTGCCACTGCCCATCAGCACTGCACTGTGGGATGTAGACGCTGGAGAACGTGGACGGCACACTGGAGTTGGTGAGCAGGGACTGTGTTAGGGCTAGGAAAGCCTGCTCAGCCTGTAACTGACAGGGGCTTGGGCCTGGGGAAGAATAACAAATAAGGTGTTTTAGTTAAAAAAAAAAAAATAATAAGTCAGAAAGACAAAGATGGAGTCACTTAAAGTTCTAAGCTCTATCTACAACCTCATATAGTTGCAGAAATCTTTTTTTTTTTTCATCTATTTAGTACAGGGTCTACAGGGTCTCACTATGTAGATCAGACTTATAGTGATCCTCCTGTTTTCAGCCTTCCAAGTGCTGAGGTTACAGGTGTGTACCACCATGCCTAGTCTCAGTTGCTATCTCAGGGAGCCCCAGGGGTGGGGCCGGCATGGCTTGTGGTGTAGCTGCAGAAATCCTGACAGCCTTAAATGCATAGATACATAGGCAAAGGGCACCATGACTGTGTCAGCTACTGACCAGCACTATGCAAATACATGTAGTTCTTTAAGGCTAAAACAATCTCCCTACTTTCTCCTTAAAATGGCTAACATTGTCCAGGTCTTCTTGGACAATTCCTCATTTAAGCAACCAATTTTGTCATTACCTGAATTTTACCCTTTCTCCAGAACTGAATTCTTCCTTTGTGTGTGTGTGTGGTGGTTGGGTCAGGGACTACAGAGTGACCCAGTGAGTCTACAGATCAAATACCCAACAGACTTACATTGCTTGGGTTCCCCAAGTGTACTCTGAGTTCCAGGAATAGGCCGACCCTCAGAGTCAACACAGTAGCACTCTGAGTTGAAGCACTGGACAGGCAGGAAATGCCCCTCGCTGGTGCAAGAAGGAACAAACATGCTGGCCCCGGCAGGCTGGCTGCGTATTCGGCTCTGCATGCGAGCCCTTTGCTTCTCACACTCCGTGGGGCACCTCGGCTGTCCACCTCTGACTCGAGAGTCAGGAAGTTCTTTGCCCCGCAAGTCCACACACCAGCACTCTCCAGCAAAGCACTGGATTTCCTCGTAACTTCCTGTCACTGTGCACGAGGGGACAAAAAGCCTTCCAGGTGTCTGCTCACAGGCCTGGGAGCTGAGCGCCATCTCCGTCACATCACCCAAGTCCCTTACCACCTCTTCAGGTACAGCAATAGCATGCTGCAAGAAGAGAAGGAATTCAGGATGCTCCAGTAGAGAGACAACAAACTGTAAGGCATTTTGGTTCTCTTGCAAATTGATTTTAAATCCAAAGCTGCCCATAATTGACTTATTTGTAGCACTGAGGGGCTCTGTGATAGAATTGGAATCTAATCCCCCAGAAAGTGGTTTGACCAGCTCTCCTGGTCCCCCTCCATTCCGGAAGCCCGGGAGACCAAGCTGCTGGAAGAACTGACTGAAGTTAAATGTGCCGCTTGTGCCAAGAGCTCCAGACAAGTTAAACTGGCCAAGGTTCACCAAAAACATCCCACCAAAGAGGTTTTGCTGTAGTTGCTTTGGGTTAGTGGTAAACTGAAGGGCGAGATGGGCCAGCTGTCGGGAGGGAAAAATAGCTCTCATAGCTTCTCCAATCAGACTTTCGAATGCAGAATCCTGTGGCTCCTGCCCTTTCACTATTAGGGGAAGAAGCCCCGAGTCCACAAACAGCTGCTTGATCCTGGTTGGGCAGGATGTGGCAGGCCTCGCTCCTCCCTGAGTGGCAGGTCCCTCCTCGGAGGCAGAGAACAAGTCACGCTGGCTGATGTAGCCAGAGGGCCCAAAGTAGAGCCTGGACAAAGCCCGCCGCCTTTGTGAGGCACAAGTTTGGTCTCCAGCTGCATGGGCAGAAGTGAAATGGGAAATAGGATTTAGCATCACCAGCAAGCTCAAGCCAGCCCCTCAGATCCTTCTAGCACTCAGATGCCACAACTTCCAGCAAGGCACATTCACTTCGGAACACTTTCTTCTAGGTGGCCTTTTATTACTACCTCCGAGCCATGTCTGCAGGGCCATTTGGAGAAAGTGACTAACCCCGCCCACATGACCCCTTGCCTAGCTTTCACTAGGACATGATTCTGTTCTACAGCAAGCCTCAGCTACACTGGCCCCCTTCCGGAAGCCTCACCCCATTTGCCAACTGGACTGGGCATTATAGTGTTCTCTTGCAAATCCATGTCTACCTAGAGCCTCAGAATGAGACCACACTTAGAATTAGATTCTTGGCAGATGGAATTGAGTTAAGGTAGATTAGACTGAGCTGTAGACCCAGTGACTAGTGTCTTTGTAAGAAGGTCATGTGTCAGGTGGTATAGCTCATGTGAGAAGTGAGACACAGATTGGAGGGATGCAGCCACAAGCTAGAGAATGCCAAAATGTGCCAGCTGTCACACTCACAGGGCCCTCTCAGCATCCTGATTTCAGAGTTTTTGCTTCCAGGACTGTGGGAGAACAGATTTCTGTGAAGCCACCCAGTTTATGGTGATGTTACAGCAGTCCTAGGAAACCAGCACACACATTTCCTAAGATGATGCTTCCCCATGTTCTCCTGAAGAATTCCTAAAGGACTCCAATGCTTCACTACCTGTATAATCCCTCTTTACATTAAAGCGCCTGCTTAGGCAGACACAGGGCCAGGGTTTAGTCGCCAGCCTGCCATGCTGGCCCTGCCCTCCAGGGCGTGCTGAGACAGTGATTGAGCCTGGGCCTGATGGTGCACACCTGTAATCCCAGCACTTGAGAGGCTGAAAACAAGAAGATCACTACAAGTCTAATCTGTCTAGTGAGATCCTATAGACCCTGTACTAAATATATTTTTTTAAAAAATCCCTCTTTACAGGTAGTCTTGTCTAGGCTAACTGGTTTAAAATCCATTTGAGGACAAAACTCATACCTTAAAATTGTTAATGCTTCTGATAATAAGAAATATTTTCCTATACTATGACAATATTTAAAATATAGCATGGGAGAAGTGAGGCATGGTAGCATATACCCATAATTCTAGCACTTGGAAGACTGAGACTGGAGGATCACTACAAATTGCAGGTCAACCTGGGCCTTAACATTCAGGTTGGCTGCAATCTCACTAAGAAAAGGCACGCAAGATTCATGTGCCAGTGGCTATCTCAATCACAGGTAAAAGCAAATAAACTCTACTTTTTCCATAAAATCATAAAACTTAGGGTACATTTCAAGCCATTATCTCACCCTCTACTTTCTAAAATAATTATTTCCTCTTGACTCAAAGAGATGCCAGAAAGACAGACACATTCCCCTCAGCAGCCAGACTACAGAGAAAGACCTGGAAGATGTGGTGAGGAGAAAAGTCTGGCAACATAAGAACCCCTAACATATCCCTCAGCATAGCCCTAGCTTCCTCAGTGGATCTTAAAAGCAGATGTGGAAGAGCCACTGCTTTGTTTCTTCACCCACTAATTCAAACCTGAACTCAACTCCAAGCATTTTTTTTTATAGAGAGCTACCAGGGCAAAAACTTCAGATGTTGTTTCTATGGGCCATGTGTTTCTGCAGCAGTAAGGTTGACATACCAAAGAGAAAAAAAAAAACAAAAAACAAAAAACATAATTCATCTATAAATTTGAAAGAGATATTATTTATAATTTTGAAAGCCAGAATTCGTCATTTCTACCTGAGAGTTGGAAGGCAATCTTTCCTAGCCTTTAATAGACTGAAATGCAATTGTAAATGCATTCAAGGGAAGACACTTAGATTACTTGTTTGAAATACTCACACTTAGCAAACAGAATACTACCAAACACCAGGCAGATAATCTGAAGGGCTACGTGGGACAAACGGATGATTTAACAAGGAAGTATTGGAGGAATGTTAATAGATGCCTATTTTGAAGCTATGTAAAACTTGTGCTCCTCCTGCACTGGTTCCAACATTCCTAAACTACCTCCTTCCTGTGGTAGAAGGCTGGGAGTACTCCTGGATCTCTCCCTCTCCCCCATTGCTAAGATTCTTCACAATCGCACTGATAAGATGAAATGGGGTCTCACTGGGATGCCTAGCAATAGTTGTTTTCACATTCATAGTCTCTGTTCCTTTTACATTAATATTTGCCCCCATACTGGGTCGAGCAATGTTCCTCCTAGAACGCATGGTCTTCCTAGAATCACAGAATGGGCTCCTATTTGGCATCTATTAACATTCTTCCAATATTCCTCCAATTCACAGAAAAAGGTTAAGAAGCTAATCAGGGGGCCCTTAGGCTAGCATGACTGATATTTGATCAGAAGAGAAGAGGCAGACATGGAGAGAAGGCCACCAGGTACAGTGGAGACCACCATTGGAGTTAGGCTGCCACAAGCCAAAGGCTGTGCCCCACCAGGACTGCTGGCACCACCACAAGCTAAGAAGAGGCAAAATAGGCTCTTCCCATACAGCCTACAGATAGAGAACAGCCTTGTGACTCCTTCAATTTGGACTCTAAGACCCCAGATCTGTGAGATGATGAATTTTGCTTGTGTTAAGCCACCCAATATCTGTGATGCCCTATTAAGACAGCCCTAGGAAACTAATGAAGCTTCCATTACCTCCCGCTCAGATATCACAGTGAGCTTCCAATAGGATGCACTGCCTCGGACCCAATGCTTCTTTCAGTCTCTCCCCTAAGTGCTGTGGGTAATCTGTCTTACACACAGAGCCAAAGCTGACATCAGCAACTTGCAACCTCTTCATGTCTTCCCTGACCTCCAACATGAAGCCCCCAGCCTTCAACAGGATAAGAAAGACCTCCACACCCTCACCACTTCTCTTCCATCGCTTCCTTGCCTCCTTCCACCATCTTCTGGGGCAGTGCACCCATCCACTCACTCCAGCCCTCCTGCTGAGCCAGCATTCACCAGCAAAGCCCTACATTCACCTCCCATCATCTTGTGGCTTCCCTGCTGTCAGCAGAGAATTCCCTTCCATGCCTTCCCCTGGAAGCATTTCCGTGTAGACACTGAGGAATGTCAGCTCGCCCATGAAGCCATCCCAGGTGCCTCCTCCCTCCTCACACATGCTCTGAGATGGAACTGGCAAGCTCTCCCCTCACGCCCCTTCAGCTGCTTGGCTGTGCTTGTTCCTTTGCATCTGGCAGCCTAATTCTCTTTGCTTTCATTTCATCTCTGAGCCCTGGAGTATCCCCAGAGTCTTCGAGGAAGCAGCTCCAGTTGATATAGGATGAGAAGCATGTTGATTAAGGTGTTTGTTTTGTTGTTGTTGTTTTGAACTACCAGGAACTGAACTCAGGACCTTGTGCTTGCCAGGCAGGTGCTTATGCTGCTGAGCTATATCCCCGGCCCAGCAAGTTGAGAATTAGTAACAACAAACTGCTTTTCAGCTGTGGTGGGCTGCAAGAGCTGTGGAATGGATGAGCTCCAGAGAGTTTGGTTTGGAGAAACACTGAAGTGTACAATCAGAGAGATGAGGAGGATGCCCTGCAGAGGAAACCCACCACAAGAAAGTGGCTCTCCATCCTGCTGCTGAGTCCCAGGGATCTCCTTCCCCTGGGCATCAACACACCAGCACGGCCCTTGGGTCTGGCACTGCACAGCCTGGTAGTCCCCATTTCGGCGGCAGCTTGGAATGTAGGGATGGCCAAAACTAGCTGCTGCAAACTGTTCCACTTCACATTTTGTGGGGCCTGGAAGAGAGCCACAGAGGAACAAGGGCACTGTGAAAGCCAGCCAGCCACACCCTGCATCTTCATAGAATGCATTTCCCTCTGCTGTTCATGATCTAAACCTCCACATTTACTTTGGTGACATTCCCAGGCAGACCGTAGTGACCTTAAGCCCCAAGCAGCTCCCCCACCCCAGTAGAAATGCATGCATCTACCCCAGCAGAAATGCATGCATCTGTGTCGGCAGCTGGTCACTTACATCGGAACCTTCCAGAGATGACTAACTGAACCGCTAGGAACCGTCTTTGCAATATCCGGTACAAAGTGGATTCAGTAAAAGTAGAAGCCAAGTCCAGGCCAGCAAAAACAGTGTCATAAATTTCATCCAGTAACAGCTCCAGACCTGGGCAAAGGCAGCCAGTATTTCAGGGATGGCTCATTTGGGAAGAAAGCCCTAACTTTGCTGTGCTGCTAAATATCAAGCAGGTCAGAACTTTCGTCAGCATGATTAGGCATCAGGTCTGAACATTACTTTAATAGTTTCAAAAGTCAGGGCTACTGTGTCTAGTCATGAGATCATTCATGGCACAAACGGGCACCAACTAGAGAATGCGAGGTTGCAATCTACTCTGCTTTCCACTCTGAGCTAGGAGCTGTATCTGCCCAGAGGTGGTGCCTCTTTCAATGTGCATGAAGGCACAGGACAGGACAGCAGCAGCTGCATTCACAGCACCACAGACAGAAGTTCTCTGAGGCCATGTTCTCTTCCATACTCACAGCAGCCTGTCGAGGGGGCCAGTGGCCATCGCTATATCAGCTTCCAAGTTAAGTCTTCGAGCCTGGGGATTTCAGTCCCTCTACTCCTGTGTTGGGCTGAGCTGCTCACCTGTTTCAGCCAGTTCCCGCCCTTGACTGTCAGCACAGTGGCAGTACCCAGACACCTCAGGGAACCTGCTCCGGAATGAGCTGAAGGTCACAAAGGCATCTGGAAACCTGAAAGAGAATGAGATTTCTAGTCATCGTCCCATAAAAGGCACACCACATCATCAGTTCTTCTTGTCAAAACAAATGCAGCCAGGCTGTCACCTGTGGAAAGAGAGCGTCCATTTTTGGCTCTCGTGCCATGTGCCCCATGAGTCCTGCAGTGACTGCATTTCTTTCCTATACAGGTTTGATGCAGCCAGAATAAGCCTGCATTTTGTAAAATGTGGCTTTCATCAGTAGTTATTTTCTTCATTTAGGGAGTTCAGCCAATTTATGTCCATGCATGTGTCTCTCTGGGCAAAGCAAAACACACGCAGTAGATGCATCACATTAACTGAAATCTTTATCAGAATATAACTTTGGAGCAAAAAGGCTAGGTTTGTTTTTCAAACATGGTACACTGTATATGATCTCATTTTGTGGGACCAAATTATTGCAGAAGTCTTTATGGCATTTCAAGGGTTTGGAAAGCAGCCGGATTCCACCACAGGAGAGCTGTAAGGACAATTTCCAGTTCTAGAGTTGTAAAAAACACAAAATCAATATAGCATCACTAACAAGGGCATTGTGGCTTTGAGTAAGTTCAGGAAAGGTCAGCCTTGGCCAAGGCCAAGCTGGTAGTTGGTACAACATGCTCACGGGCTTGGTGAGCTCTGTGCTGTGAGTTACAGGAAGCTGACGTTTGGAGAGTCCTGCAGCCTTCTCCCACATGCAATGATTTGGCTATCAGAGAATGTTCCTAGTTATATAATATTGAGGGGTTTTTAAGTCCTGCATAATTAGTACCTGAGGCCCAAGTATGCCTGGAAATCTATCTCCAAATAACATATTAACAGGAGATCAGTAACTTTCTTCATAAGCAGTAAACTTCTGTGATCTCTTCTACCAGAATACTGAAAGCACTTTCATGTCCAAAAATGAGAAAATTAAGAATTACAGCAAATCCCCTAAATGAAATAAGTTACTACAGTTAAGGGTGGCACTTATGATCTACAGACACACGGGAGCATGTGCGAATGTGTGGAAAGCACTGCTTGCATAAAAAGCTTCGCACACAGTTTCTGTGACTGTGTAAATGGGTCAGTCCTGGAAGGAAGTACGCAGGGTAGCAGCTACCCAGATTCTGAATGAGGGGTGCAAAAAGTATTAGTTATTTTGAATTTAATTTGAAATAAATATGCAAACCAAAAGTTATGAAAACTAAGATTTTGATGTCTTCTATATCATTGGCCCATTATTAAATATTGTGGGTTATATTAAAATGAATATTATAGAAAATGTATTACATAATAAAAACTGAAATTTTATTTGCCTCGTTGCCTCTGATGGGGAGTATAGAATAAATAAAAAGTTCATTGACTAGAAACTGGGAGAACTGAATTATAAATTGTTAATAATAGTATAATTGCTGCTTGTGTTTACTGAATACTATTTTACAAAGTCAAGCCTCAAAATGTCTAACACACATTGATTCATTTAATCCACTTCTGGTTCCTAAAAGGAAGGTCCTATGAATTTTCATTTCATTTTAGAGATGAAGAGGCGGAGGTACGTGGGCCAGCTCTGTGATCTTGTGCTGGGAACTGGGGCTGTCAGTGGGCTCTTACCCACCGCGTGATACCCGTCTCTGCCACAGCCCTTGCCCACTGTGCGTTTGGCTGTGCCTGCCTCCTGACTGCTGTCCCTGTCCCTGTGTGCTGACACTCCTTTCCCTATGCTCAACACCTCACTTTTCCTGGCATTCAGTAGGCACTGAAGATAGAGATATGGACCTAAGTGGACACTGATGTGTACTCTGCCACGAAGAGTAAATTTGAGTTTCTCCTTCCACTCATGCTCTCCACCCACAAACTAAAGGCTCACCTCACCCTGGGGCCCAGGGAAGTCAAAACCTCCATAATATTTGTGTCATGTTTCCTCCACCACTTTATAATCAATGTCCCTCTCCTAGGGTGTCTGCTCTGGTCTTATAAATTGCCCAGTACCTAGACCTACCAGTGTTCAGGTGTGGACAGTGCTCTTGCGCTCTCACCTTCAGCCATGCTGGAGGTGACCCTGGCTCTGGCTGGATGTAAGGTCTTTCCAGCTTTCAGGAAGACTGCCCTAAGGCCGGTTGCTGCTACTTAGCCTCTCTAACCCCTTCAATGTCTCCACGGAAGATGTTCTGTGCTGCCATATGCAACGTCTTCTTTCCAATTCTGTATGTGGTGAGAACAACTAAATGCATGCAGCCACACATGCCACAGTTTCTTCCCTGGCCTAGCCACATACGACTGATACTAATTACTACTCCAAAATAGTAATAAGCATGATGCATTTAACAGTCAGACATTATGCCAAGCGCTCCATATCCTTTGTCTTATTTTAATTCTCATAGTAGTCCTTTTAAAGGGAGAAATTTGGGATTAGAGTGGTGATGGGGTAAGTAAAGCTCACCCAGCCAAGAACAGAGAACAGGTGTCTCCTGTCCCCTTCCAATGCTCTTGCAACAGAGAATATGAACAGGAAGGGAGACTATCACTTAAACAGAATATGGTCCTCCAAGGGCCATAGAGCAAACAGCAGTGACCTCAAGCCCTGAATCATCCCAAGTTGCTACGTGTCTGTAATCCTATTTAATACAACCTGATTTATGCAGGTAACTTCTGAAATGATATCACCACCTCTGACGTTGGGCTCCTCCTCCAACATAATGACTTGCATTGTTAGGATGATTTAGTTGTTGCTTCTGCTGGTGTCACTGGCCATTTATGCCACTGATACTAACTCCAAGAGAGTTGGAATTCTGAAACAGAATTTGTTCAATAAGAAGGAAAAACCGGGATGAGGAAAAAGACAAAAGAAAGGGGAAAAGATGTATTTAGGTATATATGCAGGATAATTTGGATAACTGTAGTACTAATTTCTACTGGTCTTTGGAAAGGAGCAGTTAATGCTTAAAATTTTTTCCTTTCTATTTTTTTCTTTTGAATTTCTTACAACTTTTTATTACTGCTTTGTTTTGTTTTTTCTTTAAACTAATCTTGCACGTTTATATCTGGTAACCTGAACAACTAATTTGAAGATAACACCAGGCAATACAGCAATGATTGTTGAATTCCTGTTACTTTGTTTAGTGAAATTTTGTATCGTTTCTAATGTTAGTTTTTTCTGTTACTATTTTGTGTTCTTAAAAGAAAAATTCTGAAACAGAACTAAGAGATCTGTTGGGAGCAGGACAGCACCGTTCCATCCTGATGTGGGTAGAGTATGAGTGGACAAAGACTTCGCTAATAGAGATAAAAGGGGTAGGGCTCCAACACCAAGAATGGCCATTCTATTGGGTGGAAACGGAAGAATTTTAAATGCATCCACAAGGATCATTAGCATGCTTCCAAATCCCACAGAGAAGACAGACCCCAGTCATGGGAAAAGGAGGAAACAAAACCTCTGGTAGTCACAGAAGACAGTGCACACACAGGAGGGAACGCCAGCACCGCTGCCTCTGTCACCCAAATGCTCTGTGTGGAAACACTGTGTCTGTGGCTTCTCCTGGGCACTAACCTTAGGGACCTGACACTGTACGGACAGCAGGTGACTATCAAGGGGTGCACAGTACTGCCTTCTTTATGAGCGACCGAGGGTCACACTTCTGCTGGCCTCAGCAGAAGAATAAAGTGCATTCTTCTGAGAAACAGAATCATTTTTATCTAGCAGAAACAATAATTTAATGTTTGTTCAACTTAATACATTTGTCACTTTTCTGGTTTTTGGGGTTTGGAGATAAGTACAGTTTCTCATACTTGTTATATTTTGATAAAATGATTGGTGCAGATCCATCTTTGCCTTGACTTATGCCTACCATTATGCTTCCTTCCTCATGATTCCCCACAGTTCTTACTTTCATTATGTTCTGGGAATACTGGAAAAGAGAAGAAACACAAAACCAACACAGTGCTTGAAAATAAAAATGCTATGTAGTCCTTCTAGTGGAAAAGGTTGTTTGCCTTCTGTTGAAAATAAAAAAGCATTTCTATTGATATTATAGGGCAGGGGAAGGGAATAAAATATAAGAAACAAATGAACATGCCTTAATGTATACATGTAACCACTCCCCAAGATGATGGTAAGCTATATGAACTGCAAGCAGGTACAAGTAAAATAAAAAAACTTTTTTCAAAAAGAGAAAGAAAAAAAAGGAAGGAAGGAAGAAAGAAAAATAAATTTTCAGAGTGGTCATAAAAGAATCCCAAAGAAAGAAAATTCTAGAGGTGGAGATAGTAATGGTATTTTTGAGTATATGTTTTGATTGTTGCCCACCTAGACTTAGACAAGTTACAAATAAACTTTAGTGCATCTGAAATGCTAGTCCCCACCCCACTCGTGACTCATATTCAAACAGTTTCTCTCACTCGTGCACCCAGGAGCCTCTCCAGAAACCTAAGCAGCAGTTAATGAGCAAGCACCACATTTGCAGTAGAGTAGGGGTGTTCCTCAGGGAGAGGCCATAGTGCCTAGTCTAGCAGGGTCTAGCATAGCACCTGGGGCATGAGCACACCATGGGATCTGGGTGGAGCTGATCAGATGACACATCCACAAGGGTTTTTCTATATGGTGTCTTCTCTGTTTCAGCCAGGGTGATCCTTCATCACTAAGTGCATCGTTGAGGAGCAATGACCCATTTTATCAGACAATCAGAGCAGCACTGGAGATGAGACTCATTGCTGAGTAGTATGAGCAGCTATGCCACCAAAGGCGAGTGTTGAAAAAGAAGCCGATTCACTGAATTTCAATTCAGATCACCAAAGCCATGATAACAGGATCAGCTCTGCTTGAAGGCTTTGAAGATCTTTACCTGTGAGCTGCTTGGCAGAATGCATTCCCAGAGTTAATGTTTGAACTAGGACATTTCAAGGCATTCAGATTATTCTCCATCATATATATTTTAAATCCACCACTCAAGTAAGTGAGGTAAGGAGTGACCTTAAAGAGGTAAAAAGACATACTCCAAATGGGCAAACACTATCGCCAAGTTCAAGTGTACCTCACTACCCAGCACACGAAAAACTCCTAATGAGTTGGCAAAATGTGCTGTGCACAGGCTGTACCAAGGAAATAGCCTCAGATTCGATATTCAGAAGTAAATTTTGCCTAAAATTTAAAATTATGTACATGCACGAAGTGCATTTTGTGACTTTCCTTTACAAATTTCACCTCAGCTATCTACCCAGAAACCAGATAAAGGAGTCATCCCTAGCTCTCTCCTCCCTCCCTTTCGCATACATTCCTTCACCACACTGCAGTTTCCACCTGGCAAATATTTCTCACGCCCCACCCATCTCTCAGACACCCTGTCCAGTGTCTTCTCTAGTCAGAGGCTACACAGTCTCCCCCATCTCAAGCTAGGCCAGTAGCCACCCAACTCAGGGTCACTTCTCATCACCTACTCTGCTTTTCCCTCATTCCGAGTCCATTAAGTCCACAGTCTAAGCCAAGTGGTGTTCTTTCCTACCCTAGCCTAAAACTGCAGCCTTAAAAGACTTGCCTCATTGAGGCCACACAGTGAAAAGGCTGCCTCTGCTTGTCTGAAACTCACCTGTAACTGGCAGCATTGTGTTGCTTCTGGCAACTCCAGGCACTAAACCCAAACTGTCCCTGGGGCTCCAAGTCTCCTGCCACTTTACTCAGAGGATTCACTAGACCTGGGCCTGGGACTGCCCAGGTTCACATCATTATTCAAAAATCTCCTGATTACTGCCAGGTTTGAAGTTGTCACCACCTAGCCCTTCTCAAGAGATAACTAGAATCTGTTCTCAAGCATACTTACTTACAGAAAAGAGAAGGATCTCCTTTCAGAAAGGAATGTTTTGTGTGTTGAATAGATGGATGCTTCCTTCTTAACTTCTGTGTTGAACTAGACTGCCCTCTTGTGGAGGTAGCTACGAGCTTTGCCTCAACCTCATCCTGGCACCTGCCAAGTTCTTGCTGCATCTGCCTATTCAGTAAGCACTGACTGCAGACTTACTATAATCAAAACCTTGTGTTACCCACTGTGGAGAATACAGATAAGTCATAATGGTGCAGGGCAATAAGAGGAGCCAGGCATCTTGAGAACCTACTAAGTAGGCTTCCTAGGATGAGTTCCTTAAGCACTGAGTTCCAGATTCCCCACGTGCACACTAGAGATTATAACTATGAAATTAGCTCTCTGGGTGTTAAAGTAAGTGGCAGGTACTAACTTCCATGGATTCAGTGAGCACTTGTGGGAACATGACCTGAGAACACCTTGGCTTAGCTAGTTTTCAATAAATCAGACTGCTTGAGAATTTCACCTGCTCACAGATAGGCCGTTCTCTAGTTGCCTGAGGACAAACAGCTCACCTAACTTTGCTGACGCACGAGAACCCCCTGTGATGAATAATAACTCACAACTTTTAAAGTTTGCAATGACTTCATAAGCGAGTCCCATCAGACCTCAAGTGACCTAATGAGCAGCGCACTGCACATCCCACTGAGTGAACACCTGGGCCCTGGGAGCGAAGGCGACCGGCCACTGTGCCAAGCAAAGACAGAGGCAAAATAAAGATCACTAAGGTAAGTGCCAATCTGGGAGTGGTGCTGCACACCTGAAATTCCAGAATTTTACAGGATGAGGCAGGGAGACTGCAAGCTGGGCCACTAAAAGAGACTTAGTGAGACACTGTCTCAAAATCTTTCTTTAAAGGGCTGGCCAAATAGCTCAGCAGATTAAAGTGCCTGCTTAGGCAGACGCGAGGGTCAGGAGTTCAGACCCTGGGCCTTCCCTGATGGCAACTGAGACTGGGGGTGGCAGCACACACCTGTAATCCCAGCACTTAGGAGGCTGCAAACAGGAGGATCACTATGAGTCTGATCTACACAGTGAGACCCTGTATACCCTGTCCTAAATACAAAAAAGTCTCTCTTTAAAGGTTCCATATGAAGGCCTTGATTTCAATCCTCAGTATTGCAGAAGTGAAAATAGACAAAGGCAAGTGTCATAAGGCTTGAAAGTAATGTAAATGGATGTAATTGGTAGGATGATGGCCCTGTACTGATCCTCCTGCCTCCGCCTCCCCAGTGCTGGGATTACAGGCATGTGCCAGGGAGCTGAAATACAGAGTAAGCCTTTGTCTAAAGCAGGCAGCTTATACCTTACTTCCCAATACCATCAGAAAATATGGCCTTCCCTTCTGTATTCTTTAAAAGCAGGAATTCATAATTTTTAGTTTTAGGTTCAATGTATGAAATTACTGATGCTGAACTAATTTTTTACCTGCAGAAATTGAAACCTCATAGTGTATAAGCTAAGAAAAGTTGCCAGCTTTTACAACATTCTGCATCTCACACAAAGTCTGTCTAGTAACCACTGCTGCACAAGGGCTGCTGGCCTGGGACTCCTGCTGACACAGCTGATGAGAGCGAGAGCTTCTGCTGCCACACAGCAAGTGATGAGCTGCTGCAGAAGCCAGCTACACAAGACTCGGGTCCTGCTACAGGATGCTCCTCGGCACTCACAGACCAGCACTCCTGCTTCCTTTGACATGGGATGGTTCAGTTATAGATGAAGTCTGCACATGCCTTTGCCCTAGCCAGTCAGCCATTGTGAATATCCAAAAACTACCTGAATCTTTGAGCCAGACTTATCACTTACCTCTTTTTCTTTTTCTTAATCTTTTATTTATTTGTTTGATACAGGGTCTCACTATGCAGCTTGGACTCGTAGTGATCCTCTTGCCTTAGCCTCCCCAGTGCTGGGATTACAGGCATGTGCGACTATGCCCAGTCTTGGTGGCCGCTCGGCAGGTGCAGGGCAGGGCCAGCATGGCATGTAGTGCCAGGAATTGAACTCTGTCCTTGTGCTTGCCTAAGCAAGCACTTAGTCTGCTGAGCTATCTTTCCAGCCCTTCATCTCTTTTTCTATTTGTTGTCTAAGTCCACAAATATATATCTATCTATCTCAGACCATATTACACCTGTGGTTTTCTCCACCTCTGCTGACATGTCCTCTGCCTGTGCCTTCTCCATGCAGCCCCAACACACACGGTGGCAGTAATAACCACATGTAGCTCCACATGGCATTCTGCACTCCCATAGCTTGGCATAATCATAAAACCACATAAAGCCCATATGAAGACTTTTCTTCTTGGGACCCAGGGAGATGGCTCAGTAGAATACGCGCTTTCCTGGTAAGCACAAGGGCCTGAGTTCAATCCCTGGTTCCACCAAAAAAACCAAAACAACAACAATAAAAAAGATTTTTCTTCTTGTTTCTTAAAACTTAAATCATATTATATTGCAATATCATATCTTAAATCATTCATCATAACACACTTTGGACTCCTTTACAATTCAGCTATTCGAGCTCTAACGCACTCCTTTGAAAGATTGCAAAAACCTTTATAGTGCCTATATATTTATTTAATCATCTACCACATTTTCTTTGTTCTTTTGGAGACACGTTCGCTATGTAGTTCAGGCTGGCCTTGAGCTCGCTCTGTAGCCCAGGCTGGCTTTGAACTTGCAGTGACCCTCCTGCTTCCACTTGCCAAATGCGGGGCTTACACGTGTGCACCACCCTGCTAGGCCCTGCCACCATTTCTAATAGTCACTTTTCCCTCCAGTTTTCTGGTACAATAAATAGTAACATGGTAGATACCCTAGTATACATCTTCAAAATCCAGTGATTCATTTGCATGAGCTGCCTGGGTCACAGAGTACAAATGTTTTTAATTTTAATAGTTGTTAGAGCTGAAATGCCCCTCAAAGGCTCGTGTGTAGAAAGGTGAGGCTTTCAGAAAGTGATTAGCTTCTCAAGGCTCTAATTTCATGGAAGAATTAAGCTCTTGATAAAATCATATTTTTATGATATTATTGAAAGGTGATGCAAATAGGAGGTGAGGTTATTTTAAGGAAGTAGTTCCTGGGGGTGTGACATGGGGGACCCTATCTCATCCCTGACCCCTTGACTCTTTTCCTTTGCCTAAGCCAGTGGCGTTTGTCCACAATACCATCCCTCCATGGTGCTCTGTCTTCTCACAGGCCTGGAAGCAATGGAGCCACAGGACTGTGTGCTGAGGCCTCCGAAGCTGTGAGCCAAGGCAAAGCTTTCCTCCTCAGCCTAGTTTTCCCAGGTATTTGGTTAAGGCGACAAATGTTGACTAACATAGAAAACAGTAATTATGTCTTGCTTGGGGGAATTGTTGAGATGTCCATCAGCAGCACCTCACAGCTCTTCCCTGTGAGCAGGAAGACTGACCCAGGGTGACCAGATCCCAGGGTTGTTCCCCTTACCTGTTGTAGCTGTGGATCAGATCGAAGATCATCATGTCTGTGGTGTTGACAAACTTGCACTGAACAGGCATAAACTCCCCTTCTCTGGAACACTGTGGGGGTGACTTGTCTCCTACCCCATGGAGAAGGCGACGGTTTCTAATCTCACAGTTCCCTGGACCTAAAGATTTTCATGAAACTGTGTTAAGTTCTTACGGATGGGCAGGGCATGGGTTTCAGTGTCAAGAGGCAGTTACACTACATGTGGCATGTTGGCCCTGACAGTGACTAAGAACTGCCACAGGAGAAAAGCAGCTTGTTGAAATCCTGCTTGTGCTTCTAATAATTACCCAACAAGAGGATCATCTAGCCTGAAGGACGATCAGAACTAATAAAACTACCTTCAACACTTCAGTCAATTCAAGGCCAGGCTTTCCACCCACGTGGACTGGCAGACCCAAACCATCCGGTCTATCCTGAGGAAAGCTGTGGCACCCCACTGTGCTGGAGCCCCATGAGACTTACATCGTGTTGGTCTCCCCAGTTGGCGGGTACCATAAACCTCCATCCCCTCTGTGTCCACACACCAGCACTGCACCTGCCACAGGTCACACTGCACAGAGGCGTAGTCCCCCGAGTCCTGGCACTGAGGGAGGTAGGAAGTAGCTGTGCTGTTAATGTAGCCACTCAAGAGGATCTGCTGTCTGTGCAGCTGGCAGAAGGACAGGCCTGGGGATGTGAAAGGCAGCATCAGCAGAGTGCTCTAGGGAGGAAGGCCCAGAGGGGGAGCCCAAGAAGACCCTCCCTCCCTAAGGGACAGAATGGAGAGGAAAACCACCAGCTCAAAGAAGCTCAAAACCAGCATTCAGGCTGGGTGTGGCAGCACTCGGCTACAATGCCAGCACTTGAGGGGTGGAGGCAACATCCAAAAGGCTCCAGTATCCTAGATAATGAGGGCAGACATCGCTAGCATCACATCATCAAGCACACCCTGGCTCTGCGGCTGGGACATTCTGCCCAGTGTTCACAGAGCTTGTCCAAATCTGGATTTCTGCCTGTGCCTGGCCACGTGCCCTTGGAGAGCCATTTCACGGCTCTATGCTTTGCTCTCCTTATCTATGCAATCGAAAGGTGCCTGCCTTCCTCCCGGCACGTGGGAGAGTGGCCCAGGGTGGCCCCACTGAACATCTCCTACGTGTCTGATCCCTGTGTTTACATCCTCACATCACTAGGAGGCGGAGCCTAAATTCCTGCTCCAGAGGAGCAGCCTCAGAGGAGCACAGGCACATGACAGGGCCAAGGCCATGCTGTCCTAGAGTGTAAGGAGCCAGGCTGCTACCGCAGGCAGCCATACCAGCCACATAAACCCAGAGCCCAAACAGAACTGCTGTTCATTAAAGGTTAGCTTTCTTTTCAGGTTCAACTTCATCATTTTAAGTCATCGACTTAAACTGACCTTGGTTTTAGATATGCCATGCCTTAAATGGTGACCATGCTTCTTTGATTACTCACTGTAGTAATTATTTTAACTGTAAAGCTTTTAGCTATGTCCCACACCCTACACTACCCCTACCATGGGTGAGAAAACACTCCTGGTTTTCAGAGCCACTTTCTGGCTCCTGGGCACTGCAACATCTCCTTGTCAATATTCCCACAGCACCTAGCACCTGGAACAACCTTGGCAGATTTTTCCTGAAAAACAAAGACTCAGATGTCTCCTTTGATTCTCACAGTAATGCTCAGGAGTGAGCTTTGCATGGTGTCCCAGGGCTCTTTTTATTAAGAGAGGAGGAACCTGCTGCTCCAAGGGTGACATGCCTGTGGCACTAGCCCATGTCCAGCACTCCTTCCAGGATGTGAGGTGCCCCAGGGAGGGCCTTCCTATCCCCCAAGTGCCGACTTCACACTTACATGCTGCTGGCCTCCCCGGCTGCCTGCTGCCTGGAACTTCCCTGCCGTCAGCATCCACACACCAGCAGGAGCGGCCATCATTTTTGCACTGGGTAGTCCTGAGGCAGAGGGACACAGCAGATGACACTGTTATGGATTCCTCAAGCTACACACAGCCTCTAAGATGATGAGGCCAGAGAACAGCAATTAGCTGGAGTGTACTGGGTGGGATGGAGTCAGGGAATAAAGTTGGTTCACAGGGAAGTGATGGCTAAACTGAGACCTCCAGGGGCCGCAGGGGTGGTAAGGGTGCCCAGGCAAAGAGAAGGGCGTGTGCAAAGCTTCCTGGGGACAGGAAAGACACAATTCTACAAGGGTCTGGAACAACAGATGTGGGAATAGATGCCTATACAAGGCTGGTCATGGTGAGAAGTCCCCCAACACCCTCCTAGCAGAGGCTGCACTAGGCGTGTGGCTTAGCATGTTCAGGAGAAGAGAATACAACAGGTGGTTAGCCCCATGCGGAATTCACAGGAGGGGGCCCTCACAGCTGTTTCTCAGAGAACAGCCATATGCGGAGTTTCCTAAGTTCAGCATATCTGCACCCACAAAGGGAATCTCGAGTGGATGCACTCCGTAAGGGTTCTCGTCTAACTCCACAGGGAAGAATTGTTTACTTCATCATCACTGCTCGGAGGCAGTCTCAGGACCCAAGCTTATGCGAGGTAGCTGTGAAACTCCTCAAAGAGGGACGCAGACCAAGCAGCCCAGGTCAGCCCCAACACGTGACGGGTGCCCCAAAGCTAAAGGCACATCTGCCTCCCTCCAGGCCACATTTCATGAGACAGTAGCATGTGGGGGCGCGGGAGGGGCAAGGAGTCCCCTTTTTGTGCTTTGCACACACTTTCTATTAAAGCTAGCCAGGGTAGTGTGTTGGAGGGACAAGAAGGGCAGTCGCTCCTCAGAGGGTGGAGGAACATCCACTTCCTCAGTCATGTTGACCAGTATCAGTTTAGTCTAGAAAACTAAGAAGCAGCCCTCTAAATGACTACAGCCACATGCCAACACACACCAAGTAGCTGGAGGGCACAGCATGGCAGGGGCAGAAGTAAGGGGGTGCTGGGGCCCTCGCTGAAGTCAGCCTTACTGGAAGCTGCCATCCTCAGAGCACTGTGGAGTGTAATCCATCTGTGTCAGAAAGGCCCGCTCCCTCTGCAGCTCACAGGGACGAAGTGGCTGGGCATCCACCTGGTACTCTGTGTAAAGAGAAGCGATTTGTGAGGGCTGGGGACAGGTGGACCCAGGCTGGCTTGCTAAAGCGTGGCTGCTTCCCTGGAGCATCATCATGGGCTAGCTGAGTCTGCCCGCAGCATGGCAGCCATGCATTCTGCTCCCAGGGGGATATTTGCTCCCTTTAATCCTCTGCACTCTACTGGGAGGTGATGAGTAACATCTCCGTTGACCCAAGTAGCTCCAAGGCTCAGACAGCAAAGTCATTCACCCAAGGTCAACAGCTGCGGAGGGAAGGATTCCAGAGCAAACCATGAGATGCTGCCAGGGGGGTGAGGTCAGAAAATGATGTGGAGGTCATTCCTGCACTTAGCATGCAACTTTCTGCAGAGGTAGTCCCTGCCTCACACATCGCAAGAATGCAGGGCAATTACTAACGTCTGCATGCCTATGAGTCTCTGAGAACCTTGTAACATGGAGGCTATTGCTCAGAAATCACCTGCACCAACACAGGCAAGAGGTATTCGGAACTTTTTAATGAAGAAGCTGCAGCTTGGCAGTTTATCCAAAGCGAGAAAAGTCTGAGTCTGAGCCCAAGCATAGACTTAGTTCATTCTACAGGTAGATTTTTTTCTTGGCTGCCTGCTGGCTTCTCAAACACCTCTCAAAGACACACAGGAAAGACACAGACTTTGGAGTACTCAAGGGGATAAAAGGACCTCAATCTTAATACCATAAAATTTAACATGGGCATGAGGGGAGCTAGACTGAAGTCAGGAGATAGAGTTTTCTCTCTCTGTGAATAATTAGCACTGTGACCTTGGGCAATTGAGATCCTCTAAGTCTCTATCTCTTCATCTGAAAAAAAAGAGGAGCAAATAGCCCAGCTCCAGAATAAAATTAGACAGTGCATCTAATTAAAGGCCCAGGGCAGAGCTGACGCACCTTGGAAGTCTACAAGGCTCCCTCCCTCCCCTGCTCCATGGCTTTATCCTGAGAACTCACCAAAGATGTTGGCTGACACCAAACAAGCTGAGCCCAGCAGGCCAAAGGCCCACAGGACTAAGGTCATTGTCCTGGCCCCTTTCCGGGATGAAGGAGGACTCCCTTCCCAGGTCCTCCAGCAGGGAGCCTTTATAGAGCTGTGGCTGGCACTGCTCTCCCACTTAGGGGCCCTCAGCTGGCCAGTGGCTCACTCTGTTTTCTGTGCTGGTCACAAGCTCTCTCCTCCACAACTGCACCCTCTGAGGGCACTTGGGTAGCCAGTGGGGCAAAACTTTGCTAGACTGTGGGGAACAATATGATATGGAGTATCTTCAAAATGCTTTCTAGGCAAAGGCCAAAGTTCGGTGGCTTTGGGAATGACAAGATTATGCCACCCTGGGGGAAAACCCACCCCTTCCTTCTTCCCTCCCCTCATCTGTCTTTTGCCACCTGGAGGGTGCAAGAAGGGACTTCCATGCTGACAGAGCCTGTGCCTCAGAGCAGTGCCTCTGGGCTTGCTAGCATCCGTCCTCCTGTCCTGTTCATGTGGAACCTGGGCAATGCAGCTCATTTCAGAGCCACAGCCTCTTCATCCACATAGCCTCGTAAGAAGGTAGTGGAAAGGTAGATACTCATGTGTCCCTGCTTGTCAGGGCAACTGGAAGAGAATGAGGCATTCAAGAGCACCTGGTCAGAAAATATTCAGTTTTCATTATTTTCTCATTTTGTGAAGGGTATCACACCAGGCTGTGTCAAATGGGAAATGCAGAATAGCCCCATAGGATAACACATGTGCAGGTGACACATGTGCTGGGCGGAGGGGGGTGTTCAGGGATGACCCAGAGGCTCACTGGAGACTTGGTACTGAAGGCCAAGGGAGGGGCATGTCACAATCTAGAGGAGTTCTGTCACGGAGAGTGGGCTGGAATCAAGTGGGAGATGAGCAGGCCCTGCATCGGGGGCCCCAGGGGGCCCCAGTGCAGCTGTGTGGCAGCCAGCTGTGGGCTGGGATGCTATGGATGGTAAAGAGGATAAATGCGGAGTTACTTAGAGTAGCAATGAACATAGACTAAGTGTCCACTCTTGGCCACTGCATCCATCCGCTCAGGCTTTACTACACAGCATCAGCGACTGAGGACTCAAGTTACGCGTGTCCATTTTCACATGGTTCTGGAGGTTGGAAGTCTCAGTCCAAGGTACCAACAGGGTTTAATTATCCCCAGGTTCCTCTCCTTAGCTTGGGTGTGACTGGTTTTTCCTGTGTTTTTTTCTTCTCCACAATGCTGTTTTCTCATCACCTCTTCTTATGAAGATAACAGGTTGGATTGGGACCCAATCTAATTACCTTACCCTAATTCAATACCTCAGTTATTTTCTCATGACTGGAACACAAATTCTGATAACTACAACTTAAAGAAGGTGAGTTTTGAGTTCAATTTTTAGTCTGTAAATGGTCAGCCTCAAGGCAGGAAGGCATGGTGGGAGGATCTAGCGTGGGTCTCACTTTGTGGCCTTCTGGAGGCAGACAGACTGCAAAGGGAGGACCTGGGAAAGGAGATACGTCCTACCACATCATGCCCCGGGGACCTCCCTCTTCTGATCAGGCCTACTTCCTAACATTTCATCTCCTGAATCACTTCTAAAAGCCCTCTTACAAGCACTTGGGGGACATCTAGATATAATCTATACTGATTAATTCCCTTCAAGGACCTGTTTCCAAATAGTCATATTCTGAGGTACTGGGAGACCTTCAATGTACGCATTGCACAGGATACACTTTAGCCCCCAGTAGCCACTGATATCATTGCTATCTTCATGATACAAAATAGAGAAAGAAAACCTTAGCAGTTAGGTTAAGTTTCAGGGGGTGGGACAAAACACGGGTAGGAGAGCCAGAGCAGGGCTCTGAGGTACAATGCCGGCCTAGTGCGTACGAGGCCCTGAGTTGGATTCCCAGTACTGCCAAAAATTATAAATAAATAAATAATAATGAGTCTGAAACTGTGCTCTGCACATCCATTCCGGGAAGCCCACAGGCCTAGGGCTCTCACATCTCTTTCTGTCTCCAGCCAGCCTTCTCTACTGAGCTCAAGTCCCTTCCAGTTCAACACATCGTCCCAAACTGACCTCTAAAACACACCAGCACAGGGCAGCTGCCTGTGCTGCAACCTTCCTAACCCTTTCCCTTTCCATCTCCACAGGGCACAAATTTTACCAGACAAGTGGTCATCCCTTCTCTTTGTAGCCTCTCACTCCTCTGTCTTCACTCCTTCATCCTTCTTTAGGTCCTCAGAGCTCAGAACAGCTTCTGCTCTAACCCTCACAGAAATTTCTTCACCAGCTCAGGGGCAGTCCTAGAAAATCTGACCTCCCAGCACAGATGGCTGGATGTGCATCCCTTGGATGCTTCAAAGGGCCAAAGCAGCAAGACCCTTTTGCCCTGAGGAGTAGGAAACATAACACTAATACTAATACTTAGATTTCAGGCAATGATTGGCTGGAGGAATTTTATTAAAAATTGAGACTGAGAGAACGAGCTCCTCAACCCAACCTCAGCTGTGGTTGTTGTACACAGCATAATCACAGTATGTCATGAAGTGGGCAGTAGCATTCTTCTCGCTGGAGTGACACAATCCCCACCACATTGTGTGGGTACATGTCATGTCTTCATTTCAGATAAAGCAATACATCTTAGAAAAAGTTAGCCTGGTCATAGCTTGCTCCAATAGCATCCTCACTACCTTACCATACCCCAAAGGCAGGCACCCAGCTCAGCGGGTTGGTCTGATGCTCAGTCATTCTTGTTGGCCTGGCTCCCAAAGCAGCAGGGGGGAACTGATGGATCTAAGTCCTTAGCAGGGGTGTCTCTGCTCCACTGGCTTGTACTGTAGGAGCTCTGGGCTCAGGGTTCACCAAGCATGCCTGGGACAGAAAGGTCACAAGGGAGACAAACAGCAGCCTCAAGAGCAAGCTCCAAATCACAGCCCAGCTGCTAAGAAGGAGCTCTGCTCCATGGGCCAGAACACAGAGGCTTCCAGCAGAACTTTAAAACTACCTGAGAAGAGCACTTCACTCCAGCAGTGAAGTGGTGAGCTGAAAGGACCAAGCTGAAGAAAAACTCTTCTCACAATGACTCAGCTCCTTGAACTTGCTGCCAGCTTCTCTCCCCTGAACTCGAGAACATGCAGCTTTCCACAGCTACTTCCCATGCCCATGCCACGGGAGTAGGGTCTCATCACTGGTTCCCACTGTCCTGGGTCACAAATCATAAATACAACTGTAAGGGCCAGCCAAATAGCTCAGTGGGTTGAAGTGCCTGCAAGTAGGCGCAGGGTCCTTGGGTTTGATCCCTGGGCCTGCTGTGCCCACCCCACCCCTGCTCCTGGGGCACACTGAGATGGGTGTGTTAGCTTGTGCCTATAATCCCAGCTCTTGGGAGGCTGTAAACATAAGGATCACTATGAGTCCAATCCAGTAGTGAGATCGTGAACACCCTGAAGAGCCTTCCCTAAAATTAAAAAAATAATAATAAAAAAATAAAACAGCAAAACCTTCTCCTCAGCTCCTGCTTTCCCTAATATGAAGGCTCTATGGATAATGAAGGCTTGTCACAGATTTAGAAGCAAATGGAAAGTCACTGCAATACAGGAATCGCCGCTGTAAATAGAATACCAGCTACCACACTCTCTGAATCCATCCATCAGCAGACACTCGCCAAGGAACTGCTTACCAGCATCTTCTCCCCTCATCTAGCCCACACCGTATTGCTGGCCACACCACTATGGACTGCTTCTCCCTGATCTGCACACAACTTGTGACTCAAGGCTACACCCCTCGGAGTTGCCAGGGGAATATCAAAATTCTTGGCACTTAATTATTACAAGTAGAAAAATGTACTAGAAATATTTATCTTATTTCCCTCCTAAGTATAGCTGAAACTATGAATATTATCTATAAACAATCATAAAAAGATACTGAAAGCTGGGAAGAACAAGGAAGACTAAGAAGCAACCTCAAGAGGAGATGGTAGTGAGTTTCATGGGGCTTATTTGGGTCTTGTATGTCTCAGACTGTGTTTTACAGGTAATTTTACATGTCAGGCGCACAAACAAGCAAAAGCCAAGAAATCAAGAAAAGTTCAAAGGAGATAACCAAGACAAAAAGTTCAGATAATACTTTCTCTTTAATAGCAAACGTCAGAGAATAACTGACTCCAACACCACCCAAGACAACAAAGGCCAAGTACAGGGCTCAGAATTCCACTACAGGAAGAGACATCATAAGCCCCTGAGTGGTAGTGACAGAGCCAGAGGAGCCAGGATGTTCATCCCTGATGAGAAGTAATAACAACCCTGCCTTTGTGGTTCAGTAGACACCTCCTGGAGGCCCTGAGCTTCCATCCTCACTAGAGAGTAATAAGATGTCATTCTTGCTTTGTGGTGGGGTAGAATCAAAAGAAGACTAGTGAAGAGGCAAGGCCTTCCACCACCCACAAGTAGCAAGGCCACCCCAACAGCTTCACTGGAGGCTACACAACTGCTGAGTCCCTGGCCTTCCAGCCAAGAGGAATCATTAGGGGTCTCGTGTCCATGGGATGCAAACAGGAGCCTAAACTTTCAAACTCTGCCCCCACTGTGGTGATGTCAGGAGAATTCAGTTTAAAAGATAAGTAAACAGGATCCTGAGTTCGTTCATGTAAACTCAAACTGTGTACACGTTGATGAAAAATTACTCTTTGTATTAAGAACAAAGAATATTATATATGGCATAAAACAGTAAACAGACATCTCCACTACCTGATACAGATGTTATAACTGTCTGATGTAGCTTTTAAAGCAACTATTCTAAAATGCTTCAATTAGGAATTGAGAACACATCTGAAACAACTAAAACGTAAAACAGACTTATAAGGGAAAAAAAGGTATAAAGAATAACCATTTGGAAATTTTAATGGTAAGAAAATGTTCAATGAGGAAGGGAACAAGGGATGGGAGGGAGATAGCAAGGAAGGGATAAGAAAAAAGAACAACAGAAAAAATGGGAACAAAGCTTTTGTAAATGAGGGGAAGAAGGGTTGAAGGGTGAGGAATGAATGGGGAAAAAGAAGAAAGGTATACTATGTATAGGTACAAATGCCTTTTGATGAATATTAATATAATATAATATAATATATATACACATAAAATGTACCATAAAATATTAAATAATCAAAATAAAAAGTTCAACAAACATGAACAATATGGAAAGAACAACTTTAGACAGGGCAATAAAACTGTTGCTATCTGAACACATGGAAAATAGACCTAAAAACCAAAAATAAACATATCAGTGACCTATTATGATAAAGGAGGTATCACCCAGGTTATTGAAGTGTCACAAAGAAGAACAAAAAGATCCAACTTTAAAAGTAAATGAAGGAGGGCCAGTCAAATAGCTCAGCAAATTAAAGCACCTGCTTCGGCAGAGGCAGCAGCAGGCCAGAGTTCCATCCCCAGCATGCCATGCCAGCCCTGTCCCTGGTGCTCATGGAGACAGCAACTGAGGCTGGGTGTAGTAGTGCGTGCCTGTAATCCCAGCTCTTTGGGAGGCTGAACACAGGAGAATCACTACAAGTCAAATCTACGTAGTAAGACCCTGTAGACCCTTACGAAAATACAAAAAAATAAATAAATAAATAAAAATAAAAATAAAAAAGAGTAAATGAAACATAAAGCTGAGAAGTATTCAAATTTGGCCAAAAGCAATCCCATAAAGCCACAAACTTAAGACACTGAATAATGTGCCCATCGCTTCCCACCACTGAGGGAACCTTGGAGAGCTGGAAGAGGTCAGCCCCTTCACTCACTAGCATCATGATACTATGATGGAGGTAAACAGCTTGGGAAGGCCCAGAGAGCAGAAGGAGCACCAGCGACACAACAGGTCACAACTAAGGTGCACAGGATGAACAGGTGAGACTAGTGCTGTGAAAAGTCTGAAGTAAAAGGAGCCAACAGGTGATTAAGGCCTCCGTGGGACTTGGAAAGAAACAGGGACTTGTAACTGGCCTTTTTGTCTTATTTTTTGTCTTTTTCATTTTCTTGTTCATTTTCCTCTTTTGTTTTTCTTCTTCCTTTTACCCTTTTGCTCTTTTCTAAATGGTTGCAGAGAACTACAACTACAGAAATCTAATCCCAACCCCAAATCCAAACACCACATTCAGATAATGCCTTGAATATTCCTTCCTTTTTATCTACCCTCTTCTCTAGCTTTCCAAACCCTGAGCCCCAAGTCTTGCTTCTAGTTCCCTTCCAGTCATCTATATTTTATACATCATCC
>NW_004524730.1:1422358-1435324 GCF_000260255.1 Octodon degus | reverse complement strand
TGTAGAGCTTAGATAGAGTTATTACCTTAGCACCAGGTCCGGATCTATGAAGTTCGGATTCCTCCAGGTGGGTGTTGTTTGGATCTGGCTGTGTGCTCCACTTCTTTCTGCTGCAGGTGTTAGAGTTGAACCCTTTGTGTCTCTTTGGCAAGATGTTCTGCTTCTGAATCAGCTGTGTGGGTCTTACCTCTAGCCTCCTTGCAATCCTCCCTGAATTTCCCACCATAGAGTAAAATCACTCTACTAAGGGAAAAAGCTTTGCACATAAACTCCCAATTTATGATAAGTTGTTACATTATTATAGACTCTGCTTCCATGGACTAAAGTACAGAACAAATAATTACCACTGTTTGTCAATTTCTAAATTGTGCTTGAAGCTACTGTTATTGATAACTTTATTACTTTAGCGAGCATGTCCTATCTGTTTAATCAGTTGTTCTCCCTTCTGTAACAAGACCGAAAATCTCTGGGTAATAACCTTACCACAGTCCTACATCAAAGAATAGGAATGGAGACAAAAAGATACCAGTATCCCACCCGTAATTAACTGGGAAGGTAGAATTTGTAACAGACACAAGCCAAGAATCCCCTACACACAGAAGACATCCCTGAAGAACAGACTTTTCCTAGACCGCCTTGATGCTAGTGATACAGCTACCCACTACAAAAACCCGTAAGGATCAGCACAGAAAACAAGGGAATGTTTTTTTTTTGAAATTGAAAATGACAACGTAAAAAAGCACAGTGTAATTCCAGATCTCCAGCCCACCCAAAACAAGTCCAGGAGTTGAGGTAGTGGAACATGGAAGACACACACCTGACATTTCTGAAATGACAGCAATGAAAGTAATGAAACAAATCTGTGAAGTTGTTGAGAAAATAAGATTAGAAATAATATTTCAAGTAAAAAGGGGAAGTCAGCGCCCCATATCCATTCCAGAAACCAAGCTGAGCCCTGGATAGCTTCTGGAGCCTCAATGAGCCATGTTTTATACCCCTACCATCCAGAAGCTGTACTGAGGCATGGTGGTGAATTGTAGAAGTACAAAAATGGCACAACAAAGTAGCAAAAGGCAATCTCAGACATCTCACCCACCACAGAAAAAGTCCAGGAGACATAGACATAGAACTTGGAAATCATACACCTGAAATTACTGAAGTGACAGCAATTAAAGAAACATCTCCATCAAACTATAGAAGAAATCAGATCAAAAATAATCTCTCAGGTTGGGCCAGGGAATTAGCTCAGTAGAATAAGTGCTTGCCTGGCAAGCGCAAGGTCCTGAGTTCAATCCCAGGTACTAACAAAACAAAACAAAACAAAACAAAAAACAACAACAACAAAAAAAAAGTAAAGAAAGAAAGGAAAAAATCTCTCAGGTAAATAAAGAAATGAGAACAACAATGAAAGAATTGCTCAGCACATCCAAAGAAAACATAGATTAAAAAAGAGAGGACCATATAACCATTGAGAAACACTGATGGAATAATATAAGAAAGAATTAGAATACAAGAAACAGATTCAAACAGGTATTAAGGAACTTAAAAAACTCAACGAAAGCTGGAAAAAGCACTCGAAAAAAAATTGAAGATAGACTTTCAGACCTTGAAGACAGCACTGAAGCTACTGATCTTGAAAGGAAAGATCTCTTAAAACTAACAAAGAAGGCCAGGGAGATGGCTCAGTAGAATAAGTGCTTATGTGGCAAGTGCTAAGAGCCTGAGTTCAATCCCTGGTTGTGAAAAACATAACAAAATAAAACAAACAAACAAAAAAACTAACAAAGAAAAAATAGCAATTAAATAGCTGCAAGATGCTGCAAACAAAAACAATATAAGATTGATGGCTGTGAACAAAACAGCAAAAGTTAATACAAATGACATAAAAAGACCATGCACGGAATTAACAGCAGAAAATTTCTCTAGCAGGGGAAAAGAATCTGAGATATAAATAATGGAGACACACAGAACTACAATTAGCCAAAAACAAAATAAAGCTATACCTAGCTATACAATAATGAAGGTTCATAAACAAAAGCACAAGAACAGAGTATTAAAAGCTGTTAGAGAAAAGAAACAGATCACTTATAATGGAAAGCCCATCAGAACTGTTGCAGATTTCTCAACACAAACCATCAAGTCAAGAACAGCTTGGAGTAAAGGATTTCGAGTCTTGAAAGAAATCCAACCAGATTAATGAACCCTGAAAAACTATCTATCAAAATAAGATACTTCCATGATAAAGAACAACTTCAGAATTTCATGACAACCAAACCAACCTAAAAAGAGTACTGAAAGACATTCTAAAAAGACATAAAAATGATCACAACTTCAAGAACAACAACAGAAAGGAACCACCAAGCAGAGCAAGAATTAAACAGAGGGAAAAGTAAGAAACAACAGAAAAATACCATGACAATGATAAGCCAATATATAGCAGTTATAACCATCAATGTAAATGGTCTCAATTCACCAATCAGAAGAAGCAGACTGCCAGAGTGGATAAAGAAACAAAATCCAACAATATGTTGTATACAAGAAACACATTTAACTCAAAAGGAAATTCATAGGCTTAACTCAAAGGATGGAAAACAATACTCCGTGCCACAGGAACTGAGAAAAAAGCAATTCATTTTGTAAACAATGTGAACTTGAAACCAAGAATGATCCAAAGGAGATAAAGAAGGTCACTACATACTTGTTAGGGGAAGACTTCGAGAGAAAAGACAAAAATAATAAATATGTATGCACCAAATATGGGAGCACCCAACAATATAAGACAGATTTTAATGGACATAAAAAATAAAATAACACAATCTTAATGGGGGACCTTAACACCACATTGTCTCAACTAAACAAAACAGCAGAGGTAGCACAACTGAACCAAATCTTTGAACAAATGAACTTGGTAGACATTTATAGTGTTCCACTCAACATCTGAATACATATTCTGAATATTCAGCTGTATATGGGACATTCTCTAAAATAGACCACATACTAGTCCACAGAACATGCTTAAATAAATGCAAGGGACTGAAATTATCCCATGCATATTTTCTGACTATAGTGCAATGAAACTGCAAATTAATGACAAAAGGAACTACAAAAACCACATAAACACATGGAAATTAAATAACACCCTCCTGAACAAACAATTGTTCACAGAAGAAGTTAAAAAAAAAATCCCTCAACTACATGTACAATCCAATGAAAATTCAAACACAACTTAGCAGAATTTTTGGGATATAATAGAATTTTTTTTTTCAGAACCAGGGATGGAACTCATTGTGGGATGTAATGAAAGCAGCTCTCAAAGGGGAATATATAGCTGTAAAATCTCACATTAGGAAAACAGAATGAAAACAAATACCCTAATGCTGCACCTCAAGCTTCTAGAAGAACAAGTAAAGCCAAAAGAAGAAAGGAGAGGACCAGCGAGATAGCTTAGTGGACTATATGCATGCTTACACAAGTGCAGAGACCAGGGTTGGATTCCTGGCACCACATGCTGCACTGGCCCCACCCCCCAGGCATGCTAAACTGGCCACTGAGACCAGGCATATGGGCACACACTTGTAATCCCAGAACTGGGGAGGCTGAAAACAGGAGGATCACTACAAGCCATCCTGCATAGTGAGACCCTGTACCAAAATATATAAAAAAGGAAGGAAATTATAAAGATCAGAGCAGAAATTAATGCAATAGAGATGAAGAAAACAATACACAGAGTTCATGAATTGAAAAGCTGATTCTTTGAAATAATAAATAAAATTGGTAAACCTCAGCCAACCTTATCAAAAAAGGAAAGAACACAATCCAAATTCATGCCATAAGGACTAAAAAGGGTAAAATCACTACTTATCTGATAGAAATTAACAAAATCACCAATATTTACTTGGAACATCTTTACTTTTACAGTATAGAAAACAGAAGAATTAGACAGATTCCTAGAGACCTACAAATTACCAAAATTGAATCAAGAAGATACAAAAATTCTGAATAACACAATATAAATTAATGAAATTGAAAACTAAATAAAAAGCTTACCAACAAAGAAAAGCCTAGGTCCTGATGGGTTCATAGCTGAATTGTACAAGAAATTTAAAGAAAATTTAATCCCAGTACTCCTCAAAATGTTCAATGAAATTGAAAAGGAAGCAATACTCCTTCACACATTTCTGTAGGTGAGTATTACATTGGTATCAAAACCAGAGAAAGACCCAAACAAAAAGACAACTACAGGGAATTGTCTTAATGAACATAGATGCTAAAATACTGGCAAATAAAATGTAGCAAATCATGAGGAAAATGATCAGGTGGGATTCATTAAGGACGGAGCAACATACAAAAGTCTATAAATGTAATACACCATTATCAACAGAGCATAAAACAAAAATGACATGATCCTCTCAATAGACATGGAAAAAGCTTTTGACAAAGTCCAACACTGATTCATGATAAAAACCCTACAGAAAATTAGAATAGATGGTCTCTACCTCAATATGATAAAAGCCATCTATGACAAACCAACAGCCAACAATATTCTACATGGACAAAACCTGAAAGCTTTCACTCTAAAATCAGGTAGAAGATATGGATGTCCACTATCATTACTTCTATTTAATAAAGTCTGGAAACATCAGGAAGAGCAATTAGACAAGAAAGAGAAATAAAAGGGATAAGACTGGAAACTAAGAAAAACTGTCATTTTTTACAGATGACATGACACTCTACATGAAAAACCAAAAACTCTGAGACTCTTAGAATTAATAAACAAATTCAGTAGTTAGCAAGATACAAAGTCAACAACCCAAAATAAATAGCATTCCTGTACACAAACAACAAACTCACTTATAGAGAAATAATACCCTTCACAATAGCATCCAGAAAAATGAAAGAATTAATCTAACAAAGGAAGTATAAGATATATACAGTGAAAATTACAATACTCTGAGAAAATATATTGAAAAGGATTTCACAAAATGGAAAGATATTCCTTGCTTGTGGATAGAAAGAACCAACATTGCAAAATGGCTATATTCTGAAAGAAAACTGTTATTCAGACTTCATGGAATTCTGATCAAATACCACAGCATACTTCACAGATTAGAGAAAACGTTTCTAAAATTCATTTGGAACTGGAAAAGAACTCAAATAGCAAAGGCAATCCTTGACAACATAGGCAAGGCAGAAGGCATCACAATTTCTGACTTGAAATTATACTACAAAACTATTTGATAAAATCAGCATAGTGCAGGCAACAACAAAACAAAAATTAAAAAAAAAACTGGAGTTCAATGGAACAGATTAGAAGATGCATATACAACTACAAACACACTCAGCTATGTTGTCACTGACTAAGCAGACAAACATGCTCACTCATAGAAACATAGCTTCTTTAACAAATCATGCTGGAAAAACTGGCTTTTCACATGCCAAAAACTAAAACTGAATCCACATCTATCATCACTCCCTGAAGTCAAAATGGAATAACGATCTAAACATTAAAGCAGAAATACTAAATCTACTGGAAGAGAAAACAGATGGATTTCTTAAAGACAGGGGTAGGTGGGAAATCATGAAAAACCAAGCTTCATGGGAAATACCTGAAGGAATCAACAACTGGAAACTCATCTTGTTGAAAAGTTTTTGCAAATCAAAGTAAATCACCAACAGAGTGAAAAGAAAACTCACAGTTTGGGAGTCTTTACCAAGACACTCAGACAAAGGACTTCTGTCTAGAATACTTAAAGAACTAAAGAAAAAAACAGACCACCAAAATTCAAAGACTAATCCAAAAATGAACATCTGAGATGAATACAACTTCTTAAAGGAAGAAATACAAATGGCAAATAAATATATTTTAAAAAGTTCAACAGAATTGGTCATTCAAGAAATGCAAATTAGAATAACATTGAGGTTCTACCTCACTGCAGAAAGAATAGCTATCATAAAGAAACCAACTAATCACAAGTGCTGGGAGACACTGTGGGGAGCAAGAAACCTTTCTTCACTTCTCCACTGTTGATGGGAGTATAAAATGGCATAACCTCTGTGAAAATCAATGTGGAGATTCTTCAAAAAACTAGGATTAGAAGCCCCATGTGACCCAGCCATTCTTCTGGGAATTTTTCCAGAAGAATTGAAAATATCATACCACAGCGATATATGTGCACCTATGTTTATAGCAGCACTAACTGTCATATATATGTGCATCTATGTTTATAGTAGCACAAATTGTCATAGCTAAATCAAATGCCCATCAACTGAGGAATGGATAAAAAAGATGTCATTTTATACAATGGATAACTACTCATCTATAAAGAAAGAGTAACTTGAGGCTTTTGTAGGTTAAATGGATGCAACTAGAGGCTATAATCATAAGCAAAATAAATCAGACCCACATGTGCAAATGTCGTATTGTCACCCTAGCATAAGAACTTGAAAGAGTAAATAATATCTCAAAGGTACAATAGACAAAAGAAAAAGAAAAGAAACTAAACAAAAGGAATGAACAACTGAGATGAGGGAAAGGAGAAAAGAAAGGGAAAAAAAGGAAGGGGACAAATGATGTATGTATATACACAGGATAGCTAAGGATTATACTACTAATTCTATCAATGTTTTGAACGTTGCAGTTCATGGTTAAAAATTTTACTCTGACCAATTTTACATGCTTATATGTTGTAATCTGAGCAACTATACTGTAGGCATCAATGTGCAAAAACCACTGTTGAATACCTATCATCTTGCTTTCTTCTGGAAACTGTGTATCATTTCTAATGTCTTATTTTATATTCTTTAAAATAAAAAAATCATAATTCAACTATATGATTATAAAATGTATTATAATTACAAAGTGTTTAAGATAATTTAACATTAAAGAAAGATAAATTAATAGAAAAAATAAGTGCAGAAACAAACTTGCGTAATTATGGGGTTTACATGAAGCATTTATTAAGTAGTTGATTTTCAACAAAGGTATGTAAGTAATTTTTTAAAAAGCATTTCAAAAAATGTTGCACAAACAACTGAATATATACAAATTTTAAAAAGACACAATTGCACACCCAAATGATTAAAATCTGAAAACACCTATAACATTAAGGGTGCAGAACAGAAACTGTCGTTCTTTAGTGGTAATTTTTAGGTCTCTTTATGGAAAGTTTATTCTGTATCATTGTGGTCCATCCCAAGCTTGAAGCCATTTCTGTCTTATTCTCATTTTATAAAAAAAAAAACCTTTAAATTAGAAGCTATGTGACTTCGTATTATATTCTTCTCAAAATGTTCTTGGCACTCTTAGGACCTTGATTATTTCATATAATTTTTTCAATCAGATTACTATTTTTTCAAATATCTATTTCAAAAGCGTTTTGGGATTTTAATTAGAATTGCATTATACCTATAAGTCAATTTTGGTAAACTGACATTTGAACAATGACATAATTCTAATAATTATGTTACATTTTAATTATTCTCAAAATCATTTTTGTAGTTTTCTGTGCATATTCTACAAATTTAAAAATGTATCTTTAAGAGCTTATATCTTTTATTCCAGTAAAAATGGTGTTGAAATTTAATTTGCACCTTCTCCTTGCCAATGGTCTGGTAGCATGCCACAGACTTTTCCATGTGCACATGTCACCTGAAAATGATTTTCTTCCTTCTCAATGGCCTTTTCCTTCATTTTGCAATGCTACATTATACTCGAAGGATATCCAACACAATCTTCAAAGAAGTAGCCATGGTGATATTCTTACCTTGTTCTTTCATGAACAAGTTAGCTTACTCTAATGACATCCGCAAAGTTTCTTGGTAGATAGCTACTATAAAGTAATATAAATTCCTTTTTATTCATTATTTTCTCATGGATTTTAGTCATGATTGGATTCTGAAATTTGTGAAATGCTTTCTGCTGTTTAATATTTTATTGAAGGAGTAGAATACATTAATTCTGTATATTAAAACATCATACTCCTGGGAAATATGTGACCTGAGCTTGTTAAGTTATTCTTGCTCAATATTGCTGGAATACATTTGTTAATATTTTAAGAATTTTGTGTTTATTTTCAGGAGGAAAATGTATTCATCTGTAAATTTTTTCTTTGTAATGTTTTATTTTGGTTTTACGAGGTCATTGTTGCTCTCAAATCTTAAGACATGAAATGTGCTTTTAACTTTCTGCCAGCATTTATATACAACTGAGATTACTTATCCCTTAAGTGTTTGGTAGAATTCACATTCAGGGCTGGAGTTCTCATTAAGTGAAAACTTTTAAGTACACATTTAACTCTTCCCTTTGATAATCTATGTCATTATTCCACAAGTGTTTTCAACCTCATTCAATTTATTTTCTAATTTTACTTGTACTATTTTCTTGGGCTTATGAGCTGTATAGAAGTATGCTCAATTTTCAAACACTTGGGTACTTTTCTAGGTATCTTTGTTACCATTATAGATTATATTATGGAAGATTTCAATTATTTTATGCTTAGATTTGTTTTATAGGCTACTTTAAAACTTTTTTTCTTTTTTTGGTACTGGGAATCAAACTCAGGACCCTATGCTTGCCAGGCAGACACTTGTGTCACTGAGATATATCCCCCGACCTAAAAATCTATCAAGTACTTCATGTGCACGTCAATTTTCTATTTTTGTGTTGTTGGATGAAATATTCTATTAATGTAGGTAAAATTAGACAATTTTTGGTCCAATCTTCTATAGCCTGATTTGGGATACTTGTTCTATAAGTTAATGCTAAAGGAAGATCATTATTTTCTATTATAAATTTTTCTATTTCTTGCACATATCTTTGCTTTATTTTGTAACATATAAATACATTTTTAAATGGCAAAGTACCATTTTTTGGTGTGGGGAAAAATATGAGGGTTCTAGATTAAAAATCATAAATATAAAAGGTAACACTATTGGGAAGTAAGAAGGAAAGGCAAAACCAAGAATATAAAAAATATAAACTTCCCTCTTAAAACTAATTTCATTCTGTCTCCTAGGTTTTGTATGTTTTATTCCATGGTCATTTGATTTTAATAATTTTTAATTTCTTCCCCAATTTCTTCTGTGATGTACAATTATTCAATGTGTTAATTTCTCCATGTTTGTATAGTTTTTGTGGTTTCTTCTGATGATGTATTCTAGTTTCATCCCACTATGATCCAATAGTATACATGGGATTCTTTCAATTTTTGTATTTATTTAAGCATGTTTTATGATCCATTTTAGAAGAAGTTTCATGTGCTGTTGAAAAATATGTATTCTGTTCTATTCGATGAAATATTCTGTAGATCTCTAATTAAGTCCATTTATTCAATGGTGTGGGTTAACTCTGGTACTTCTTTGTTTGTAGAAAGTACAGATTAAAAGAAGAGAATGATTACAAATAAACAACATAATAATACATGTCAACATCTTGGAAAAAAATCCAAACCCAAGACTAGTAGAAAAAAATTATAAAGATTACAACAGAAATTAATGAAATTGAGACTAATATTTTAACATACATGGATCAATGAATCAAAGAATTGGTTCTTTGAAAGGATGAACAAGATAAACCCTTAGCCAACCTTACCAAAATAAGGAAATTAAAAACAAATCCATGATAATGCAATTAGAAATTAAATGGGTCCCTTATGCCCCTCTAGGCCCACCCCCAGGGAGCCTTGAGCTGGCAAGTGAGTCAGGGAATTTTGGCTCACACCTGTAATCCCAGTGATGGGGAGGCAGAAAACAGGCGAATCACTATGAGTCTGAGCTGTATAGTGAGACTTGTACCAAATACATTTTTAAAAAAATTAAAAATTAAAATCCCAAAAGATAATCTCAAAATTCAAAGGATTATCAGAAACTATTTTAGAGATCATCAAGACTGACTAAGCTGACAGGAGTAAGGGATGAGGTCCTAGAGTATGCATGGAGAGGGGCAAGGACCTTGAGGTAGGGGTTACAGAAAAACTCAAATACACAGTTGAAATAGAAAAACTCAGTGGACAAAAATCTAACATCACTGGGATGTGGAAGGGAAAGCTGGACTTGTCCTTGATGTTGCACTCTTACATGCCAAGTTCTTGGTACATGCCATTTTAACCAGAGTACCTGGGGAAGGAAGGTGATCTGCAGTAGTGGCCTGGCAGTCAGAATATGTCCACAATCACTTTAACCTCCTTATAGAAAAGAGGATCACTAAGAGTGTGTGACATTTTCACAAACCATGGCTTCGGAGAAACGTCAGAGAATAGTACATGCAACGATGCTGGTGGAAATTTCAGAGTTTAAAAAAAAAAAATGTATCACTGGGATTAGGGACCTGAATCATAAGTGCTGATAAACCCGAGGCACAAGGGCTACATGAGCAAACAATATTGGGTATGGCAAAACTTGGCATAAAGAAGCTTGGCTGATCCATAAATAGTAGCCCATTCCTCCCCACACTGGGAAGGTTGTGCTTGGGGGAACATCCAACAGGCTGCTCAAGCCTGCCACGAGAGGCCTAGGGTGGAATACCTGGTACACTCTGCCAAGGACGACACTGGGCAGGCAGCCCATGTGCTGCACCAAATTCTGTTAGTCTGTAAAGCTCTTGGAACAGTATTTGATAGAAGACTAAAGACAGAAGGACCAAAGTGGCACTTGGGTCCCAGGGCTTCAAGCACTGCCTTAGAAAAAATGTTCATGGAAAGGAAAATGAAGAGATAACACTGGGATTTGCCTGGCAGTGAAGCAAGCTGGAGTAAGCCATAGTGGATGCTGACAGAAAAACCTGGTGATGGGAAAATTATACTACATTGTCCCCTTGTCAAATTCACTAAGGTGGTTTGATTTTGGGACAAGGACATAAAGACCTATGCTCAGCCATACTGAAAGCATCCCAACCTTCCCAACTTCCCCAAAGTAAATCCAAGGAGTAGCAACAGGGAGAGCAAACCAAATACCAATGGCTGAATTATATGAAATGAAAGATCAAATGTCAAAGATCAAATAACCAGATAGTGGAATTAATATACAATCAAAGATGAAATAACCAGATAGTGGGATATACAAATTCATGAATGAGATTAGACAAGAGTCAAATAACAAAATTAGAATAGCTGACCATATGTACCCAAAATGTGAATAACAAATTTAACAAAGAAATGAGTCCATGAAAATATAACAAACAGAAAGCTCAGATATAAAAAATTATTAAATATAAGCAGAAGTAATGAATATAAAAAGAGAATATAAGATCTGTAAAGGAAGTCTGATGAGATCAAATACAGAGATATCTTAAAAACAAGATAACAAGAAAAACTGATTCAATAGTTACATAATACAAAGGACTAACCTGACACTAAATGGAGTTACAGAAAAGTTAAATGACAGCACATAAGGATTTTAAAATTTAATTTACGAAAATCGCAGTAGAAAACTTGCTAAGTATAGGAAAAGAATTCAACATAAAGGTAAATGATATATATAGAATGCCAAGAAGTCACAACCAGAGAACAACTCTCCCATGACACACCAGAGGCAAGATCCCAGAAGAACAGAAAAAGATCAGAGATAAGCAACAAATCATTATAAGGTTAAACCCATTAGGATTACAGTAGACTTCTCAACACAAATCTTCAAGTCCTGGAAAGCTTGGAGGAAGTGTAAATCTTAAAAGAAAATTTTCAACCAAGACTGTAAAACTATCTCTCAAAATTGATGAAGAAATAAGGACATTCCATAAAGAACTGAAAGAACTCACAACCACCAAAGGAGCACTACAAAACTATTTATTTATTTATTTATTTATTTATTTATTTTAGTGAAACCAGGGACTGAACTCAGACCCTACTGAGTGATCTCCCTGGCCCCTACAAAACCTTTTAAAAAGATATCCTAGGTAACAGTAATGAAGGCAACAATGCTAAAAAGTTTAATGGAATGAATACATCAAGCAGGGTGATCACTTAAGCAAAAGGAAAAGGACTCAACAGAAAAATAATGCAATGATAAGAACAAGTCAATACCTGTCAGTAATAACTCTCAATGTAAATGGCTACAACTTCCTAATCAAAAGACAGACTGGATTTAAAAAAAAAAAATTCTAATAGTATCCTACACACAAGAGACACATATAATACAAAAAGAAGTGTATGGACTAAAAATCAAAGAATAAAAATCAAAGAATGAAAACAATCCAGTGGTACCTCCATTCACAAATGCTTTGGTTTGTGAACAATTTGGTTTGCAAACAGAAGTATTTGGCAAAGGTTCATGTTTGAGAATTCTGTATCAGGTGACAAACACACCATGTCCATCTTTCCTACACGAACACAAACATGACTGTCTTTTCTAGAGTTGTTCAACAAATTAAGTTTATGAACCAATGTACTCTATTTCATGCAAGTGGACCCTCAAAGCAAGAAGGAGTAACTATCTTATTTTCAGAGAAAGTGGACTTCAAGCTAAAACTGATCAGAAGTAGTGAAGATGGTCACTACATACTAGTTAAGAGAACTACAGGAAGTGATAATAATTGTAAATATATACACATGGAATACTGGTTCACCCAACTTCATAAAACAAATACTATTGGAAATAGAAGAGCAAATAAACACCGATACAATCACAGTGGGTGATCTCAAAGCCTCACTTTTACACACAGATCAACCATCCAAAAAACTCAATAGGAGAGCTGAACCATACCTTTGAACAAATGGTTTTAATAGATACCTACAGAGCAGTCTATCTGACTAAAACAGAAAAAAAAATTCTTCTAAGCAACACATAAAACTTTTTTCCAAAATAACCACAGGCTCTAGCCACCGGTAACTGTCATGGTCATTATGCATGTCCACAACACGTTATAACTTTGTGTGATATCCTATCCTCAAACTGTTAGAAGTACTGGTCATTTATTTGCCATTCCAGTATTTATCTTATGTTTTACTCTTAGTACTTCTTTGCTATCATGAAAAC
>NW_004524730.1:1419055-1422173 GCF_000260255.1 Octodon degus | reverse complement strand
ATGAGAAACTACTTTGGCAATAACAACACACAATGTACTAACCATTGTTACTCTCCTAAAATCTTGTTTTGAGATTTTGTACCACTGTTTTTATTTTTTTTCTTTCTTTAAAATAAAAATAACTGATGTCAATAAAAAAAAAAATAACCACAGGCTCGACAATAAAATATGTTTACATAAACACAAAAAAATTAAAATTACCTCATGTATATAACAGGTTAGAGGACTGAAATTAGAAATGGCAAAAGAATTTACAGAAGTTTTACAAACACCTGGCTATTAAACAATACACACTCAAGAAATCTATAGGTCACAGAAGAAATTTAGCAATTCCAAGAATTCAACAATAATTTCAATGATATACTAGAACCTATGGGATACAATAAAGGCAGTTGTAAAAAGAAAAGGTTATATTATAAAATCACAGTCCATATAATCTAACGATGTACTTCAAAGTTGTAGAAAAACAAGAACAGTCTAAATCCAAACCTACTATGAGGAAAAAAATTATAAATACCGGAGCAGAAAATAATGAAATCAAGATTAAATAACTAATAAATTGAAGAACTAGTTTTTGGAAAAAAATAAACAAAATAGAAAAGCCCTAAGCCCCTTGCCAAAAGATGACTCATCAATGTAACTAAAAATGAAAAGCTTGAAACTGTAACAAATGGCTCCAAAACCCAAACTACTAGTGACTATTATTAAGACACATAGTCCAACAAACTGGAGGGTCTGGAAGCAATGCATAGATTCCTAGACACATATGGATTATTAAAACTAAACTACAAAGATATAAAAATGCTAATCAGTCTAATAATAGGCAATAAAATCCAGACATTAACAAAAAACCCTACCAGCAATGAAAAGCCCAGCACCAGAAGGATACACTGTTGACTTCTAAAATAACTTCAGGGAAGATCTAATGTCAACACTACTCAAACTCTAATGAAACTGAAAAAGAAGTAGTAGTGCCAAACTCATTCATGAAAGACAGAATTACCTTAAAAACCAGGCAAGGACTCAACTAAAACAATTTTTCTGATGGACAGACACAAAAATCTTGCACAATATGCTGGCAAATAACATACAAAAAATCATCAAAAAGATTATTCTTGTATTACAAGGATGGTTCAACATAAATCAATATATATATATATATATACATATATATATAGTATAGCACATAAACCGAAGGAAAAAAAAACATATGATCATCTCAATGGATACATAAGAGGCTTCTGACAAGATCCACTCATGACTTTAAAAACAGCCCAAGGAAAATAGGTACAGAAGGTCTTTATCTCAATTTGCTATGAGTCATTTATAATAAACTTACTGTCCATATATTAAACTGGAAAAAGTTAAAATTTTTCCTTTTTTCTTTTGTATTTTAGGCAAGGGCCTACAGGGCATTCAGGATCTTACTACTAGATTGGACTCATAGTGATCCACCTGTTTACAGCCTCCCAAAAGCTGGGATTACAAGCACACACCACTATGCCCAGTCTCCACTGCTGGCTCAGCATGCTGTGGGGGTGGGGCCGGCATGGCAGGGCTGGGCATCTAACCCCTGGCCCCTCCGCCTGCTTGCAGGCACTTTAATCTGCTGAGCTATTGAGCTGGCCCGAAAACTTTTCCCTCTTAAAAATTTTTTTTTAAAAAATAAAAATTTTCCCTCTAAAATCAGGAACAAGGCAGGGATGTTTACTATTGGCTCTCCTGTTCAATACAGTACATGAAACCTTAACCAAAGCAATCAGGTAAGAGGAAAAAGAGGGGTGGATATACAATGTATATAGAGAAGGACGAAGTCAAATAATCATTATTCAAAGATGATCCTTTACATAAAAAGCTCCAAGTAACTCTACTGAAAGACTTCTAGAACTAATAAATTAGGCAAGATAGCAGGATACAAAATCAGCACACAAAAATCAATAGCATTCCTGTAAACCACTAATGAACCCAAACAAGAAAGAAATTAGGAAAATGGTATCATTCACATTTGCCTCAAGAAAATCACACTGCCAGGGAGATATCTCAGTGGCATAAGCACCTGCCTGGCAAGCACATGGTCCCAAGTTCAATCCCCAGTACTGTAGGAGGAGGGAGGGAGGGAGGGGAGAGAGGGAAAGAAAGAGAGAGGGAGAAACAGAGAGAGAGAGACAGACAGACAGACAGACAGACAGACAGGAGAAAAATCAAGAAAATTACACACGAGGAATTAAACTAATCAAGGAAGTGAAATGCCTTTGTAACAAAATTGATCAAAGAGCACAACAGAAAATTTAAAGATACTCCATTTCTAGATAAGTATGATCAATATTACGGAAATACACATACTGACAAAACTGATATATTTAATGCAATCTCAATCAACATACCAATAGCAATCCTCACAGAACTAGAAAAAAAAATACCTCAAAATTTATATGGAACCAGAAGAGAAGCCACCTATGAAAAACAATCATGGGCAATAAGAACAAAGCAGGAGGCCTCAAAACCCCAGATTTCAATTGTTACTACAAAGCTACAGTGGTGAAAACAGCACAGTAGTGGCATAAAATCAGGCATGAATCGACGGCTAAGAACAGATGCTGCATTAATAATCCCAAACTCATTCAGTCAAATGATTTTCAATCCAAAAGCCAAAAATATATGTTGGAGGAAAACAAACCTCTTAAAAAAACACACTGAAAAAAACTAGCTATCTATATGCAGAATGAATACAGTAGGTATATATCTCACATTCCATAATCAAATCAAATCAAACTGGATCAAATACCTAGATACAAAAACTAAAACAAAAACAACAAAACTGCAAATCCTTTTAGAGAGGTGACGATCACACTCAGAGATAGCTTTCTAAATATACATCATCTAGTTCCTGAATCTCCTCCACATACAATGGAGAGGCTAACTAACTTCCTTTCTTTGGCCTCTTTTACTTTCACTACAGAAAGTTTATGTTTGCCTTAGCCTATAGATTATGATCTTAACATTAATTCTATATCCACTCTCAATCCGACTTCAAGTACAGCTAGCAAAAAGGATGACACTCAGTATGTCCAACAAAACTGCAGAAAGATAAAATGGGTAAAGTTCCACAAGAATGCAT
>NW_004524730.1:1387560-1418677 GCF_000260255.1 Octodon degus | reverse complement strand
TAGGAATATGATAGAATTTAAATTATAGAATTCATTTGTATGGCTCTTATGTTCATATGCTAAGTAAAATGAATTAGGTTTATATGGCAAACTATATTTAAAGAGCAAAATAAGACAAAGACGACACAAAACAGGCAAACCTTGTGCAGATGGGAAGGGTCATGGGAGGGGAGAGAGGACAACAAGTAGATAGGATAAAGTTGCAATACATGTACCAATACCCTATGATGAATATTTTGCATATTTAAACATATACTAATAAAATTTATTGAGATTAGAAGACTGCCTAGGTATTTTTAGATAGTTATTTGTAAGTAGCCAAACCACATCTTGGCTCTATTGTGTAGTTTTAAATGGTAGAATTCACTGCATTTAATATATAAATATTTGAAAATGGGAAGCCATACCCTTTGCAACTATTTAAATTTGTGAACTCCAAATGAAGATTGAGGCCCACTGCCTGTAACTGTGTCAAGTAATTTTTATTCTATTTTTCCTTTCCTCCTCAGTACTGTCCCATTGCTCAGCTTTCTTGGATTTGCTTCCTAAGAAAGTAAGTTCACTTAAGTCTTGTCTCTAGCTCTACTTTCAGGGGTACTCAAAGGTAACAGTCATGAGGAATGGGTAGCAACTGTCTCAAATCCTTTTAGAGAGGTGACAGTCACATTCAGAGATTACTTTTTAAATATACATCTCTATTTCCTGAATCTCCTCCATATACAATGGAGAAGTTAATTAACTTCCTTTTTTGGCCTCTTTTACTTTCACTAGAGAAAGTTTATGTTTCTCTTAGCCTATAGATTATGATCTTAACATTAATTCTATATCCACTCTCAATCCAACTTCAAGTACAGCTAGCAAACAGGACGATACTCAGTATGTCCACTAAATTCCCAATCTATTTAATACATAGGAGCATTTAGGTAGTTTATTCATTTTAACTCTCTAAACAAGGTTCCAAAGTAGGTATTATTTCTCTTTTATAGATAAGGAAAGCAAAGCAAAGCACAGAGATCCCAATGTCAGTAAATACTAAAAGGAAAATTAGAGGACAAGATTGTAAAGTTCAAGCCTGTTCCACTGTATCAAATTATTCTTCACTGATATAGTTCCTCTCCAGCGTGCCAGATACCATAAGGCTTCAATAATAATTGCCTCTCATAGGAAGAAAACTAGAATCTGATTGGGTTTACAGAGATAGATACAAGCCCGGGAGAATTCTGCAGAAGAGAGAAATAATATGAAGCTAAGAGTAGGAAATAGGCAGTCTTAAAGGTACACTCTTATTTACATGAATTTGACAACTAAGGAAATCGCAAAAGACAGACTGCATAGACCAGATATGGCTTGCAGACTAATAGGTTTACAGAAGAAAACAAAAATGCTAAGTACAGCCAAAGTTCACATGCTAGAAAAAGGCCCAACTTGAGTGGTGCAGGATTTGAATTCTGAATCTGCATCTTTCATATCTCAGATGTTTCCAAATCTCAGCATCCTCATTTAAAAGAAATGATCAGTTTTATCACTTTAAATCATTAGATAAAGCAGAGAACATGTATAATCCACGCACACAGCACACACTCATCAGGCATTAATACACTAGGCTTGCAGTGACAATTTTGAGAAATTAGGATGAAGACAAAGGTCAGTTGTAATACCTTAGTGGAATTAATTAATGAAAAATGGTGGGTTCCTAGTGAGACTGAGGAAGAAAAAAGGATGCCATTCATTTGGAGAAATTGCCACATCTGGGGACTGCTGGAGCAATGTAGATGAAGAATAACTCCGCACTTCAAGCCTGGACTCTTAGACAGTACTATCACCAGAGACAATGAGCAGGAGATTCAGTTTATTTGAAAGGAAACAGTATGCTTCATTTGGAACATGTGAAATATGGACACTTGAGAGGATGCAAGTCAGTGAAAATGAGTGTTGGGAAAAGTGGTTTTACCACAAATTATAAGATTAGTTCCTTTAAGGAGAAAGTATATACATTTCTTTTAAAAGTATGAACATAAAAATCACAAACAATAGAAGAAAGTACAAGTTATGTTATCAGTGCTATACTAAGAGGGTTCCCTCCCACCTAGGCTCATTCTACTTTGTCTGAATAGAAAATAAAATATTACCTTTTGAAGAAACACTCTCTAATTTATTTCTAAACTTAAATACTTATAACGATTTTTAAAAAGGATGAAAAAGAAAAACAATTCATCATACACCACTCATAATGAATGTGCTTCTCAAAAACTAATCTATTCTCTCAAAAAATGAAAGGCTCAGTCCACTACTTAGTAGAAGGCTTCAACCAATTGTTGGTATATTCCATATTAAATGGGCATATGGATATAAATAATTTGATATTTAAAGATTAGATTTCCAAATCATATACATGTAAGCAGAGTCAAACTTCATGTAATTATGGATGGAAAATTCAATTTGCAGGCTGCTAAGAAAGTAATCTAATTTTAAGATACAAGTTTAATATCCTTTATTGGAAATGCTTAGGACTTAAAATGCCTTGGCATTTGGATTTTCTTAGAGGCAGTTTGGAATATTTGCATTTAGATAATGACCCACCTAAGGAATGAGACCCAAATGTGACCTTGAAACTCATTTATGTTTCATGCACACATAGCCTGAAGCTCAGTATACAAAGTATTTTTAGCAAACCTGCACTTTGACTGTGATCTGCCCACCTGGGTTTAGGTGTGGAATTTTCCACTTGTAGCATCTTTCAACATTAAAAAGCTTCCCATTGTGAAGTAGTTCAGAGTTTTGGGTTAAGGCTACTCAATCTGTACTATAAATGTCCATTAATTTAGCTGAGTCACCAGCAATCGAGAAGACAAATATTATGGGTGTAAAAGGTCTTCTGTGTATGTGGTAAGAATCTAGACAAAACCACTATTCATAGATTAAAGCTGCTATTACTTGCTGCTTCCCTGAAAAATAGAAGAGGTAAATTCAGTGTCTAGAGTTTAACCACAACCGGGATAATGTTAGAGTCATCACTTTTAAATAAAAATGAAAGGTATACCATCAATCTTAGAATACAGACATTAGCAAATTTACTCCACACATAGAAAATAGGCACTATGTTTTTACTTTAATATGCAAATTTAAGCAACTACCCCACAATATGACCTCTGCTAAAGCTTTATCAATAAGATCTTTTAACAAAGTCAATGTATCACAAGTAAATACAGAGAACTATATTTTATATCTATTGATCTTTGGCACATATCAACTTGGAGAATCTCAAAAGGCAATAAAATTTCTGACAGTTTTGCACATTCTTTCAATCTTTACATGAAAATATAAGGCCACAAAAAGGCAAGCTGAAATTTTAGGATATATGGAATAATTTTAATAAAAGAGTTTTACATATAGTACCTTACATATAGAACAGTGTGTTTGCAAATTTAAATAATATCTGAATGTACAGTGGCATGTATTCTTATCAAAGATAAATTCAAGTTTACTGTCTATCAGTTCTAAAATGCATTTATACAGACTGCTAGAACTGATACACAGAATGAGGCATAAAATATTCAAGTGTTATATGTCATCAAAAAGCCTCCTCTTAACAGTCTTTTCTCCCCTTTTTAAAAAAATTTCAAAACCTGTACATACATTATAATTTTTAAAAAGTCTATTAAAAGGTAACATTTCATGTTAACCACCAATTCATATAGTCTATAGTAATAAAACTAGATATGTGTGATATAAATATGTGTCAGTTATGTACATATGTACGTTGAGAGTTTAAACAAGCACACATGAACGCATACCTGCAATGGAGCACTGGGAGCACATACAACTCACATGAGGACTGGCACACAGTAGGACCTAGGCTCAAACTCCAGCAACAGCTAAGACAGCAACTTAGTTGCCTTTGGTTTTAGAAATCTGTCCATTTGCGGTCAAAGCTAAAAGTTTTGAGTGCACACATTTATTTTTTAAAAATAAAATTCATCTTCAGAAATGAAGTTTTTCCAGTATTTCACTACTAGCAGTTTAAAAAAAATCCACAGCCACAAATTATTTTGATACTTTTGTCACTCCTCATCCCAGCTGAGGTTACTTGCAATTTTTTCCTGAAGGCAACACCAAGCATATCCAGGACCAAGTGGCAAACCAAAGCCTGAATACTGCCATTCAATCACGTATCTGATATAAATAGTACATGCAACATACAAGTTTTGTTTGGACTGATGCATTATGCCAGATGTGGGGTGGAAGAAATCCCACAATATTTAACTTCTTCTTTCCAGCAGTTATCATCAACATTTGGCACATCGGACCCTTCTGCAAGCCAATTTGTTTTTAATGAGTTTAATGCCTGCAATAAATTCCAATTATTTGGTGTCTGTTTTCTAAACATATTCAAAATGAAGAATTCCACAATTGTTTTCCCCAAAAGTGAGACTTCTAGTATTAAGAACATTCATCACCCAAGAAAAAGCTCATGATCCTATAAAAGTTTAAATAACCTAAACTTCCGCACAGCTGGATCCAACTGCTGAGAAGGCAGTTCTTATAGCAACCTTGTAGAGCTTTCCAGAATTTAAATTTCCTTTACAATTTTGTTTTTGGGCAAATACTGGTTCAAAAATGTAGATCCTTCTACTAAAAACTACATACATACACCGTATTTCTTTCTACAGGTTTTGAACTTCAGGGAAGCCACTATTCAAACATTCTGGCAATTTGAATTCTTTAGTATAGATTATGTTCTACTTCATCGATCCTTGGCATAGAAAACATTATCTTTGCAGCTTCCTCACATATTTTAGTATTAGCTTCCTTGATAAAATTGCTCTTCAATTTCCTTTCCAAGGTGGCATCCTAGTGACATCGCACCAACTAACAAACATTACTAAGCTTTTTAACCATCTATTCAGCAATCATGTAGATAAAAGTGATTCTACTGAAGACAGCCACATTCTTTTCCTTAAGTGTTCACTGTCGTCATACAGAGCAAAGAGTAGTTATTTGTTGTACTTTGCCCATGTCAAGTAGGAGCTGTTTTATATGCCTCTTAAGTTGGGGCAGTCTTGCAAGAGGATCTGGTGGCTCCAACTCCCCTGTGAAATCAAGCCAGCTTTCCAGAACTAAAAGAGAGAAAACAACACACATTTAAATGGCATCTGGAAAATCAGTGAGAAAATAGTATAATCAGAAGATTGGTGATGGAGCCAAGAATTCACAACTTTATCTGTAAAGGCTAATGTATTCAAGCTATTTCTGACTCAGGGTTATTATTCTCCACTCAACAAGAGTTCTAGACCCTCCCCACCATGACTTTTATCTCTTACTTCAAATGATTTTTCCCCCATTTTGTAATGATGCCAGAGGTGGAATCCAGGTCTTCATGCCTAATAGGTGAGTAATCTACCACTGAGCTACATCTTCAGCCCAATTTTTTCTTTCATGTGCATATAGTTAACAGTAAACAATTGTTTCTTATGGAGGGCTGAGGAGATGGCTCAGTAGAATAAGTGCTTTCCTGGCAAGCACAAGGGCCTGAGTTCAATCCCCGGTTCCGCAAAAAAAAAAAAAAAAAAAAAAAAAAAAAAATTGTTTCCTATGCCTGCTCAACAGTAAACAATGGTTTCCTATGCCTGCTCAAGCTTTCTACTACTTAGATTTAAACTATTTCTACTTTTCAAAAAATCATTTATTTGGTACATGGTCTATGTAGCTCAAACTCAGTGATCCTCCTGTGTGATAATAAAATATTAAAATGTAAGAGAAAAACTACCTGAAAATCTGCATGCTAACTTATGATCAACCTACTTAATCTCACACAAGTTTGTTAATGCCACTTAACAAAAACTAATGAAAGTGAATATTCATATTTTTCTTGTCATATTTCAAACATGTTTAAACTCCATACATACTTCTAAAGAATGTAAGAGTTCAATGAAACTAATGAATATTCTATATGCATTGTATACTGAGCCAGGCAAATGGGTAGTGTTTAATAAATATCTATGTATCTTACCAAAAAAAATTAAAACATACACAGAACCACCAAAATATATGAAGATAACACCCAGTCATTTTGGCTCAAGTCCTTAAGACCCTACATGTGCCCAATACAGACAGTGTACATGGAGCTACAAAGCCATTTTGGTGCGGCAAGCACTAGCAGCTTGCACTCCAATGTTTAAGCACTGTACACAGCATCCTCATAGTACCAACGAACACACTCAGGACTGTGCATCAGATCTTTGTCAAGTTACCATCAACTTCTTTTTCTATCAGATCCATCCTGCTGGCAACTTCGTTCTGCACGTTCTCAATGTGGGTGAGGAGATTGAGCTGCCACTGAAGATGTGTGTCTCCTGGATCTTCAGTGCCCCTTTTCTCGGTATGAACAAATGTCTTATTCCCATAAGCTGGATTCTTTTCCAAAGGACCATTGGAAAAACAAAACATAGAGAACTGATGAGATGTAGTCAAAAAGGGGAAGCTACATTAAAAACCTCATCCCCTCACTTACCACTACAATCTAATTTGCTTCTTGGAAGACTTTTAGGAAGTGTGGGCACCTGCCAGATTACTTCTACCAGTCTTTAACAGTGTATGTGATCACTCTGTCTCCCTACAAGGCCTAGCATGTCCAGCTAGGGAGAGGACTTCAATAAATGTACTACATAAATTAAGTCACTAATTCAATTCCATAATCAGAATGATCAGAAAATTTGGGCCAATTAATTTCAAGTGACAACCTAAGGGAAGTGAGGGCAAAGCAAAGATGGGAAAATCAAGAAAACTGTCAGACAAACATAAAGTCTAGTTAGCTACAGACTGCACTTCACTGCTGCAGACATGAGATGAGGGAAAAGTAAAACTTTCAAAACCTTCAGGAGTACAAAATGCTTAATATATGCACATAAAATTTGAACTTAGATTTGCTACAAATAATTCATTTCACAGGAAGGGTATTATTTTGACAAGGATAGCTAACCACAGATTTTAAGAAATATAATCTTAGCAAAGTCAGTTAAGTATTTATTTATAGAGATCACTTGATAAGGAAGCCAACAACATAAAAAACTAACTTTAAAGCGATCTTGCTAACTGATAATAAAAAAATGAAGATAATCTCACATCTCAAAGATAATCCCAATGAACAAAAGAGAGATTCCATGTACATACAGTGCTAAGAATTCAGTTTACTGTATAGTGGGATTAATATATATTTACAAACATGCCAAACTTAAAAAAAAAAAAAAAAAAAAGACCAAGTGCCCTGTCTTATCTAAATACATAATAAAGGCAGGCAAATGAGGCCCATACATACTTCCATATTCTCACATACATCTTCATTTGGAACACAATGTGGCGGGGAGGTACCTACTTAGATACTTTTAAAACTGAAACTTTCCTTCAAACAGATACGAAAACTATTTTTGTAAACAGGGAAACAGTTACAACAATTCTGAGTTAAGGGGTAAGTAAAAGTTTAAGTGGGTAATGTTTTCCTGTAGAGGAAACAAAAGCATATTTGATTTTTTGGTATCTGTAATCCTGGCAGTACCAACAATACCTGGGAAGTCAGTAGCCTTTATCTGTCACTTTTCCTATGTTGTTTGTCACATTACAGAGGTAAAGACAAAGCTGTACCTTGTCTGGAATTCCATGTTCTTTTGAGTATTGGAAACGTTTTTTTCCTCTCATAGGGAAATCTTGTTCTTCCTCAAAACTGCTCAAATCATCATCATCTGAGCTCCCAGGGTCTGCAAAAGATCTACATTCCTGACCAAAATTTGGTGGCTTTTGATAGCTGTGTTCACTTGTTATGTAAGTTCCTTCCATCTTTAGGGGTAAACGAAGAGGTTCTTTATGGTTCTGTATATGTCTTTTTTCTTCTAGATTAACTGTGTCTTGACTTATTTTTTTTTCTGCTCCAACTATTACTTGATCTTGGTCTTTTCGCTTCCCAGAATAAGCCCAGAGATGAAGGTCAGGGTGGTGTTTATTTCTTAAAAGTAAGTTAGATAAACAACAGTTCAGAAAAATAGTATCTAGTAACAAGTTGAAGACCATAATAAATTTCAGAAATAGGGTTGGAAGTCTGGACTCAAGACAAAAGCAAACGTATTCAAGTGAATTTGCACTAACATTTTGTCCAAAATTTGAATTCTTTCAATTTTAAATTGCCAAGAAGAATGTGGTCAGTTCTAGCTGAGCAGGAAATACTTAAAAGGCATCTGCTAGGGAGGCAAGTGGTAGGAAGCAATTACTCACATCGTGTGAATAAAAAGACTGGATTTGGAATAAAGCATGATGCATCCAGAGACTGTGGTCTGGCATAGGCAGAAAGTTTGAGAAGACATGGCAACAACTTAATCAGCAGGGAAGGGCTCTGACAGCATGCTGCACAACTAAGAGTGCTCACAGGCAACAGGAAGCACACACTCCGGTATAGGAAGAGACAACCTCTTCTTTATCTTTCACTAGCATCATGCTTCCAGTAGCCCAGAGGATGGAAGTACACAAGACTAGAGCCACAAGGGGTCAGAAAGCACAGCAACTGTGACGTGAAATTAAATAGCTGGCTGAGAAGCCACCAGAGAGGAGAGAGCAGTGAGGCAAATGATGCACAGCAATCAGAGGAGAGTATGGCAGAGATCTAGGAGAAAGGATGGAAGGCGGCAAAGGGGCAAGCTTTTGACCAAGGCAAGTAGCTTCAAATGAAAAAAATCTTGTGAGGAACCAGAGAATCAGCCAGTTTTTATCTAAATATGAGGTTTTTATTTGTTCTTTTAAATAACTCTTTGCAGGCTTTAGGAAGGAATGAACATAAGACCTTAAAGAAGATTCTGCAATAGTGTGTAGGGAACTTGAAGCTTTTCTTTAAGGGAAATCTATTGGGAACTAAAACATTTGATACACAGCAGAGGTAAATTCTAGAATCTGCTCGTTCCTCTCACCAATCTTGAGGTGATTAAAGAATACATTCAGTCTGCCTAGAAACCTGTCTCATCCCTCCAGTATTTCTGAAGGTAAATAAGATAGGGGGGTTATACAGTAACTACATTTAATTTTGTATACATGGTGAGAATACAAAAGGACTAGGATGAAAACTGGTTGAAATACTAGATGTTGTACTGATCTTTAACCACTCTCATGGACTCAAGGATAGGTTGGCAGCTTCCTGTCATCTAACAACTAACCTTTCTTTCCTCGTTAATTTTTCTTTTTCTTTTTCTTTTCTTTTTTTTTTTTTTTTTTTTTTTTTTTTTTTTGAGACAGGGTCTCACTGTGCAGTTCAGGCTGGCCTTGAGTTCACTATGTTGCTCAGACTGGCCTCAAACTTGCAGTGATCCTCCTGCCTCATCTAATTTTTCTTCTCTACTGCTACACTAGATATTCAAGGCCATCGGTACTCTCTGTTTATACACTTACACTGGACCCTTGACTTTGGAGCTCAACTCAATCTCCAGGGCTGGTTCTCATTCAAGTGTCAACAGAAGGCTCAACAGGAAGGGATATTGGCATGTTTCTTCCAATACTCTCCAAGGATTAAATCTGTATCTGGGACCATTTGGAAGCACAAGTCGCCAAAATGTGGATCATAACTCAAGACTATGGTCATTAAGTTAATATCCCAGGGAATTTATTTCTTAGGCTGTTCATAACTCAAGGGTCTACTGTATAGTTAAATGGTATTTCTTCCCTTTTTCAGATTTTCTTTGGTGTACACCACAGTGGAGACTCTCTTCACCCCCTTTTACTTACTTTAGGATTCCAATTTTTAGCTGTAAACCATGTAGCACTTCTGTCACGCCGTAGACATCAGCAAGCAGGTGATGTGTGGACACTATTTTTTTGGCATTGAGATGAGAATAATTTTCTTTTAAAAATGACAGCCCACACATTCTTCCATTATTCAACCAATCCTTATCATAACGATATTTTGCATTCCACCTCTGACCTACAGACAAATGAAAATCACAAAGGGCTTCACTAAGTCCTATCTCCCTTTCATTGCTGTCCCACTCAGTGAGCAGCAAGCTTTGAAACCAAGAGCAGACTCAAAGCGAGATTTGGCCTGCAAGGTGAGGCACAATGTTCTCCACACCTGTCATGTTCCTGCCCAATAAGGAGACTCAAAAGCTCTGTTAAGGATGGAGTCAGTAACAGATGACAGCTGTGAAGGGAACCCTAACTGCATTGTTTTTGATGTTCATGTATCAGTCATCTGCTCTTTAAAATACTTGAACACTAATAGAAATTAGATCCTATATAGTCAGATGTTCATGGATCTGTGTCATCTACTACACTATGAAGTAAAGACAAGGTTTGCGACAATCATCTTATAAGGTTTGGCAAATAAATGGCACCCAATAAATGCTACTGAATGAAGGACAAAGGTCTACCTTTGTTACTGAATGAATAATAATGAACAAAAGGCCCACAATACATGCTGGTGAATGAATGAGCAAATGTTTACATTCATCCAAGTCTGAATAATTCCCACTCCCTACTGTGACATTTTCTCTTTCTGTAGGCATGGAACACTGGCCTTTTAATTGAATATACCTAATGATTTTGTGTCTTTGAAGGTAAAATTATAGTCAATAAGCATATAGTCAATATGCTCCTTCAAGAAACTCTTAGCATGGAGGGAAGGCACAAAAGACTAGGTGTCAAAAAACAGGTTTCGTCTCAGTTGGTCATGTCCGTGCTACTTGTTTGTAGAAGGAATGCAGCTTTCTGTGCCCCAGCTGCTCCTCTGTAAAATAAAGGGACCAAAGGCAATGACCTCATCTGCTCCACAATGAACTGGATGTAAAGGGTTACCAAAAACTTCATATTCAAAAGATGTTAGGAGGAATTAAGTATAGAATACTGCTTCATTCACATCACTATAAATATACCTAGCTAGAAACCAGTGCACAGGAAAAAACAAAAGCCGACCAGGATCAAGCTCATCTTTGCCTTTTCATGCTAATATGCTTGCCTTCATAATATGAAAATGAAATAATAACAGTAACAAATATTTGAAACTCTAAGATGGAAGCTGATTCTAGCCAGCCAGCAAGTGCCACCTACAGTATAAGTGATACCCACAGCAGTCCTCGGTCGTACACAGAAGTCTTGGCGTCTTGCAGTAGGCACAGGAGGCACTTACCTGGAGGGTCTCGGCAGATGTAGCAGACGTACTGCTCCGGGATGCTCTCCTCCAGCAGCCCCATGCACACGCTGTGCTGCCAGCACAGGCACTCTTCACACTGCCAGAGAACAGAGGAGATGACCAATGGCCATGCTTCCTGCACAGAGGATGACGCCCTGCCTCCTATGAGCTGGCATGCTTTCTTCCACGCTCAGTCCAGATCTCAGTTGACATTACAAAAAGCAGATCATCATTTAAGATGCAGAGGTTTCACGGCCAGCCAGATAGCTCAAAGGACTAAAGGCAGAGCACAGTGGCTAGGATTCTATCCCTTGTGTACTGTGCTGGTCCTACCCGTGGGACATGCTGAGATGGTGATTGAGATTGGGGATGGTGGTGCACGCCTATAATCCCAGTGCTTGGGAGGCTGAAAACAGGAGAATCACTACGAGTCTGATCTATGTAGTGAGACCCTATAATCTCTATAGACCCTATAGACCCTGTCCTAAATACATCTTAAAAAAAGATGCACAGGTTTGAAATAGTCATGTATTTAAAATATTCCTTTTGTTGTACCCATTAATCTTCTGATAAATTACTTAACCATAAAATATTAGAATCTTCCTTATCTATTCTCAACTGATTTTTATGATATCCTGAAAAATTTAAAATATTTTATTAAATATTTTAAAATATTTTATAAAGTGCAGATGTTTTTGAGACAGGGCCTTGCTAAGTTGCTCAGACTGGTCTCCTGCCTCAGCCCCTGAAGTAGTTACACACCAGAATTTCTATTTTAAAGATAGTAGCAATGCCATGAGAGATCACTTTTTAATATGCCAATCATGTGGTAGAAGTACAAATGTGTGGTTTATTTGAAAACACTATTCAAAAGATGGGAGAAAAATGAAAGGACATTTTATTGCTATAACTAACATCTCTTAATTTTCTATGGCATCACAAAAAAGGACTATGTTTCACTTTCTTAGATACTCCTCCTGTAAAGAGAACGCTGACAGAATTTCTTCTTTGAATAATGGAGAGTGACTGTATACTTCTGATTCTTAAGCACCGCAGACACTGACCATTAGAAGAATCTTCCCCTCCAGTGCAACTCACCCACTTTAACAACCCCTGAGTTTGAGCTTTAAGGCCGCTAACTAAACACCCAAGCAAAGGAAAAAGCACTATGATAACAAGGGTCTACTTCATTTGATGAAGAGATTTCCTAATACTGACCAGAAATTATAAGCTCCATCTTCAGCTATATAACTAGGGAAAAGGGAACACACGCTGATCTACCTTCTGAGCACCTGAAATAACGTGGTACAGAAGGGCAGAGAGACAAACTAACTACCTGAATCATGAAGCCGTTCTCCTCATCCATTTCACAAATACATCGCACAATTTCATTAAGAGCATCATCCTCATCCTGCGATTCCTCAAAATTAGTTGAATCGAAGTCTTGATTGTATTCATCCCCACTCAAAAGCAAACTCTCTGTTGAAGAATCATCTAAGAATTCCATATCTGATAAGTCTAGAACATACACAAAAAGTACACTCAGCACATTTTTTCCATTCTTGTGTCATTTTTCAGAAGAAAGGAGCTATGGGAAGTGGCTCTAAGCTATACACAGGGATAAAATAAGTAAGAATAAACCACTTGCCTTTGAACAAAGAAACATTATTTTTGACGCTTAGATAATTATGACTTCTTCTATCCTAATGTATACAGTGGTAAATAACACTAAGTATCTGTGTTCAGGTTTACGTATTGGCTATGGGCTAATAATAATTTATATTTGTACATTTCTAATACATTTTCACAAATACTACCCTTTTCAGTGTTTTCACAAAAATTAGCCATTTTGGTTGTAAGAAAAAAATAGTCTTTGTTAAACCACAGAGATAAAAAAAACCTGAAGAATGGTGAAAGAACTTGCTGTCTAGAGTCAATAATTAACAATCTTCTCAGAAGTATCAGTAGTTTAACTACCACTGTACTTGATATTCACCAGATACGACATGAAGCACTTTAAATTGGCAGTGGTCATACAGCAGGCAGTGCTAAAACCAACTGAGAACTGACTACCTGACTGCATTTTTGACAACTTCTTTCATAATCTAATGTTTTATTAGCATACATTTGTGACATGTAATAATTGCATTCCATTTAGGGGAATTGGAACAAGTTAATTACATGTTGATAAAAATCTTTTGAAACACTAAGCCTATTGCAGATACTAGATCACATGGATGACCATGATATACAATTTGATTTAAATACAGGTTTTTGGTTTGTGCTTTATAACTGGGTTGATGCATACCTTATAATTTTATTAAGGCTAATGAGAGAAAAACAAACCAAGGTATACATAAGGGAGCCTTTATTTATCGCATCATCAGAGAAGAAATGATGACTGGACACTGGAGAAAATTTTACAATACTGTACTTAGGAAGTTTTGGGAAAACTGTGCCATCATGAGACCACTTGGTGGATGACACTGCTGCTGCTGCTGTATGCTTCTGAAATGGAGCACACTGAGCCAGGCACTCTGGCGACGAAGGTGAATCTTAGCTGACTTCTCTAGGCCCGAGTCAGTCTGGCTTATTCCTTCACCTGGTTATCACGTATCTCCCCTTTGTACAACATCAGAATCAGTGCAACAAGAAGAGTACAGAAAGACGTAACTGAACGTTACATCCCTAGCTACTAAGAATGAAGCATGATATATATAGCAGTCATTCACAATGTCTGCGGAGAGTTAAGAAGGAAGTCAGTTAGATTCCAGCTAAGAGAATTCATGCTATTTATGTTTGAAATATTTTATATGGAGATCAGTAGTATAGTACGTGCTTATCATACACAAAGAAGGCCCAGGTTTAATCCCTAGCAATACGGAAAATTAAACAATAAGTATTTCATAGAACTTATTGTCTCTTTCATCAGTTTCTAATCTTGCTTACTTTCCATGAGTCAATATTTTTGAATGTCTTATTTCTGATTTATTGAAGTTAATATTTTGTAGAAAATTAAGTAAATGTCCCCTTTCCTTGGAATCTCTGGACATCCTAGAGAAAGTGAGGAGAAATGAGACAATGGTGAAGAAATACCTGAAAATACTCAAGCGAGATATAAACCTATTAGATACTGAATATTTTTCTGATATTAATAACATCTATAAGCCTACTGGCTGAAATATAAAACTAGTAGTTTCTATTGAGCGTTCCTGAATACAAAGTTCAGGTTTCAAAATGATGGACTAAACATGGATGAAGAGTTTCAAATACTGCTACAACATACATATGGTACCAAATGGCTATCATGACACAATAATGAACTTAAAACTGCAGCACTGAAAGGAATCAGTGTGTAACACACATATATTAACTTGGTGTTAGCCTTCAAATTTATAATGTTGGCATGCAAAAGTAACATATTAATTAGAAAATCCAACAGAATAACTCCCAAGCACTAAACACTTGCTTGGCTGGATTCTGGAGAATGAGTGAATGGAGCACCAGGTTTATTTGCTTAAGGAATGCAAATAAAAGTTCCTCTTGTGTTTACATAGTAGGAATCAAGTGAATGGCTCTAATGAATGTCATAAGAATAGCTCTCTCTGAACTGTTAAACTATCACAGCTATTTCCCAAGACAATATCCCCAAAATGTTGTTTCCAAACCAGGAACACTATTCTCACATAGGAACTGAATGGAAATCAGAAATTTTAGACAGAGGCTCAGACACTGATTCCACAGTCTCTCCAGGCAGTTGTGATATATCCCACTGAGGGCTCTGCCTCTATTAACAACCTTCTTTCTTTCGCCCAGCCTGGTGCTTGATGAGAAGAATAGCCCAGCAGAGGAAGAACTCACGTGCACAGGTATGACTCTCTCCACCCCTCTCGGGTATTCTTGTTCCAGCACAACTACCAGCCCAGACAGAAACTCTTCTTTTTCAACACCATCCCATCAGACAGTGACAGCCTACAGCAGATGAGTGCTCTTCATGACTTCCCTAAGTCTTACTTAGTAGTGCTCTGTGGCAGGACCCAGGACTGGTATGTTTTAAAAACACCACAGCAACGACTAATGTACACCTGAAGTGAAGACTCACTGGGCCAAATAAGAAAAAAGGAGACCTGTATTTGTTCGAAAAGGCTGCAAAGAGGAGCAGAATAAACTTTTTCTTGATCCTTTTTCCCACCTTAAACTTTCTTTTTTTCTTCTCTGAGGCAGGGTCTCATTGTAGTTCAGGCTGGCTTTGAAATCACTATGTGGCCTTGGTTGGCCTCAAACTCATAGCAATTCTCCTGTCTCAGTCTCTTGTGTGCTGGGATTATAGATGTGCAACATCATGCCCACCTCAGACTTTTAAAAATTAAATTTTAGGGCCAGTCAAATAGCGCAGTGCATTAAAGTACCTGCAAGCAGGCGCAGGGGTCGGGGGTTCAATCCCCAGGCCTGTCATACCGGCCTAGCCCCGGAGTGCACTGAGATGGCAATAGAGACTGGGCATGGTGGCGCATGCCTGTAATTCCAGTTCTTAGGAGGCTGTAAACAGGTGGATCAGTATGAGTTCAATCTAGTACTGAGACCCTGAACACCCTATAGACCTTTCCCTAAAATACAAAATTAATTAATTAATTTTGCGCAAAAATTTTGCGCTTATTTCATATTAAAAGGAAGAAAATGCTCTTCTGCACAGGGAGTCAGGGAGTAATCAAGCCTAGAACAGAACAGGTAGCAAATAGTGCTAAAGAAAACAAGATGGAGTGCCTACCTAGGGCACTAAGAGCATACCAACCACATCTCTGGGCTTTACCACAGATGAAAATCCCAGGCTTATTTTTCATTCCTCATTCTGGTCCCTGCCATGGTGAAATACTCTCAAGGCACTGTCAGCACTGTCTAGAGCAGGGAGACTCTCCTACTGCACAGAGTAACAGAAAGGAGGGAAGAGTCCTTTAATACCTTCCACCATCAGATGACTTGAAGGTGACTATAATGGATTTCAAATCTACTGCTCTTTTCACTAACATGGCCTAATGCCTATTTAAGGGTGCCTAATGCCTGAGTGTATGTAATCAGACTTGACCACTCTTGCCCAGCTTTGATCACAGATGTACCTGTGACAAGCAATTCAAAAGTATATTTTTAAGACAATGATAAGTATTTGGTTAAAAAAGCAGTTGTTAGGGTTAAAGATAAACTTTGTTTTAAATTTTAACGCTAAGTAAGTCATAAAGTTACTATACCCTTACTTACCTATAAAATGTGTATAATACTCCTTTATACATTTGTAGTAAAGTATGAAAATATATGTAAAAAACACCTATGAAAGTTTAGTATAGACACTGATACTAGTTTCATTAAATGCCAATAAAATGCAGCTCAAATGTCTAATATTGACCTTTCCCCATAAGTTTATGTACCATCTTTGTGTATCTTTGTCCTGCTTAAACAGGCATTTCAAAAAGCACATTCATTCTCAGCTCCACATTTCGCATTTTAGACTGTTTTTACACATTTAAACCTACTTTCTCCACTAAGATCAACAGACAGAATAGCCCGTGGGTATTGATAAGTTGTAGTTTTCTCTGTAAACATGCTCCGTGCAGCCAGAGAACTCCCAGAAGATCGCGTCAATGGAGAGCAGCACCTTTCCAAAAATTCCAAGGAACTGTCTTCATAGTCTGAATAGTCTGCAACACAAGATACATACAGGAATCATAGGTAATCAAGGAAGGTCATTATGAACCTCATGCCGCTTCTCTCTCTCAGCCATGAACACTTAGGTAATTATCTATCTGATGGAAACAGGTTTGGCACACTCAGGAAATCAGCATATCCCACGCAGTGTACTGAGTAGGGACTACCAAGTTCTACCTGGTAGCAATAGGTGTCTGCCACATAATCAAAAACTGCAAACTGACAATTTCTACATTTTCTTAGATTACAAGCATCATCAAATCTACAATAAGAGATTTAAGATTAGCCTACTGGGGCCGGAGAGATGGCTCAGTAGAATAAGTGCTTGCCTGGTAAGCACAGGGTCCTGAGTCCAATCCCCGGTACCACAAGGAAAAAAAAAAAAAAAAAAAAAGATTAGACTCTTGTATAAGAGATGCATCTGGCATTTGCACCATATTATAGTAAGAAATTGATCAATAAATCTTTCCAACAAAATCCTCTGAAAGAAATGAATTGGTCCTAAAAGAATTGTCCAAGTTTTGTTCTCAGTTTGGGAAATACTATACCAATGCACAAAAGGAAAAACCCTGTACAGTTTATGAAGGGGAAGGTCTGAGAGAAAGGGAACTCAGAGGAGAGTGACCTTAGAACACGCAAAGCCTCCACAGCTAAGAGTATGTGGCATATCTGACCCACACACACCTGGCTTAAAGCACAGTGAGAGAAGGGGACCAGATATGAGGCCAGACTGAGAGCAGCTACACTGGGTAACACATTTTATTCTAAAGTAACAAGAAGCCATTTAAGGTTGTAAGGGTACACAGGACGTGTCATGGCCTAATCCATCCCCAGATCACTCCAGTGGCACACATGGAAAAGGGGGGACAGGTGAGAGCTCACAGAGCACTAGTTTAGGCAACAGATGCTGGTGGTGGCTTGGGTGGGGGAGATGGATGCTGAGACGAAAACAAGGAAGTACAGGAAGATACCGCAATCTTTAGAGTGGGGGGGGGGGCAGGAATGGCATCAAGAAGACAGATTTCCAGGCTTCAGCTTGAGCAATTAGATTCAGAAATAGACAGGACAGTGAAAGGGAGACAGGGAAAATAGAGGTAGCAAAGGTTCAGAGCAAGGCTTTTTAAGAGGTGAGAACCTACATATGCTATATGTAGGAATCTAAAGATCCATGGAGGGGGGAAGGAAAACAGCAATAGATGTTAACAGATGCCGAGGACAGAGTGGATGTATTAAGTATGCAAGTAAGAAGACATGGACAGGAGAGGACCATGTTTCCAACTGTGTACCTACTACCTCAGCTGAGTGTGATGCAAAAAATATCACTAAGGCAGTTTAGAGAATATAATCAGAGGTGGACACAAGTGGAAAGATATGGAAAAAGGCAGACACACAAGTTGACAAGAGAAGAGTAGTAATAACACTGGTCTGTGTTACGTGAAGGGGCTGGCTATAGTAAGCAGAACACAGCCTATGCCCTCATCCCTGGAACTGGTAATTACTTAATGTTACATGGCAGAGGAGAATTAAGATTACAGAGGAGATTAAGCAAACCAGTTGGTCAGAAAGTAGGGAGAGTGCCCTGAATTTGGGTGGTTCCCTCTATCCCCACGGGTCTTTAAAAGTGAAAGAGGGAGGTAGAAGAGTTGGCATCAGAGCGAAGCAAAATGAGACTTGACTGGATAACATCAGCTTTGAATGGGAAAGAAGACAAAAGGGGAAGAGCAAGGCAGTCACAAAAGGCAAGAACATGAACCATCCCTTTGAACTCCAAAAGAGAATGCAGTCCCGCAGATTCCCTGATGTTATTAGCCCAGTGAGTTCCCTTTTGAATTTCTGACCCCCAAGAACTTGAAGATCCTAAGCCTTATTTTACACCACTGATATGCAATCATCTGTGACATCTGCTATGGGAAGCTTACGCAGTGGTTGTCATAAATAGCAGAGCACAGCCAACACCAACTGCAGGCTGCATGTCCCAAAGGTAACTTTAAATACTTTCCATGTGCCAACTCTTTATTTCCTCACAACCAACCCATAACAGAAGTCGGATTGCTGTGGCTATTTCACAAAAGGAAAGAATGAAAGCACAATAGGTTAAGTAAACTGTCCGAGGATGCTCAGTTATTATTGGCAAAGAAAACATTCAAACCCAGACAACCTGACTCTAAGAACCTCATTTTTAACCACCAAGTGCTATTTCTGCACCATACCTGTGTTCCTTACTGCTATCTCATTTAGGGATTACAAAGAAAGCTTACTGCTATGCTTCAAGGCTTAGATCAGAAATAATCTCCCATATATTAATCTTATTTCTTGATCATTCAAACTTTGATAAATTTTATATAAATCTATTTTGTACCACTTTTACCACACAAATGACCCCTTCCTGGTAGACAGCCAATGTGCTTTGGATTACCTGCACTATGCGCTTACATGCTTGCTGATACGGTCTTCTTTGGGAACCTTCGCTTTTGCTATGCAAGGCCTTCGTTATCCACATTTCTAGCTCTAGTCCTTCTGGACATCTCACTTTGCCCATATTATTAGGCATGTGACCTGCTCAGAGTAACAAAACTAAAAACTGGTAAATGAGTTACTAGTAAATCCCAACGCAGTGACTTTTCATAATGCAGGTTGAATACAATGCAACTTTCACATTGGGTGAACTGATTTTGATAACTAGAACATGTCAGTCCAATAGTGTATGGAACAACTGTGAAGAACTACTTGACTAAATTACAACAGTTCTAACTTAATTTAAATAAAAGTTTTCCATAGCAATAAAGACAAAGAGATGAAAACAATGCAGTCTGCTAACCAATCCTGAAGGTACAGAAGGTAGTTAACAATATAGGTTGGTGATTAAAAATGCAGACTCTAAAGTTGGACTATGGGTTTGACTCTACTTTCCACTCTATTAGCTCTGCAAGCTAAAACAACTCTATGTACTGCAGTTAACTGTAAAATGCAACAGTCAAGCCTGCTGTAATGGGTTAGTATAAGGATTAAATTAATACTTTAAAATGCTTAATGTTTGATACATAATAAATACATGATATGCAAAATAACATTGAGTGGTGTAGACACTCAAAATAACATTGAGTGTCTACAATTTAGAAAGACACTAGGAACCTCATAGAGTAATAATGTGAATTCTTTACCATCAGGATATCCTCAAAATTTTAAAATATTTAAAACCTCTTATTTACTGCTTAAAGATTCTTCTTCTAATGTAATCATTTGGGGAAAATTATTGCTCCTAGATGAATGTAAATAGCCCAGAATAAATTTTTTTCAACTGTAATAATTAACTACAAAAATGCTGGTAATTACCAGACTCCACATCTGCTGTTTATAAACACCAATGCTTCTGGGCATCTTCAGCATTTACTAGCACTCCCTGCACAAAGTTACAATGTTCATCTACAGACCTGATTTTAAAATATAAGCAAATATGTAAGATTCATTTCTTCTTCATTAGAAAAAAATATATAGCTAAAGATATAGATATATGTAAAACATTACTTTTATTTTAAAAATGACTTTTGTACAAGACTATTTTTTAAAGGCTTTTAAAACATTTATTTATTTAATTTTTATTTTTTTGGTGGTACCGGGGATTGAACTCAGGACCCTGTGCTTGCCATACTGAGCTATCTCCCCAGCTCCTGTACAAGACTATTGTAGCCTTGTACACTATTCTAAAGTTCAAGCTTTCTTTGTAATTTTTTTCTCTTTAATTTCTAGTCATTCCTTTTTCTGCTGCCTTATCACCTGCTGTGTTCTCCTAAGCACTCTGTATACCACATTCTGAGAGTAAAGGTAGTCCTTCTCTTACTGTTTGTTTTGATAACCCCTTCTTATTACCGTTTCTCCCACATTCTGGGTCTGTATGTGGCACTAAGCCCTGCAATGAGCCTCAGTCCCGAACTGAGGCAATGTAAGAGAGCATGAACAGCAGGCAACTCCCCACAGCACTGATAAGCCTGGGTCTTCACCTACAGCCCTGCCACATTCATTGCCTCAGAGAAGACTCTGGCAGGCTGGGAGCTCATCTGGCAATTTTATTTGCAGTTTGAAGCTGTAACACACCATTCACAGCAAGGTATTCAGGAGTAAAGAGTTTATGTTTTTGTCTACGGGGCTCTTGTGTTTCTAAACTTTAAGTCACTTGGAGATTGGATTCTAACAATTACACAGGAAGGGGACAGGAAACAGCTTTCTGGAGTGTGCAAAACTGTCAATCTTTATTATTTATTTTTGGACCAGTGATCAAACTTAGGACCTTGTACTTGCCAGTCAGGAGCTTCAGCCACTGAGCTATCTCCCCAGCCCTGTCAACCTTTGTTTTTTATTTGTTTTTTTGATTTTGCATTTTGAAGTTTACTCTGGAAGTTTTAGAGTTACAGGACATAGGAACTTCATATTCTGTGGAAAAATTAAATATTATTTTTGGACCATGAAGAGAGTTGAAATCTGAAGTATTTCCCAACTGCAATTATCCACTATGACACTGCCTCACTTGGTTTGTATTTCTTTAAACTGGTTTTATGAAATACTTGATGAATACGGTAAAAAAAAAAAAAATAGGTATGATATAAAGAATATCAATAACAAAGAATACTCACATACTGAACATGAAATTTAAAAGAAAATTACCATTTTAATTCCCCTCACGTCACTTATAACAACGTCCCTTCCTCACCTCAGAGTTGCACTATCCTGAATTTTTATTGATTATTCTCTTACAGCTTTTTGTTTTTCTCACATCACAACTGAATCTCTAAAAAATATAGAGTTTCATATATATTTTTTGATCTTTATCTAAATAGGTCATACAGTGTTCTTTTCAGTGAATAGACTTTAGCATAACACTCTGTCCTTGAGACTCCTGTAGATGTAACTCATTCACTGACCTTTAAATGAAGACACAGGTGACTCCTCTGGGATAATGATGCAGCTTCCAACACTGCTAGGACAACCCAGTGATTTGCTCCTCATATGCCATGTGAGTTTCTTCAGTATTTTTTAGGTACAAGCAAGCTACTTTGAGCAGGAGCTGTGAGGTTGTCTCCATTTCCTCAGCAACACTTGGTATCATATAATTTGTCATTTTGCCAATATAGCACATGTGGAACATACTTCAGCACGTTTCAAACACTACATTTACCAAGCCTCTCACAAGATTGAGCATCACACTATAATTAGCCTTATGATAATACAAGTTTCTGCTTCATTTATACCATGTTTTATCTGTTTTTTCTAAGGATTTTTCTTTCCTGCAGGTCTCACTATGCAGCTCAGACTTATAGTGATCCTCCTGATTTCTGCTTCCCTAGTGCTGGGATTATAAGCATGCACCACCATGCCTGGACTCCATCACCGGCTTAGCACACCTGGGGGCGGGGCCAGCATGGCATGCGGTGCCAGGGATCAAACCCTGTCCCCTGCACTTAACTAAGCAAGTGCTTAGTCCGCTGAGCTATATTGGCGACCCTTATTTGTTTTCTTTTTGATCTGTAGGAGTTGAAAATATTCTAACACTAACCTTTTGTCAGGTGTAGTGTTGCAGTAAGATTCTGTGTTTTGGAAGTTCTTTTATAATGTTTTTCCATGAACCAATGTTCTCACTATCAGTCTAACTACTTTCAACTTTCCTCTTCAGATTAGCACTTTTTTGTTGAAAACCATTCGCTGCCCAATGATCCTTGCCCAAAGCTGTCTTTCAAAGATTTATAGTTTTCCTTCAGTCTTTGATAAAATTTTTATGTATAATTCAAGATAGAGGTTCAATTCATTTTCCACATACACATAGGTGAAGTGCTCTAACACCACAGCATCTTCACCCCACTGATCTATGACAGAAGCTCTGTGCAAACACTTTGAACTACTTTTCTCTACTCTGTCCCTGATCAATATGTATTCCTCAAAAAAAACAAAGTGCCTTAGTAACTGTAGCTGAAAAGGTAGTTTTCTTTATTCATCAAGAATGGCTGTGTTACTTCTGGATTTTTATTTGGTCATATTGTTCCCAAATTCACTTTGAAGATTTATTTAAAATGAGTAGATCTGTTTTCAATCCTAAATCTTCCAACCTATGAAATGAATTCTCTTCCTTTTATGAAGGGCTTCTTTAATGTTTCTAAATGTTTTATAATCAATTATCTAAGTACATATGGATGTAAAAAATGGATTTGCTTCATTTATAGAGATAGTAATATTTATTCTTTTTTCATTCTTATTGTGGTAATTTCATTAGCTAATTTATGTTTAGACTGACACTGTGCATTCAGATTTAGAAGGTTCTAACCCTTTCATCTATTGCTACATTAATGCTACACTGATAATTTTCATTGATGGTTTATGCATTTATGTCCTTAGAAACCTGTGGTTGTCCTATCCCATTATATTCTGTTTTTGATACAAATTTAAGTCATCTAAAATAAATGTGGACTTGTACTATGCTCCTAGGAGTGCCATGAGAAAGTACCACAAATGTAGTGGCTTTAAACAGCAGAAACTGCCATGTGTAGTGTTGCACAACTTAGAATCTCATAACTGTGGGAGGCTTAGGAAGAAGGATCTCAAATTTGAATCTCACATGGGCAACTTAGCAAGACCCTGTCTCAAATAATAAAAAGGGGTTGGGATATACCTCACTGTTACAACCCCAAGTTCAATTCCCAATATCAAAAGAAAAAAAAGGGGTTTCAAAAAGAGATCAGAATTAGGTACTGGCCATGCTCCTTGGAAGAGTCCAGTGGTAAACACTTCCTAACTCCTCTGAAGCTTCTCGTGGCTCAGGTTCCACAGCTGAGGGTTCCACCACTCTACTCTCTGCCCTCATCTTCCTATGGTCTTCCTCCCCATGAGCCTCAAAATTTCACAGGGTTCCACTTGTTTTCTCCTTTTCTAAATTTGGAAAAAATTTATATAGAGAGCAATGTGTTTCTTTAGTGTTTGTTAGAGCTTAGCAAAAAGCTTTCTGAATCTGAGCTCCTTGCTTGGAAGATTTAAAAATACTAAGGTCCTTTAAGATTCAGAGGCTGCTATTCAGGTTTTCACCTTCCTGCTCACGTTATTTCTGATGACTGCCCGTATGTGCACCTAACCTTTCAGCTCCTGGTACAAACTTGCCAGGGTCATCTTTTCACCGTCTGCTACACTGCAGTCATGCTCTCGCTATTGCAGTACTGTTCGTTTGCGCATGTTGTCTTCTGGATCTTTCCAGAGGTTCACTTTTTAGTTTTTCTCTTATAATTTTTTTTTAATGTATTTAGTACAAGATCTACAGGGTCTCACTACACAGATCAGACCCATAGTGATCCGCCTACTTTCAGCCTCCCAAGGACTGGGATGACAGGCACGTGCCACCACGCCCAGTCTCAGTCGCCATCTCAGCACGCCAGGGGCGGGGCCGGCACGGCACGCCAGGGATCAAACCCCGGTCCCTGCGTCTGCCTAAGCAGGCACTTTAGTTTGTTAAGACAGCTGGAGTTTTTCTCTTAAAATTAAATTTGAGGGGCTGTGGAGATGGCTCAGTAGAATACGCGCTTCCCTGGCAAACTCAAGGGCCTGAGTTCAATCCCCGGTTCCACAAAAAAAAAAAAAAATTAAATTTGACATTTTGATATTATTTCCTAGGAAATTTTTTAGTGCATAAAATTTTGTTCACATTTATTACATAGTTAATTCTACATTTTGGACTTCTTTTTTAAACTCAATACATTTTAATAGAAAGCAAAACACAAAATACCTCTCAGAAATCCAAAATCCCTTTCCATAAACTAGACTCTGCCTTACCCCAAGGAGCAGTGTGACAGGCCATGTGCACTTGGGACCGGAGCACTCACAGTGTACTCTCTTCTGGTGACAAAGCTGGAAAGCTGTCCTCTGACCCAAAGTAGCTCAGAAATCAACCTTCTTTCTTGTGATTTACTCCAAGTTACTCTTTTCCACCATCTATGTGTGTATAATTTTCTTCTTTGAAAATTATATCTGATGTTTCTATTCTACTGTACTTATTTCAACATGCATATGTAACTTAACAGAACCTCTAAGCAACAAACTTCTTCAGTTCCCTAAAGCAACACAAAGAGCTTAACAACAAGGACACGCTAGCATATATCGCCAAATATATAATCCATTATTATATATTCTTGTTCTCTAGCATTTTATTTTCTTTTTCCATCAAAATTGCTTCAAGTGGTTAATGTTTAGACTGACCCACATATCCTGGCATCTCCAGCTTTCCCTTCTTCACCATTTTCCTTCCTCCTCCAAGTACATCCCCTTCAGGATTTTCTTTAGAGGTGGACTGTTGTTGGCAAATTCTGTTCTTTTCTCAAATTTTTCTAAAAATATCTTTATTTCTCCCTCAATTTTGGAAAGTTAAGGCACTCTATAATTATACATTACTCTACTATGTAGAAGAAGGCTTGCTCAGAGCATCTGGTTCACCATAGTAAGATAAAAGTCTTAATCAGTCACCACAACTACCACAGAAAACAGTTTTATGTTTTTGAAATTACAAGCAAAAACAAAGCTACCAGTTTCAGTTACAACATGGGAATCTTGAAAGCAAAATGAAAGCAAAGGAGTGGTGGAAGAGAATAAACACAAACAACCTATTAACTTCGCACACTTACCATGTTGCTTGGATTTCTTTTTCTTTTTCTTCTTCTTCTTCTGTTTTGGTTTGTAGTGATCTTTATCTCTCTTCTCTTTCCTTTCTTTCTCCTTCTCCTTCTCTTTCCTCCTACCTAAATGACAAAAACAAATACTTCAGTAATCCTGAGGGATCCTGAGTTGTTTCTTTGTGGTTAACCTAAAAGGCAGCATTTATATTTTCATCAGCTATCACAGTCACCTGCCCAGAGTGGATGGAGTCAATTACACTGCTCATGAGTCTGGAAGTCCTGTTTAGCTTATTGGACTATAAGAGGGGATCTTCATTAGCAGTGTTGAGAAATCCCAACTCCTGACACCTTAAAGTTAACACAGACAGTAGTTAAAACCTTTAAATGAGTAATATACTCAATTTCTAATGTGGCATATAGTTAAAACCCATAATTAAAAAAAATAAATAAAACACCTCCCTGAGGAGACTCAGCATTTCTATATATAACAAATGAAGAAAATATATGAGATTTTAAAAAGTGGACTTTTTTTCCTTTGGAAAAAAATATTCTTAAAAAACCAATTAAGGCAATCCATAAATAACTACTTCAGCCTTTTGACATTTGTGTATATAAGAAGAGCAGGAATATGAAAGAAAAATGTATCTTAAACTTATTTCCCTAAAATTTTAAAGCATTCTTTTCTCCAACCATATATAAAGAAAATAACTAGCTATCCTAGAACATTCTCCAAGTTAAATCACATACATTCTAGTAGCTACTATTCCAACCAGTATGTTTTAGCCCACAAATTGTCCATGACAGTTCATCAATTTTGAGACAAAAGTTCTGATTAGCTAAGCTAAAAAGTATTTAAGGCTATCATCAATTATTTAATGACTGTTAATTATTACAGCACAAAAACAGAAAAAGTAGAAAAACTCAGTGTCCTTTTTATAAGGTATACTAAAGAAAAAATGATTTTAATGTATCATCCATCTTCTAAGTATAAATATCATGTGGATGCTTATTTGAAATCATAATTTTAAATACAAATGTTCAGAAATCCAGAAATTTTTAGAAGAAAGCCAGACACAATTGTGACAAAAAATACACACAGAACTATAAGATGTGTACTGAAGAAACAGCATCTCTGCAGCTGACTAACACTGATAAGCAATGAAGCAGATGATCACATACAAAACAGCATAGGAGGGCAAAGAAGAGACAGACTTTGTCCTCCCTCTATGTCAGGCTTTCTAGGCTTTTGCTTAAAGATTGTTTTCTGTTCATACCAAAAGTGGTTGAGCTTTTTTCTTCCAATTTCACTTTTTTTTCTGTTTTCGAGATTCCTGTGGATTAAGGGGAAAAGAAGTATATTTCATTAAAAGAGATAATAAATATAGGACAATGTTTTTAATTCTAAGAGTTTACAAAATTCTGTATGATCTTTCTGCCCCTTAAAGATTTAGACTATTTTCCTGCCTGAAGTAGTAACAAAAGGTAGGATTTCTTACTTGAAAAACTGACAAATTAGAGCTGGGTTTCCTCCTATAACTACCCAAGTTCAAACTCTGCCTTTGGTTTCATTTAATGAGTCTGTACTTCAGTTTCCTTATCTGCCAAATAAGATTACGAATGTCAACCACATGTTGCTATCAAGACTACAAAAGCAGAAGCACATACAACATTTACTCAGACATGGCAAATCAGTACCTTTTGTTTTCACTTTTTCTTTCATGGTACTGGGGCTAACATTTGAGACTACCCCACTTCCAGAAATGGCATAACCTCAGGCCTGACTATGAACAAGAATGAAGATGAACCCTGCTAACTCTAACCCTAAGCTAGGAGCAAAGGTCTCCTGTGGTGCTACACCTATGCCCAACTCAGGAGATGCAAAGCCCATGTAACTAATATGCTCAAGGACAACTTCTGCTTCAGCGACACTTCTGACACAAATGCAACTCAGAGCACCCAAATGAAATAGAGGTCATATTAAAGTAGACTGAATTATAACACCCTACATAAAATTTTTAAACTAATATCTGATCTTTGGCTGCCTAGAACAAACTTTCACACCTTTGATTTTCATCATGAGATGTTATTAGGCAACAATAACCCAATCAAAACATTCTGCACAACATTTTACTTCCTATGTAAATGTAAAATCCAAAGGCATACTTATACATAAAAATAATTAATTTTCATGACACTGAGGTTTTATTACCTATAGTCCAAAACACATTTTAAGCCAATATTACACCTCATTAACACAACAGTGAGCTGACACAGATATATTTCACCCTGATTCTCATTCCTGATGTTACTAACCTATTTGTGGTTAGGGTGAACTTAAATATATATATATATATATATATATATATATATATATATATATTACAATGTATTTTATTAAGTTTAGTTACCATCACTACCATTTAATACTTTGATTTTTAAAATCATTCTACAACAGTATCAAAAAGCACTTCATCTTCAAGTATTTTATATATGTGATATAAACATATAAAAAATACCACTCAAATACTAAGAAGGCTCTAGTAAATAAGTTTCAAATGAATGAGAATACTGATCATCTCATCTACTATGAAAGAAAAAGTGAAAATAACATTACAGCAAAAGGGAATACAACTGCACTTCCTTATTTCAAGACTAAGAACAAATGCAACACATTCGTTTGTCTACTAATTTTGTACTATGGGAACTCCACAAATTATACAATTTTCTTGAAAACTAGACAGGCTTTATAATTCAAATGATGAAAATATAATTGCAGACCCCAGTGAGAACAGAAGCAGAACTTGATTATGCTTATTGGTCCATGCTCCTCCACAGCTCAGATCTCCAGGGAAAAGCTACAGCAATGATGCTTGAGATCCCAGAGTCTGGGAGAGGGTCAGATTAAAGGAACTGCCTTCCTCCATTGTTTTCGTTGACTGGAATGTGTGTCACCTGCCCCTAAGAATGTGGAAGACAAATACAGAGCTATATAGCAGGCCATACTACAGGGGACAGCACAAGAGGACGCACACAGTCAATCCAGAGTGCTTTCAGGACCTCCAGGTTCAGAGACAGCTGTCACATATTCCTGGGGATCCCAAAGATCAAAGCAAAACTGGGAAACTGAAAAAGGGTTGTTCATGTCTTACACAGTACAGGATATTAGGGTAATATTCAGGTCTACAACAGAGGCAGAACTTTTTTGAAATGACTATATACTCACAGAAAATCAAAATACACCTATTCTATAATTTAACTAGAGAATATATTTAGGTTACAAAAAAATTCACTGTATTCGGCCAAACAGCTCAGTGGATTAAAGCACCTGCAAGCAGCTGCAGAGGCCGGGGTTCAATCCCCAGAACTACCTTTGGTTTTCTTTGGTGATAAAACTATTGTATTAACAAATCAAATAATATAATTCATGGACTATCCACAGAGGATTCACCAAGAACTGAACAACTATTTTAAGTATGCCCCCAGGCATGCTGATATGGCAATTGAGACTTGGTATGATGGCACTGGCCTGTAATCCCAGCTCTTGGGAGGCTGTAAACAGGCAAATCACTACTAGTCCAATCTAGTAGTGAGACGTGAACACCCTATAGACTCTTCCCTAAAATACACACACACACACACACACACACACACACAAGAATTTTCACTATATTGCTCTACTTCACTTTGTTCTAGAATTTGAAAACTTAAGCAATAGATTGTAGAACACTGATTTTTAGATTTAATTTTACCAAAAGAACATTTTCTTCAAATAAATTATTATATGACAACCTAATACAAAAACAAATGAGGTACACTTATTAAAATAAGAAAGATATCTCTGAATCACACTTGCTTACAATTTCAAAACCAGTAATGGAAAATTATTTCCAAAGCTGCTCTTAGTTTTCTGAGATAAATATCTCAAGATTCTTCCAGCTAAAAGGAAGCAATGCCTGGGACTCACAAGGGCCAGGCTCTGAAGAAACTATGAATACTTGCTGTGGGGGGAGAAAAAGGTCAGGGTTTCCAACTGTAGAATTTTGTTTTTAGCAATTCCACGAAAAAAAATAAGGAACAATTTGAAACAAAAAAGCTTTTAAATAGTAAATACACTGTCACATAAAATGTTGGAGGATGATTAATGGCCAATTTAAAGCCAGCCAGTCAGGTTACCAGATCAAGAGTTTTTGTCTTGCTTTTTTCCTATCCTAACATAAATTACCTCTACCTTTGGCTTCCTTTGGTGATAAAATTATTGTATTAACCAATTAGATAATATAATTCATGGAAAATACACAGAAGATTCACTAAGAACAGAACAACTATTTTAAGTATGATAAATACACATATATTTACATTTTATTCAAAATTAATTCAAAATATGACTTTATCACAGTTAAAACAAAACTTAATGAATTTTACCTAAAATGAAATTAGACCCTCACTCCCAACCCCACCCTGCCCACCTAGTGAGAACCCCTAGATCCAGTTCTAGCCCAGGCCCGGTGACTGTGTGGGAGAGCTTCCTCTCCCCGCTACTACTCCACCTTGTCCCCTCCAGACTCAGCTCACGGCTGGCACACAGGCCTGAGGTGAAACCCTGCAGCTGCAAACACTGCAGAGACAGTAGGGGACAGAACCACCCAGTATAACCAGGAGCAGAACATCTTGCCAGAGGGGAAAAACAGGTTCACTCCCAAGGGCAGCAGCAGGAAGGAGCTCAGCATAGCAGCCAGACCCAAGTCAGGAACAGCTGGATAAATCCAAACTTTGTAGATCTGCACCTGAATTTCAGTAGGTGCTAAGGTTATAACTGCACCAAAGCTCTACAACAAAGGTCAGAAGACAGTGCTACACAAAATGACAATGAGAAGGGGCAAAATGCAATCTCAGACCCCAAACCCAACCATAACAAGAGCAGAAGACACTAAGAGAGAACAAATTGGGAATCACACAGCTGAAATCAATGAATCAATGGCTTGTGAAATAAACAACTGCAGAGAGGTATAGAGGAACTCAGATTGGAAATGAAAAAAGAAATCCCTGAATTAACAGCATCTGCAGGAAAGAATCAAAGGCAGAAACATATGGAGGAAACCCAATGCCCACCCAGAACAAGTGCAGAGGACACTAGCTTAGCTCAAATGTATGAATTAATAGTGTCGACAGTAAATAAGCAACAGCAGAAAGTTATAGAGGAACTCAGAGCAGAATTCTTTTCTGAAATAAAAAAAGAATTCTCTGGTCATAGTATCTGAAGTAAAGAATCAACTACAGAACCATAGGGAGGAAATCCAATCTGAAAAAAACACTAAAGTCAAAGAATTAATAACTGCTTCTAAAGAAGACATTGATAAAGAAATAGAGGAGATTACAAAAATGACGGACTCCTTGAATGAGCAATACAAGCAAGAAATAGATCGCATGAAGCACAGTCAAAGAGATATAGAGGAAATTAAAATCTCAATCACAAACTTGCAAAACCGTTTAAGTGAAAGTGAAGACAGAGTTTCAGATCTTGAAGACGCTGGTGCAGCTAGTGAAAAGGTAAGAAAGGATCTCTTAAAAACAACTAGGATTCAGGAAAAAAATAATCTATCACCTGCAAGACAATGCCAAGAGGAAC